>NC_057731.1:37733457-37768163 GCF_004010195.1 Chiloscyllium plagiosum
CTCACCTTAACCTCCTTCCACCTATCGCATTCCCAACGCCCCTCCCCCAAGTCCCTCCTCCCTACCTTTTATCTTAGCCTGCTTGTCACACCCTCGTTATTCCTGAAGAAGTGCTTATGCCCCAAACGTCGATTCTCCTGCTCCTTGGATGCTGCCTGACCTGCTGCGCTTTTCCAGCAATACATTTTTCAACTCTCTTCCCTTGCTTGGTTTTGGCACCATGCTTCAAATGTCAAAATGGCAAAGAATGATCATTGAATATAGAGACTGGTGAGGTGGAAATTAGAACAGGGGATATTCTTGAGGGGCGTGGAAGTGTGGAAATTGCATTGGGCAAAATTTGGGACTATATTAAACAGATGGTGGGATATCCTCAGTAAGGTTTCCAGCACATTCTGTCTTCACAATAACTGCTGGACATTTCAAGCTACTTTAGTTTTTAATCCTTTGAGATATATATGAAAATAGTACTTGCTGTAGCTGAAACATTTGTTACTGTTTTCTCTGATTTTAAAAAAGTTTTATTTAGCTTGTTGCTTTTATCCCATTCTCCTTCATTCTTAAATTTCAGTTGGATCCTTAAGGGTTTTACTCTCTCTACTCAGTGCAATCTTTCTACTTCACAGTTGGAGATATTTTCCATCGTTTCATTTTACTTTTGTTGATTTGTTTATTTCAAGTCCTATTTTTCCATTTTAATCTCTTTATATCTGTTTATAGTCTCAGCCCAGTGGTTGCTTCTGATAATTTTCCCTTCGTGTTCTTAGCGCTTTCCCTTCGTGTTCTTAGCGCTTTCCCTGTTGATCTGAACTTATGCTGTTTCAATTGATGCTTAATGGCCCATTTGTCTTGATGCTGTTTTAATATTGGCTATGGAATTTCAACTATAAATTTGTCACCCAATTTGCATTGTAAAATAAACTCATTTTGCATCATGGCAGTCCCAACTTTTTTTTCCAAAATTAACTTGCTCCTTGGTGATTTGCTTTTTGAAATATTTATATAATTGTTATTTTACATGACAGTAATACCGTTTGATCGAAATTATTAGCACAGTTTTGATCATTTATTGTTTTGCTCGTTCATCTTAAACTTAATTTTGTGAAAGCAGAATAAAGCCTACCATTGCTAACCCTCAAGGGGAGGTCTGATACATATCTGGGATCATCTGTTTCTGTGTCCTTAGATATTAGTGGTATTTGTTATTGCTAGTCATTGAGGAATTGCTGTTTTTGGCACAAAAACCATAGAATTTTGTTACATTATTCTCCCCTAAGAATGTCAAGTGTTGTTCTTGGGTTACCAAAGACAGGTTACTTTTTATGTTACATTCAAAAATATAAAGATTTGGCTGCAACCAATTAACAATTTTTTTTATTTAAAAAAGTTTATTCTCAAAGTGGCCCACAATATTTTACTTCTCAGTGCATGGCCACATTTAAGTGTCTGCATTGATTCAATGGAGCTCTCTTACCCCTGGGTCAGTCGATTATTGATTTGAGTCTCACTGCAACGATTTCAATGCAACAGAGATATCATCCTGTGGACATGGCATTAAAAAGAGACCCTTTTCAGGTGTACATAAAACTATTATGTTCCTCAGAAATCTCTCGCAGCACATCATGTGCAATAAACTACTTTGGACTGTAAAGGATTCAATTAAAACAATATTGCAACATGAGGAAACCTTTTTCACGCAGAGGGTGATGGATGCCTTAAATTCCCTGCCAGGATCGGTGTTTGAAGCGGAGACACTCAACTGATTTAAAAGGAATGTTGATGCGCAACCAAAACACAGTTACTTGCATGGCTATGTCCCAGATGTTAGAAAAGTAGGATTAGAATGGGTTGCTCATTCATTCAACTGGTGCAGACATGTTTGGCTGAATCGCCTTTGTCTGTGTCAGGACATTTCTATGCTTCTGGAGAACAATATTGCACTGGTGTGCACGGTAATTATAGCTCTTGGACTAAAAAGATAAAGAACATGAGTTCATAACTCAGCAATTATAAATTGTAAAATACATTCAAGAATAGGAGTGGCATGCTGGTTCAGTGGTTAGCATTGCTGCCTCACAGCGCCAAGGGACCCATGTTCAATTCCAGCCTCGGGTGACTGTCTGTTTGGAGTTTTGTACATTCTTCCTGTGGCAATGTGGGTTTCTGCTGGGTGCTGCAGTTCTCACCCACAATCCAAAGATGTGCAAGTTCGGTGAATTGGCTATGCTAAATTACCCATACTGCTCAGGGATGTGTAGGTTAGTCAGGGGTAAATGTAAAGGAATGTGGAATGGGTTTGGCCGGAATACTCTTTGGAGGGTTGGTGTGGACTTGTTGAGCCAAAGGGCTTGTTTCCACACTAGGGATTCTTAAAAAAACCCTGCGAATGACAGCTGGAGATGAGCAAGAAACTTGTTATTAGTGAATGGCAGATCTCTGCCCCTGAAGATAGTGCTGAATCAATTGGATCTTTGATGATTTGTAAACTTTAGTGGTCATCTTTAACTCATTCCCACAAATTAGCAGTTTTGTTTTCAGTTCAGTTTTGCAATTTACCATTGGTTAGCAATGTACTCAAACTTTGGATTTTCATTCTAATATGAGACTGAATTGAATTTACTACCTATTTCCAGAAATAAATTTTGTGCTTCATACCTCTCTCGCAAGACATAAATTTAAACTGTTGCAGAGAGCTGCAGTACACGCTATTTTCTATGATCATTTGTGATTCTTTTTATTCACTCATAAGATTCGGGCATCCCTGGCAGTCCAGTATTTGTATTACCTGTTCCTAGTTGCCCTTGAGAAAGTCATGGTGAGCTGCTACCTTGAACCACTGCAGTCCATCTGTTTTAAGTTGATCTACAATACTGATAGGGAGGGAATTCCAGGATTTTGACTCGATTACACTGGATGAACAGCAATATATTTCTGAGTCATAAAAGTAAGTGGCTTGGAGAGGAACTTGAAGTTTGTGGTGTCATCTTGCATCTGCTGCCCTTGTCCTTCGAGATAGATTTAGTTGTGGATTTGGAAGGTGCTGTTTAAGGATTTTGTGATGTTTTGCTGTGCATTTTGCAGATAGCACACAAAACCTACTGAGCATTGGTGATGAAGGGATTAGATGTTTGCGGGTGTGGTGTCATTCAAGTGGACTGTTCTGTTCTAGATGGTGCCAAGCGTCTTTTTGTTGGAGCTGCACCCATCCAAGCAAGTGGAGAGAATTCCATCATACTCCTGACTTGTGCTTTGTAGATGGTCTACAGGCTTTAGAGAGTAGGGAAGTGAGTTAGTCACTGCACTTTTCCAAGTTCTGATCTGCTCTGTAGCCAGTCCAGTTTCTGGTCAATGATAACTCCCAGGATGTTGCTAGTGGGGGTTTCAGCAATGGCAACTTCATTGAATGTTAAGGGCCGGTAGTTAGATTGACTGTTTTTGGAGTTGGTCATTGCCTGGCATTTGTATGGTGCGAATTGAGCAGCATGGTGGCTCAGTGGTTAGCACTGTTGCCTTACAGCAGCAGGGACCCAGATTCAATTCCACTTTCGGGCGACTGTCTGTGTGGTATTTGCACATTCTCCTCGTGTCTGCATGGTTTCCTCTGGGTCCTCCGGTTTCCTCCTACATTCCAAAGATATGCAGGTTAGGTGGATTGGCCATGCTAAATTGCCCATAGTGTCCAGGGCTATGCAGGCCAGATGGATGAGCCATGGGAAATGCAGGGTTACAGGGATAGGATCAGGGCTGGGTCCTGATTTGGAGGGTCATTGTGGACCCAATGGGCTTAATGGTCTGCTTACATACTGTAGGGATTCTATAATTCTGTGGATGTTACTTGAAAGCACCAGTATCAACCAGTTGTCAGTTGATTGAAGATCAACAAACTTGTTATAAACTTTATACATTATCTGAAACATCCTTCTCCACTAGAATATCAGTGATACAAAATCGCACATCATTTATCATTCAGAAAACTTCCTGGTGCAGCATTTCACATTGATATTGTCAAGCACTTCATAAAGACTGGTTACAACAAATGTTTCTTGAAATCACTCTAACATCAGGAACAATTCCTCACATAAATTGTTGCCTTCTTGAGTGACTATGTGCAATTTGATAAATTGGTGGATCTGTCCAATTGTAGCATGAAAACAATTCTCCTTCATCAGTTAAATGCTCCATAATTAATTGGACACTGCATCATATATTCTGAAGTATGAAATTATTTAATAAGAAGTCATCTGAACGTTGAATGCTTTTCCTGGTATATCTTTGAAATGGTCCAAATCTGCAGAGAAGAATGAAAATCTGTCCATTTAATTGTAGCTTCTTCACTTGAATTGTCAAATGGGCTATAGAGCAAAATGGTCTTTTTTTATTGTAAAGTCATGGCCTCTTCATTATGTTTTTGTATTAATAGACTCTATCTCTTGTGCCTAGAAGTGGGAAAGCTGGCTAACATTTAGTAGGACTCTGCTCCAATTCTACTCTCTAAAATGGTGTAAACATTAGCACAAGAAATTACACTGAGTAATTTATATTTCTCCATAAAATATTCTGTATTGATCTGAGACAAAGATGTTAGCTGCTTGATTGGTAGTACTTCTGCCTCTGTGTAGGAAATGTGTGGCATTGCATGAAGTGTAGTACTTGACATAATTTAGGTTGACACTGAACTACAACACTTCAGATTCAGAAGTGACATTCTTCAGGTAGCATCATAGTGTACAATGGGGGCTATTGAGTCATTGTCCCTTTGCTAGCTCTTGAGAGTACAGCAAGATGAAAATTAAACTCAAGCTCAGTTAACCTATATGGACTGATGAGAAAGGTAATGACTCTTCCTTCGTTCTAACAAAGAGTCTTCACCTAATCATAAATGTAACTCTAATTTTCTGAATTCTTTCTGCAAAAAAATCAAAGCTTCTAAAACAAGCAATATTATAAAATAGTGTAGATGTAACTTTAAGTAACTGCCTACTCTTAGCCTCAGTTACTCTTTTTTTCATATATTTGGTAAATCCCTTCCCACCACATTCCTAATTATGCAAAAGCAGCTATTATTCTGGTGCAAGATGGAGGCGGAGTAACAGGAATCCATGCAGGTTCTTGCCCAGGGCCCAACTGCTACCGTTTGCTTTTGTTCTTTGTTTTGCTTTTGCTTTTGTTTCTGCTATTTTGCTTTGTTTTTGTTTTTGTTTTCTTTTGTTTGTTCCCCCCTCCTTTTCTGTGGCATGTGATAGAGCATACCAGTTCGGCAGCGAGAGTCAAGTGGCAGACATGGCTCCGCCCGAAAATAGGAGGGAGCAGCAGCGAGGTACTAGTACCGGTAGCAAATGCATTCTCTTGCTATTCAAGGTCTGTGATAGTGGCAGCAAACTCATTCTCCTGGTATTTGGGACCAGTCGCAGCAGCAGCAAAGTTCTTCCAGCAATCAGGGACTTTGGTGCCGGCAGCAGTGGACTCTTCAAAATGGCAGCGGTCACAAGGCAACATCTGAAGTCAAAGCGGGACTCGTAGCCTAGTGTGGCCTAACCTGCTGCAGAGCCAGGGTTGCTTGGTTGTGGGGCAAGTGTGGATTCAGTGGCATCAGCGAAACGGGCTCTGCGGCGAAAAAATGGCACTGAAAAGTGAGGAGACTGTTATGTTGGTGTGTCCGGCACAGGTGGTGGCAAGGCCTTGGAGGTCTCCTTCAGGCTTGGTGCCAGCATGCACTGGGTCAGAGAGACTGATATTCAAAACGTCTTTCTTCTTTATTTTTCTAATTTATTTCCATGACCTATAGTGGTGGACTATTTATTTCTTTACTTTTTTTCTGTTTCCTACAAATTTGATCTCAATTATCTGTACATAGATACCTTTGTACCTAAACTGGTGCTATAATGCGGTGACTCTAAACTTTCACTCAACTCATTTGAGTACATGTGACAATAAAGCCAATTCAGTGTATTCAATTTGATTTTCAACTGTTAGTACTTGTGAAATAGGGAAATAATATTATTCCTCAGATCTACTCAAACACTAACAGTTTCACCACATTTTGTGTTGATTGTAACATGGGCACACAGTATTGTAGACAAACAGGACGTGAAGGGATTTGTGAAATGTTGTGTTGTAAACAAATATACAATATTTGCAAGTTAGATAGAGAAATCTTCTTTAAGGGATATTGTGCATTTACTGTGTGACAGTGAATACTTTAAGAGAGATTGATGACACTCAAAAGGGATCTTGTCCATGTAAGCAGATAGACTAAGATGGATTTTGCTATTGATTAAATGCAAGATAATGCAAACTGGAATAAAAGCTTTATTTTGTTAAAGAAAATTCATTATTTAAAAGGTGAAACAGTTTTTGGATATGATTCTTGGCCATCCACTAATTAAAAATTGGCATTCATTTCTATGAAATTTGCAAAGTTACAATAAATCATTGGCCTGAATATTCACCAGTCAGGGAGGATATCTGTCGTAGTGAAAATGGCAACAGATATATCCATAAATCCATAAGTTCTTAATTTGTATATCTAGGTTTTGGGAGGCAATTGTGCATGTTAATTTTAGCTACCACAGATAAATCTGATTTTCACTGTTATGATATCCAAAACATAACTTGTGCACTTTAGACGTGGGTAAAAAATGACAAAACCTCCCAGAGTTCCTTGGAAGGATGGGATATCATTTTGATATGGTCTAAAAACAATGTTTGGATTGATAAAAATAGATATAATTGTACTTAAAAGTGGGTAAACCCATTGGAATTGTAAAACTCATTGGAGCTGTTGGGTCAGCTGTTAAAGGTAACTGTCAAGATATTTAAAATTGCTGACTTTAAATGTTTGGAAATAAAAATCTTTCCACAGTGATCAAAATAAATTAGTGTTTTGTATTGCATTTGGTTTGTTGATTTAAACCCATTTTCTGTCATTATCGGATTAATGTTGGATGACTGATTTCACAGCCTATCATCAGTTCACAACTTGATTGGCTGCTTTAAGAGATTATGAACTTTTTCAAGTGGGACTGTACATTAAAATGCTTGATTTTGTAAGGGATTAAATGAAGTTAAATGGCATAAATAGAATTTTATCAGCGACAATGTTTTCTTTTAAATAGCAAATTCATCGATTTGCACTTAAGAACTTAATTTAAACTCCGCATAAATGCATGTTGGGTGAGTTAGCATGGTAAGTGCAAATGCAAAAGGTATTGCATGCAGGGTGTGAGTTTCCATTAAGTTACATGGCTCTGTAAAATTGCATGGTTGTGAATAGAACTGTGTAGGAAGTCATGGTTGGCATGAGTGTCCATTGGGTGTGGGCAGAGGAAGAAAGATAGAGCTGTGTGGTCATGAATGAGACTCAGGGAATTTGTGAGATGGAGAGGAATAAGGGCCAGTGAACTTTTTTTTAATATAAGGCTCTCAGCTTGTTTTTCAGACTGGAGGCCTGTGATCAGTGGAGTGCCACAAGGATTGGTGCTGGGCCCTCTACTTTTTGTCATTTACATAAATGATTTGGATGCGAGCATAAGAGGTACAGTTTGTAAGTTTGCTGATGACACCAAAATTGGAGGTGTAGTGGACAGCAAATTGGGTAACCTCAGATTACAACAGGATCTGGACCAGATGGGCCAATGGGCTGAGAAGTGGTAGATGGAGTTTAATTCAGATAAATGTGAGGTGCTGCATTTTGGGAAAGCAAATCTTAGCAGGACTTACACTTAATGGTAAAGTCCTCGGGAGTGTTGCTGAACAAAGAGACCTTGGAGTGCAGGTTCATAGCTCCTTGAAAGTGGAGTTGCAGGTAGATAGGACAGTGAAGGCAGCATTTGGTATGCTTTCCTTTATTGGTCAGAGTAATGACTACAGGAGTTGGGAGGTCATGTTGCAGCTGTACAGGACATTGGTTAGGCCACTGTTGGAATATTGTGTGCAGTTCTGGTCTCCTTCCTATCGGAAAGATGTTGTGAAACATGAAAGGGTTCAGGAAAGATTTACAAGGATGTTGCCAGGGTTGGAGGATCTGAGCTACAGGGAGAGGCTGAACAGGCTGGGGCTGTTTTCCCTGGAGCGTTGGAGGCTGAGGGGTGACCTTATAGAGGTTAGGATAAATAGACAAAGTCTTTTCCCTGGGGTCAGGGAGTCCAAAACTAGAGGGTATAAGTTTAGGGTGAGAGGGGAAAGATATAAAAGAGACCTAAGGGGCAATGTTTTCACGTCGAGGGTGGTGCGTGTATGGAATGAGCTGCCAGAGGAAGTGGTGGAGGCTGGTACAATTGCAACATTTAAGAGGCATTTGGATGGGTATATGAATAGGAAGGGTTTGGAGGAATGTGGGCCGGGTGCTGGCCTGTGGGACTAGATTGGGTTGGGATATCTAGTCGGCATGGACGAGCTGGACCGAAGGGTCTGTTTCCATGCTATACATCTCTATGGCCCTAAGTACTGGAAACTGAGGCCAATCTTTCACTCAGCTCGCTGTCAATATTGAGATATTCAAAGTAAGTGATATCATCCCCACAGAAACAATAACAAAAAATATCCAGTGGCCAACATCAGTTATTAAAGAATTTTAAGTTTTAAGACTCTTACTGAGAGGAAAAAAAAACTAAAAGCCACATCAAGTAAACATTATTCCATGGGCAACTGAAGCTTTAAATTATATAAAGAATAATCCATTGTAAATGCTTGAACATGATCAAACATCTTCCTCCACAGTTACAATTTACTCTGTCATTCAGGTAGCATTCTTCTTAAAAACAAGAAGTGCTGCAGATCACAGCAGGTCAGGCAGCATCCATGGAGATAAAGCAAGCTTACGCTTCATGTCTAGATGACTCTTCATCAGAACTGATGTGAAGTGTGGAGGGGGCAACTTTTATATGATGGGGGCGGGGATTGGAGTGTTTGGGGAGAAAGGATTTTGATAGACTCCAAGGCTGGACTCCAACATCCATCCAACCTCGTCCTCCCCTCTCCACCTCTCGAACCCCCTCCTCTCCCATCACTCAGAGCCGATCCCTTACTGTCCCTTAGCACCCACCCCTTCCCGGTCCTCTGATGCCATCCCTTTCTGGCGCCCTGTGGTCACCTCTCTACGACCCACCAGCCCTTGCTGTGTTTTCACCATACCTCCTGACCTTTCTCTCCCTGAGGCTGAACATACTGTCCTCAACAAAGGATCAGCTTCATCCCCGCCTTAATAAATTTCAGGCTCGCCATGACATTGAACTGCATTTCCTCTTCCTTCATCCTCGCACTCACTTCTTCAGGCAGGATTCCATCCAACCTGTTCCACTGATTCCTTCACCCACCTCCAGTATTCACCCTCCATTTGGACCCCTTTCTCTGGCCTTTTACCTGACCTCGATCTCTTCACTGAAAACTGCCAGTGTGACAACAGCTGTATCAATTTCTCTGCTCGTCTCACCCACGCCAACCTGTCCCCTTCTGAAATTGCCACACTTCACGTTCTCAGGTCCAATCCTAACTCTGTTATCAAACCTGCTGACAGTAGTGGTGCCAGTGTAGTCTGGTGCTCTGATCTTTTCCTGGGGAGGCTAAATGTTAACTCTTGGACACTTCTTCCTACTGCCCCCTGAACCATGACCCCACATCCGAACATCAAGACATTGATGCCAGGACTGTCACCGGAGATGTTTCCCCCCCACTGCCTCCAATCTTATAGTCTGTTAACCTCGGACAGCCCGCTTCTACCTCCTTCCCAAAATCCACAAACCAGACTGCCCTGTTAGGCCCATTGTACCAGCTGTTCCTGCCCCATCAAACTCACTTCCATTTACCTTGACTCGATCCTCTCTCCACTTGTCCACACCCTGTCCATCTGCATCCATGACTCCTCTAATGCCCTCTATCATATTGACAATTTCCAGTTTCCTGGTCCTTACTGCCTCCTGTTCACCATGGATGTCCAATCTTTCTATACCTCCATTCGTCAAATGATGGTCTGAAGGCTTAATCCTCAACCAGAGGTCTGAACAATCTCCATCCACCAAACTCTCCTCTGTTTAACTAAATTTATTCTCTCACTCAACAATTTCTCCTCTAATTTATTTCACTTCCGCTGAGTCAAAGGAGTCACTATGGGCACCGGCATGGGGCCAGTTATGCCTGTCTTGTTATGGGGTATGTGGAACAATCCTTGTTCCAGTCCTTCACTACACCCCCTCCAGACCCCACAGCTCTGTTCGTGGTGTATCAGCATCGCTTTATGTTCCCACCTGGACCTTGAAATATTTATTCATTTTAACTCCAATTTCCACTCCTCTATAGCTTTCACCTCATTTCCAATACTTTCTTTCCTTTCCTTGATCTCTCCATCTCCATTTTCGGGAGTAAACTGTTGACTGCATCCACTATGTAGCCACTGACTCCCATAGCTACCTTCACTACAGCTCTTTCCACCCCACGTCTTACAAGGGTTCCATCCCATTCTCCCAGTTTCTTCTCCTATGTTATATCTGTTAGGATGATGCCACCTTCCAAAACAGCGCTGTTGACATTACTTCCTTCTTCCATAAGCATGGTTTCTCACCCACTGCGATTGACAGGGCCCTCAGCCACATCCAACCTATCACCTGTGCTTCTGCCCTTGCCCCTTTCTATCAGTGTCAAAAGCGTGATTGGGTCCACCTTGTCCTCACTTTTCATCCCACCAGCCTCTGCATTCAAAGGGTCCTTTTCCGATATTTCAGACAACTCCAGCAGACCACCACCAAACACATCCTCCCCTCACTCCCTCTGTCTGAATTTCATGGGAATTATTCCCTCCAGGACACCCCAGTCCATTTCTCAACTGCCAACACCAGCCCCCTGTTCCCATGGCACCTTCCCATGTAACTGCAGGAGTAATACCTGCCTTTCACCTCCCTGCTCATCATCCAAGGGCCTAAATAGACTTAACAGGTGAAGCAGTATTTCACCTGTACTACCTCCAATCTTCTGTATTGTATTCGCTGCACCCAATGTGGCCTACTCTACATTGGAGAAACCAAATGCAGGCTGGGTGACTGCTTTGCAGAACACCTCCAATCTGTGCACAAGCATGACCCTGACTTTCTCATAGCCGGTCATTTTAACACAGCGTCCTGCTCACATGCCCACTTGCCTATTCTTGGCTATGCTGCAGCAAATCACCGCACAAACTGGAGGAGCAACATCTCACCTTCAGACTAGGCACTTTACAACCTTCTGGGCTCAGTATTGAGTTCAGCACCTTCAAATTGTGAACCCATTCCTTCCCTTTCTTTTAGCTGTAAGGGTACATTCTCTGTTACCATGTCCTCTCTCCCCTTCCCCCACCCTAGTGGGACTGCCTATTCTTTCCAGTCTAGCAGTTAGATATTCTACTGTTCTGCCATCCTCACATTCTGATAACTTAATCTGAACTATCCACAGCGTTTTTTCCTCACCCTCCACAGCATAAATGCTGCCCCCTCCACACTTCACTTTAGGTCTGAAGAAGAGTCATGTAGACTGGAAACATAAGCTTGTTTTCTCTCCATGGATGCTGCCTGACCCGATGTGATCTCCAGCATTTTTTTATTTTCAGTACAGATTCCACCATCTGCAGTAATTTGCTCTTACTCTTCTTCTTGAGCTGTCCAGACTCTACTTAGCATCCTTACTTTTGCTTCTCTTTGTTCTTTTTTGCTTTTCCAGCTGGATAACTTCTCATCCATGAACTGACCTTTACTCTGAGATGTGCAATGGGTATTCTTCCATCTATTCAAGCAGGGAGTAGCTTCCAATTATATTTCAATACCCATGAACATAATCTCTTCAATGCATGTGTGAAATCCCCATGCTGCATTCTTGTGGTGACTTGCTGCCTCTATCCTTCATCTCTCTCACTTACTCACTCTCTCTCTGTCGATCCCTCCCTGTCTGTGTCAATCTCGCTGTCTGTGTCGATTCCTCTCTCTCTGTCAATCCCTCCCTTTCTCTGTCAATCTCTCTCTCTCTGTCTTTTCTCTTTCTCTTTTTTTGAATTCTAGCAGACAGAAGCTATTTGTGAGATTTGGTTTGACTTATTGTTGTTGCATGTACCTAAGGACGGTGAACAGTATTGTTTTGTGTGCAAACAGACAGATCATACATACAAAGACATAGGGTATTTAAACAGAGCGAGGCATACAAGATTATGACTGCTACAAGAGATACACAAAAGCAAGATCAACATTAGATTTGAAATTAGAGAGGTTCATTCAGTAGTCTAATTACAGTGGGGAAGAAGCCATTCTTGAACCTGTTGTTACCTGTGTGTTTAGGCTTCTGTATCCTCTGTCTGACGAAAGATGTTGGATGAGAGGATTATCGGGATGGGAGGAGTCTTTGATGTTGGCCGCATTTCCATGGAGTCAATGGATGGGAGGTTGGCTTGCGTGATGATATGGGCTATGTTCACAACTTTTGTAATTTCTTACAGTCTTGGGCAGAGCAGTTGCCATACCAAGTTGTGATGCACCCAGCGAGAATGCTCGTGGTGCATCTCTAAATGTTGGGGAGAGTCCCTCTGAAAGTGCTGAATTTCATAAGTCTCCTGAGGACGAAGAGGCATTGTTGGGCCTTCTTGACTTTTGCATCACTCTGAGAGGATCAGGATATATTGCTAATTATTGTCACTCCTAGAAAATTGATGCTCTCGATCATCTCCACCTCAGCTTTTTGATGTAGATAGGGGCATGTCCTCCTCCTTTCTTTGTGCAGTCAATGATGTTTTAAGAAAACGGCCTACAATATAATTATATAATGATTTCCTATGCTCTTGCTTTCTATAAAGCCTATCTCCAAGGTAATATGATTCACATTAGCCGTGTGTCCCAGAGAGGCAAACTAATTCGCTGTTCTTTAGACACACATCGTCATTTTATTTTAAAATTAACTAGACCACTTTCAGTTAAACCATTTACGAAACCTGATATTCTTAATGACATCGGAACTTTGTCACTAGAGGAATTCAAAACTGATTAGGAAGTTTTGGTACTTAAAGTTGGCAAGGCTCCAGGACCAGTTGAGGTACATCCAATGATATTCAAGGAAGTGTGCGTGAAGATTTCAGGGCATTAACCATAATCTTTTAGTCTTCACTTGACTCAGGGAAATGCCAGAAGACTGGAGAATTGCAAATATCATACTGTTGTTCAACAAAGGTTGTAAGGATAAGCCCAACAAATGATGACCAGTCAGTTTAACTTTAGGATAGGGTAATTTCAAAAACGGTCATTCAGGATAGAATTAATAGTCACATAGGGAAAACAGATGAGTTGACCAGGAAGAGCCAGCATAGATTTGTAAAACGAAAATGTTTTGAACCAAATTGAAAGAGGTTTTGAGTCGATAACAAAAAATCAATGACAGCAATGATATTAACTTAGTGTACCTTAACTTTCAAAAGTTTTTGAAGCAGTGGGATGGCATGGTGACTCAGTGGTTAGCACTGTTGCCTCACGGAGCCAGGCACCCGGGTTCGATTCCTGCCTCGGGTGACTGTCTGTGTGGAGTTTGCACGTTCTCCCCGTGTCTCTGTGGGTTTGCTCTGGTTTCCTCCCACAATCCAAAGATGTGCAGGTTAAGTGAATTGGCTATGTTAAAATTGCCCATAGAGTTCAGGGATGTGTCAGTTAGATGTATTCGTCTGGGATAAGTATCTGGGTGGGTTAATTTTTGGAGGGTCGGTGTGACTTGTTGGGCCACAGGGCCTGTTTCCACACTTTAAGGATTCTATATAACAGTGCTATGCAACAAACTTATGAGAAAGATCATAACTCATGAAATAAAATGGATAATAACAATGTAGATTAAAAATTGAGTAGTGGTAAGCCAGTCAATGGATATTTTTCGGGCTGGAAGAAGTTTTGTGGTGGAGTTCCCCATGAATTGGTATTGGGACTTTTGCTTTTTTTGATGTATATTACTGATAAGATCTTAGTGTACAGGTAAAATGTCAAGGTTTGCAGATGATGTGGAACTTGGAAACATTGTAAACTGTTATAAGGACAGTGTAGAACTTCAAAAGGAAGTAGGCAAGTTGGTGAAGTGGGTGGATAGATGACAGATGAAGTTCAATGCAGAGAAGAGTGAGATTGTGCATTTTGGTAAGGACATGAACATTTAATATGAAATAAGGGGTACAGTTCTAAAGGGGGTTCAGGAGTAGAGGGATCTGGATTTATGTGTGCACAGATCATTGAAGGTGACAGAACAGGTAAAGAGAGCACTTAAATCACATAATGTTCAGGGTTTATTAACAGAGGCATTGAACATAAGAGTATGGAAATCATGCTTAATTTATGTAGGACATATGTTAGGCCTGGTGGAGTCCAGGTGCTACTCTATAGGAAGGGTGTGAATATATTAGAGAGTGCAGACAAGATGTATAAGAATTGCTCCAGCGCTGATACACTTCAGTTATGAAAGTACAATGGAGAGGTAGGAGCTAACCTCCTTTGAGCGAAGAAGCCTAAGAGGAGATATGATAGAGAAATAGTTTCTAAGGAGAAACTGTTTCTGCTCATAAAAGGATCAAGGATAACTGGGCACAGAATTGAAATGATTTTCAAAAGAAGCAAATGTGATGTGAGAAAATAACTTTCCCTCAATGATGATTCAGATCTGGAATCATTACCTGGAGGTGACCTGGTAATTTCAATTCAATCTAAGTGTGAATTAGATGATTATTTAAAAACAAGAATGTGCAAGGTAAAAGAGAAAAGGCAGGATTAAAAGACTAAGTCATGATTTTCATCTGGAGAGTCAGTGCAGATGCAATGGGCCAAAATGGTCTTCGATTTCATTTCTGTGATTCATTGTTTCTGAGAACATCTTATGGGACTTAGGAACATGCAATTCCATTCACTGTCAGCATAAACACTTTGCCTATTGTTTAGCATCTTCTTCCTAGTAAAACAAGTTGGTGTCTCCTGTAATCTTGCACAACTACACCAGCTCGGCTTGCTGTCAGCAGAATTCAGAACAGGTTATGTAACTCTCATCAGTGTTTTATTCCTGGGTCTGCATTCTCTCAAGAATGTGAGGTGATCTCATTGAAACGTACAACATGCTTAAAGGGCTAAATAGAGGAGAGGATGTTTCCTCTGGCTGAGGGAATCCAGATCCAAGGGACACAGCTTCAGTAGAGGGACACACTCTTTAGAATTTCTTCATTGACGCTTGTGAATCTTTGGAATTCTCAATATCAAAGAGCAATGGAAACTGAGTTTCATGTTCGAAGAAGTGATCGATAGATTTCTAGATCCAAAAAATAGCGAAGGATAGAGGAATAAAGCAGGAAAGTGGCATGATCAAGCATGGTCTAAAATGATAGAGCAAACTTGCGGGGCTGAATTATCTAGTGCTCCTGTAGTCCATTTTGTCCTAAATTAAAAGCAGTCCTAAAGCATTATAACTTGACATTTGTAACAGTAACACTAATGCTTTGTATATAATTCAAGGATGGTAATTATTTTGAACTTTGCAAATGCAAGCAAATTGAAGTGAGAATAAAGAATTAATAAATTAATTGAATTGTCATTTGAAAGTGGAATCAGAGGTAGATAGGATATGTACACTATGTTTGGTAAACTTGCATTGGTTAGTGCATTGAGTATAAGAGTTGGGAGGTCATCATGCAGCGGTACACAACATTGGTTAGGCCACTTTTGGAATACTATGTTCAGTTCTGGTCTCCCTGCTTTAGGGAGGATGTTGTAAAATTTGAAAAGATTCAGAAAAGATTTACAAGGATATTACCCAGGTTGGAGGTTATGAGCTATGGGGAGAGACTGGTTAGGCTGGGGATGTTTTCCCTGGATCATCAGAGGTTGAGGGGTGACTTTAGAAGTTTATAAAATCGTGAAGATCATGGATAGAATGAATAGTTCAAGGTCTTTTGCCCAGGGTGGGGGAGTCCAAAACTTGACGACATAGATTTAAGGTGAGAGGGGAAAGAGGGTGGTTCATGTGTGGAATGAGCTGCCAGAGGAAGTGGTGGAGGCTGGTACAATTACAACATTTAAAGGATATCTGGATGGGTATATGAATAAGAAGGGTTTAGGGGGATCTGGACCAAATGCTGGCAAATGGGATGGATTAATTTAGGATATCTGATTGGCATGGACAAGTCAGATTAAAGGGTCTGTTTCCGTGTTGTACATTTCTCTGTCTTTATTTTGTGTAATTTACTATTTAACTGAATTTCATAATTTCAGACAATCCCCTAGAATGCAACACACACATTATAAGAAACTTTGTTCCTTTTGTGAAAAACTGCCAGAATTTACGCAACCTTCATATTTGTAATTTATTGATTCTTTTATAATTAAAAAGGACTCCCATGATGCAACACAGCAGGTTTGATATCTTGTATTTTATTGCTCTAGAACTAGCAGTGACAACTGTCAAAACACCATGGTCACTCTTCAGTTCCCTTTATCATTGATATGGCAAATCGATCGATCCAAACGGGTGATGAGTGGGATCATTTCTCAGCTCAATTACTTGAAAAGATTCATCATAGAGTTTATATCTCAGATTTGAAAAAGAAAAATGCTTTTGCCTGATGCATTTCACATCTGAACCGCTCAACTTGAAAGCACTGGAACAGCATTACTATCAGTTTTTTTTAAGCGAAGTAGAAGGATTGATACAAGCTCCCTCATGTGAGAGGAGGTGGCAGAAGGAATTGCAAAACCATTTTTAGATATACAATAATTTAAAAATTGAGTTTTATAAGCCATTCACTTCGAATATAATGTTTTGAAAATAATTTGCATATTATCATGGTGTTGCTGACAGCATAGGATCTAAAGTATGGGCCTGAATTTTGGATGCAAAGTGACAAACTGAGATGTGGAGGCATGAATTCTGCATTAGAATCAAGAGTTGAGCAGTC
The DNA here is from genome assembly GCF_004010195.1 of Chiloscyllium plagiosum. Classification (NCBI taxonomy): domain Eukaryota; kingdom Metazoa; phylum Chordata; class Chondrichthyes; order Orectolobiformes; family Hemiscylliidae; genus Chiloscyllium; species Chiloscyllium plagiosum. The sequence continues at coordinate 37,750,370 of NC_057731.1, forward strand.
CACACACCTGTCGGCCACCTTTTAGGACCTTCTAGGTGGGCAAGCCGTGGCTCCAAAGTGGTCTTCTCACCTTTACTGGAATTTTACTTGCAGAGGAAAAGCCCAGTGCCAGGGATCTCAGGTGGCTTTGTAAATATGCTACAAGCATTGTGGCTGGACTGGGGGAGTTGCTTTCAGTTTGGTAACACTGTACCCAATTATGTTCCTCATCCTCCTCCCCCAACCCCATCAGTCCAGGTAACTCAACCCTTCTAGCCTCATAGATTTAACTTTTCCATGTTCCTTGTTATTTCCTCTTCAGGGAACTGCCCGTCTTCCTGGCATTAGCTGCTACCATTGCTTGTAATACTGCTCGGATAAAAGATCTACCAGCTGTTGGTTGCCTGCCAAATCTCAGAGGCTTAATTGCTTCACACATGAGAATGGAAGATTTCACTTTAGTCAATTAAAGACACAGTGGCCATTATATGGCTGTGGGGCAAGATAGTCTGTTCCATTTTTGAGATGCCCAAATGTTTTGCCTTTAAGGTGACTACACTTAATAAATAAATCCAAATAATGTTAGCTGCTGAGCTCAGTGAGATCAGTCGGAAGCTAGGTCTATCTATGTTTCTTTAAGGTTTCAGATTGATAATTGAATTTTCTTTTATACTGATTGTTTTGTATGTGTAATACAAGGTGATATTTGGTGTTCAATGGATGCATACAAGACGCAAAACTTTTTGTATGCATTGAAACATTGAAGCAGTCTGTGACCATGTGAACAGCAACATTTTGTTTGGAGTATGCAGTCTTTGAGTATGTTGTTTATTTTTTGTTTAGATTTTACTTAAAATGCAAAAATATAGAAAAATGTAAACAGAAAATCTGTTGAATATTGATCTTCAATCTTCAACTCATTATAGAAGTGGGGGAGACAATAGACGATGGAAGGAAAAAGTGGTAATGCAGGATTGGGAATTGGCTGGACCTTGGCTTTGATTGGTGGGTGACCGGGGTAAAGAGGAGACAGGGAGATCAGGCATGTTTTTTCGACGTGCCTGGGGCTGGGAAGTGAGTGGGAAGATGAAGGCTTCGATAGATAGGTTGGCTAGGCATACGGAGTATTTCAAATCTGATTGGGTTGATGGGGAGGAATACTATCAAATTCACATGACCAGTTTAAACCGAATCACTGTACCTAAATGGCTGCTTCCCTTTAATTAGTGATTGTTGCTCTTGATATTACTTGCAATAGAATGTAAATTCCCACATCGCCACTGTCTAAGCTTCAAAACATCATGCATAATTCAGGAGGGGAACACAGATAATATATTCTAAGTGCATGATTAACAAAGTTAGAATAAGATTAGCTGTGCTTAGTTCATGTTATTGTAAAATCAGAGCTTCTCCAGTTCTACAATCTCTAAAGAAATCTCAGAAATTCACTTTTTGGGAAGAGATTTGAAAGCGATTTCCCCAAAGACAGTGAAGCAGTGCTTATTTATTGATTCTGAAAAAGTAAATAAATGTTACTTTCTTACACAATTGCAAACAGGTAATTTTGATCCCCTAAGGCATCTGTGTGGAATCAACCAGCCTGAGAAAAGTTGAAGTCAATGTGAAACAACAAAAACTCTAATTAGCATACCAAGCAAAATATAGATGGATGTCATTTTTGAGTCCTATCATCTCAGTCTCAGCTATCATTTCAAAAATTCCGCAGGCCCAACCGTCTTCAGCTGCTTCCCCCATTTCCAAGTCAGAATCGGGGATGTTCACTGACAGTTGCACAATGAGGTGTCACTCTCATTCCTCAGATACTGAACCGGTCTGTGACCATGTGCTAAAGCCCCTTGCTAATTGGTGTGGTTGGGCTGATAAATGTCAAACAACAGTTGACCATATTTAAGGAAGACATGAACCATTTTCAGCTATCTTCTTAAAGTTCAGTTGGTTTGCCATCACTAAATGTCTTCCACTATCAACATCCTGGAGATTGGCAAGAGTTACTTGGACCAACTTCACAGGGTGGGAATTCTGTGGCAACTAAATCACTTCCTGCAGAACTTGCCCTACATTGACAAGGCATAAGTCAATGTGTGATGGAATCCTCTCCACTTGCCTGGATGAGTACAGCACTTTCAGGTAGCATGACACCATCCATGACAAAGCTATCTGCATTATCAATGTCTTGTCCATTTGAATAGTGCCATCCTCTGCCACTAGTGCATAATGGCAGTGGTATGTACTATATGTAAGGTACACAGCAGCAACGTACCAAGCCTCCTTCAATAGCATCTTCCAAACCCCAGGATCTCTACCATGCTGAAGGATTGGACATCAGACGGTTGGAAACATTTACATCTGAAAGTACACTTTCAAGTCTCTCTCTGTGTCTGACTTGGAACAATATTGCCAGTTCCTCAGATACACACACATAAACTCCACACACACTCACCCACGCCCACACCCTCTCACGAGCTTTTACTCCATCACACTCAGGCACACACACTACCAAGCACACATGTGTATACGCACACATTCACACTCTCTCCCACACTTGCACACTCTCCCTCACATGCATGCACAAGCATATAAGTTTATATGGTTAATTTGCATTTGCAGAATTGTATTTGCAGATTTATTCTATTTTGTTCAAAAAGCACACAATCTGCAGGCAGTCAATCCATGTGACATTTCATAAATTCCTACTTTGGAAATACACCCAGTTTGACTCAACATTGGAGTACAGGTGGACTCTAACCGCACACTTTTAATGCATTGCCTGAGCTGAGGTGTCTTTTTTGAATAAAACTTTAAATTATCTCAGGAGTGTAACTTGAAAGAATTTCTGGGTTTTACATATTAATGAATTGATACCTGCAGCCCATTCTAAAAGATGAAAACTGAACAGCAGTCTAGGTTTGTTCGATATATCGTATCAGTTGCATGACACTATGATCTTTTACTATAAATTCTATGTCTTATGATCTTGCCCCACTAGTTATCTGATGAAGGAGCAGCGCTCTGAAAGCTAGTACTTCCAAATAAACCTTTTTGACTATAACCTGTGTTGTGTGATTTTTAACTTTGTCCACTTCAGTCCAACATCGGCACCTGCACATCATATATACAATACACAGTTAACTTCAAAGTGACCTCATAAAAAGGTAGACTTTGAGGAAGTAAGGTGGGATGTTGCCACAGAGGCTTATGTAAACCAGGACAAAAATTTGTAATTTAGTGCATTGGGAAACAGGAAACCTCTAGAGATTGCTGCGGTCAGGATTTACGGTATAAAAACACTGAGGATACCCAGTCTTGCATCATTCATAGAAAGCCCCAGAGAATTGGACACTTAAGTTTTGATTCTTCTTCGTCTTCTGCCTACCTGAATTTGAATCAATTAGATGCAAGTATGATACCTAATATTGGGAGAAATGTGTATCTTATTAAGAGCTTTCACATAAGGGCAAAGTTGCATTTTCATTACTATAAACTTTAAAAAGCTAAGTGGCAAATGCTGAATCATTATTGTGTAAAATTTGTTGTTATTGCAATGATAACATAATCATATCTGGATGCATTTGATTATTTCCTTGTAGCTGTTTCCTGTCATTACTCTTGGTGGCTGCTGTAGTATGGAAAATCAAACAATCTTGCTGGGCTTCGCGAAGGAGAGAGGTAGGAGATAGCAATGTTACTCTTAATTGATTGTTTATTTTGTCGAATTAATTTTCTTCCAATTCGTCTGGATATCTTACCTTTATTCCTGTGCAAAAAAGATGAGCAAAATGTTGCCAATTTATTCATCACTTGGCAGTATTCAAATCACATAATGGATGATATTGAGAATCAGATGATTACAGATCTTTGTAAGTGATTTGCTTTTTGCAAAGTACATGTAATGTGGATAATTTCATGTCCACGACAAGGTATAATAATTTCCTGATAAACTATGATGGAGAATTTCTGGCTATTATGATCTATACATTTGATCTCTGGGTTGAAACTTAACTGACACGTAACTAATTTCTGTTTTGGTGAATTTTATGGAAGGTTACTGTCCACAAGCCCAAGTTTTTTGGATTGTGGGAGGAAACCAGTACACTCAGAGGAAACCCACACAGACACAGGGAGAACGTGCAAACTCCACACAGTCACCCGAGGCTGGGATCAAACACAGATCCCTGGAGTTGTGAGGCAGCAGTGCGAACCACTGAGCCATCGTGCCAACCCTTATTTGAGATAAAATACAAATTTGTCCCTCAATCTTTCATTTTAAATACCTAATGGTTTATGAATAAATCGCTCCTTGTCTTGGCAGTTTTGATGCAATATGTTTCCTTCTATTATCTAGATTTCACTTATTATTTTGGTTGTATTTTTTTGACTAATCAACTCAGTTTCCTGCCGTTTCTCTGCCCTGCTTCAACTTTACATTGTTATTGATCCACTTATCTAAAGATATGTAGGTTATACGGCAAACATTGTTTTAACTGGCACTCAACTGATACTCTTGGTAAACCAGCATAAAAAGCCGGAAATACCATTATTAGCTGCCATGTGTGAGTATTTATGTTTTTAATAAAGTACAACAGTCATATCTATATCCCAGATGTTTTTTTAGGGATGTTGATGTCTCAAAGCTCAGCTTGATAATGTTTTACTGTGGTTATGCATACTTCTTGATTATCCAAAATATTTGAACAACCGGCACGCTCCTTGTCCCATAGGTACCGGTGTGTCGACCAAATTTTCTGCTTGTACTGTTGTGGGAAAGGATCATTTTCATCAGAATTTCTGTGGAATCAGGTGCTCACATTATGTTATAATGCCAGTTTTCTGGCACAAACTTTTCTGCAGATGCACAAAATTTGTTCTCCTTCTTGAAGATAATGAATACTTTGCCAGATGTGGAGGAGCCGATGACAGACTGGGGTGGACAAAATTAAAAATCACACAATACTAAGTTATAATTTGGAAGCACTAGCTTTCGGAGTGCTGCTCCTTCATCAAGTGGCTGTGGAACGGCATCATAAGACAGAATTTACAGCAAAAGATTAGTGTCATGCAATTGAAATGATATATTGAACAAACATTGCTGTTAAGTCTTTCATCTTTTAGAATGGGTTGCAGGTTTCGATTCGTTATGTAAACAGAACTTCTTTTAAGTCAGATTCTCCAGATAATTTAAGGCTTTATAAAATCGGGTGACATCTCAGCTCAGACAATGCATTAAAGATATGAGGTTAGAATCTGTCTGTATCCCAATCTTGAGTCAGACTGGTTCTGTTTCCAAAGTAGGAACTTATAAAATGTTACATGGATTGACTGCCTGAATTGACTGCCTGTAGGCTGTGTGCTTTTTGAGCAAAATAGAATGTATCTGCACATATTAATCTGAAAATGCAAATTCACCCCATGGACTACATGTGTATGTGCATGCATGTGTGAGAGAGAGAGAGAGAAAGAACGAGAGTTTATGCCTGTGAATGTGAGTGCACATGAGAGAGTGTTTGTTTGCATGTGAGCATGTTTGGTAAAGTGTTTGTGTGTGAGTGTGATGGAGTATAAGCCTGTGAGAAGTTGTGTGCGTGGGTGCGAGTGCGGTGGGTGTGTGTGTGTATATGAGAAAGAACGTGTGTATGAGAGAGGGTCTGCGTGAGTGTGAGTATGTAAGAGTGTGCATGTATGAGAGAATGTATAGTTTAGTGGGGTCACCTGTAGTGCGACATGAACCCAAGGTCCAGATTGAGGCCATCCTTATGGTTTCCGAACTTGGCTATCAGCCTTTGCTCGACCACTCTACATTGTTGCATATCCTGAAGTCTGCCTTGGAGGACGGTCACCTGAAGATCCGAGGCTGCATGTCTCTGACTGCTGAAGTGTTCCCCGACTGGGAGGGAACATCCCTGTGTGGCAATTGTTGCACGGTGTCCATTAATCTGTTGTTGTAGCATCTGCTTGGTCTCACTAATGTACTATGCCTCGGGGCATCCTTGCCTGCAGCGAATGAGATAGAGTTTGATAAAGCCATACGCAAGAGGTTAGTAAATACGTTTGTCGCTCACAGGATTGGGGACAATGTACTGGCATGGATAAAGAGTTGATTTTCAAACAAAAAGACCATAGAAGTGAATGAAACAAAAACAGAAATTGTCATAAAAGTTCAGCAGGTTTGGCAGCATCAGTTCTGAGGGAAGAGTCACCAGACACGAAATGTTAACTTTGAATTCTCTTCACAGATGCTGTCAGATCTCCTGAACTTCGCCAGCAACCTCTGATTTTGTTTCTGATTCACAGCATCTGCAGTTCTTTTACAGAAAAGTTAATGGGTCATTTTTAGGTTGGGAGATTCTATCTAATGGATACACAAGGATAATTGCTTGGACTGCAGCAAATCATAATTTATACAACTGATTTTGAAATGGGGATAAAATGTAATATTCCATGATTACAAGTTAGATAGACTGGGTGGAAATGTTAGTTGTGAGGAAGATACAAAGACTTCTCAAAGAGATTTGGAGAGTCTAACTGGGAGGGTAAAAAATTTGCCAGATGGACTACATGTAGCATAATAAGAAATTATTCACATTTGTTGGAAAAGGAAGAATAAATTTCTTAAATATTGAGAGGCTGAAAATGCTGCACTTCAAAAGGAGTCGGATGTCCATGTGTGAGAGTCACTGAAAGTTAATGTGCAGGTACAGCAAGGAATAAAGAAGACAAGATTTAAACTGGTTTTTATTACAAATGGATTTGGATATAGGAGTAAAGATGTCTAAATACAATTATAAAGAACTCTGGTGAGACCATACCTGGTGAAATGCGAAATTTTGGTCTCCTTACCCACGGAGAGATATACTTGCCATACAGACACCGCAACAAAGTTTAACTAATCTAATTCCTGGGATAGAGGAATTATCCTGTGAGGAAAAGTCAGATAGACCAGGCCTATATGGTCTGGAGTTTAAAAGAATAAGAGGCAATCGCATTCAAATATGCAAAGTTCTCGTAGGAATCAACAAGTTAAATACAGGAAAGATGTTTACCCTGGCTGGGGTATCTAAAATGAGGGACACAACGTTAAAATAAGATTTATGTCATTTAGGACAGATAAGGAGAGGTTTTTTTCACTCAGAGTTCTGAATCTCTGGAATTCTCTGTTTCGGAGAACTTTGGAGGCTGTCACGTTATGTGTTCAAGACTTAAAATCGTAGATTTCTATATAGTAAAAGCATCAAAGACTATGGTAATAATGGAAAAAGGTGTTGAAATAAATGATCAGCCATGATCTCATTAAATTGTGGAGTAGCTTTAATGGGCCCAATAGCCTACTCTTGCTTCTTCTTCTTGAACCTTGTGAAGACTGGGAGTTGCAGGAATGCATGCATTCAAGGAGTTTTCAAATGGGCTGGCTGGTTGGGCATTTTTGTTTTAGTTTCTCTTATTTCAAACCTGATAACTGTTTAGGTAGACATTTTTAGAAGAACCTTTTGAAGCACTTGCCAATAAATTGCTTCTTAGCGATGATTGAGACTGTAAAGCATCCACATGAAGCTTTATGGTTTCCAAGAGAAAAGATATTCCAGATTGGCAGACTAAAAACTTTAAACTGCTACCCAGAATCCAAGATTCATGGACTTAAGATGTAACCTATTGTATGCATTTTATGTCAAAAATGGACATTGGTGCAGTTTTTAAATGCAATGCCGAGCGCCTCTTGTTTGCCAAGTATTATGGATATGTGACACTAGGCGATCTGTATTTGTTTTAGTGGCTCGATATTTTTACCTGTTTAGCTAAGTTTCTGTCTCTTATGCACTAATATTGTTACTGTTATTGCCTTGCCATATTATTGTTGAGAATGAAGAACTGAATATATAATGGTGTAAACATGACCTGACTTCAAATTTAATCCAACAAGTTGAGTAGCATCAATTTCTCAAGTGATTTTTTCATTTTTCTTTTCAACCCCTCTATTCCTGTGATTCTCACAAAAGTGGGCTTGATTTTAAAGCAAGAAGTCTGCCAGTTACCTTCCACAACCAAAGCGCTTCACCATGAATATCGAGCTTTTCAAGTGTGGTCACTGTTGTGACATAGAAAATGCCATGAAAAATTTGCAAAATTTGTACAGAAGGCCACTCCCACCCCTCAAAATAAAGAAAAGATATGTAATATTCAAGAGGTCATGAGGTGATTATGTAAATAGAAATAATGTGCACTATTATGATACAGGGTGAGAGAATGATACAACTTCATGATGATCATTTGGACTGCCAGAGCAGATGTGATGGACTGAATGGTTTCCTTTTGTGATTCTGTTACCTGAAAACATCTTTTTTGTAATTGGTTGAGGGATAAATTTTGGACACCAGAGAGAATACTCCTGCTGCTCCTCAAAAAATTCCATGGGAAATTTAATGTACACCTGAGATAGTCATAGAGAGGTACAGTACAGAAATAGACTCTTTGGTTCGACATGTCCATGCTGACCAGATATCCTAATTTAATCTTGTCCCATTTGACAGCACTTGGCTGTCCCTCTAAAAACTTCCTATTCATATACCCATCTGGATGTTTTTTTAAATGCTGTAATTGTACCAACTCCACCACTTCCTCTGGCAGCTCATTCCATTCATGCTGCACCATCTGTGTGAAAAACTTGCCCCTTAGGTCCATTTTAAATTTTCCCCCCCCCTCACCCTAAACCTATGCCCTCTAATTCTGGACTCCTCCACCCCAGAGAAAAGGCCTTGTCTATTTACCCTATCCATGCCCCTCATGATTTTATAAACCTCTATATGGTCACCCCTCAGCCTCCAATGCCCAGGGAAAACAGCTCCAGCCTATTCAGCCTCTCACAAAGCTCAAACCATCCAACCCGGGCAACGTCCTTGTAAATCTTTTCTGAACCCTTTCAGGTTTCACAACATCATTTCGATAGGTGGGAGACCAGAATTGAACACAATATTCCAAAAGTGGGCCAACCAATGTCCTGTACAACTGCAACATGACCTCCCAACTCCTGTACTCAATGCTCTGACTAATAAAGGAAATCTTACCAAACACCACCTTCACTATGCTATCTACCTGCAACTCAAGGAACTATGAACCTGCACGCCAAGATTTCTTTGTTCAGTAACCCTCCCCAGGACCTTCTCATTAAGTCTATAAGTCCTGCGCTGATTTCCCTTTCGAAAATGCAGCACCTCACGTTTATCTAGATTAAACTTCATCTGCCACTCCTCAACCCATTGGCCCATCTGCTCAAGATCCTGTCTAACTCTGAGTAACCTTCTTTGCTGTCCACTGCACCTCCAAATTTGGTGTCATCTGCAAACTTATGAACTATACCTCTGAGTTCACATCCAAATCATTTATATAAATGACAAAAAGCAGTGTACCCAGCAGCAATCTTTGTGGCATATCATTGGTCACAGCCCTCCAATCTGAAAAACAACCCTTCACCTATGTCTTTTACCTTCGAGTCAATTCAGTATCCAAATGGCTAGTTCTCCTTGTATTCCATGTGATCTAATCTTGCTAACGAGTCTATCATGAGGAACCCTCTTGAACACCTTACCGAAGTCCATAAAGATCACGACCACTGCTCTGCCCTCGTCAATCCTCTTTGTTACTTCTTCAAAAAACTCGATCAAGTTAGTGAGACATGATTTCCCACGGACAAAGCCATGTTTGATGGTGAAACATTTTAGTCAAAAAATGGCATCTTCAACAGTACTTAATTTCTTCAGTATTTCACTGAATCATCAGCATCTTGTGGAGGCGACCACCACCACCACATGAAGGGCCAGTGAAACCCCATGTTATCACCTTTTGGGAAGGCCCCTCACATCTTGTGATATTCAGGCACTTAACAACTCAGTAGTTGTCCTTCCCCCAGTATCAGGTACTCCTGAATGCCAAAAATTGCTGACCATTTCAACATGCTTTGTTTTCTGGCACTGAATCAGTTTTGGACACAATTTGACATCCATTTGTCTCCCACTGCTCTTCTAACAATTTACCAGCAAGTGCCAATCTCCAATCCCCTTCTGTTAAGTGAAATCATAGAATCCCTACAGAATCAGCTCATTAAGTCCTCACCGATTCTCCAAGGAGCATCCCATCCAGACCCACCTAGTGCTGTAACCCTGAATTTCTCATGGCAAACCTACCCAGCCTGCACATCCCTGGAGACTGGGCAACTATTCATGGCCAATTCATCTAACCTGCACATCTTTGGATGGTGTGAGGAAACTGGAATAACCAAACAGAACCCACTCAGACATGTGGAGAATGTGCAAACTCCATGTAGATGGTTGACTGAGGCTGGAATCGAACTTGGGTCCCTGCTACTGTGAAGCAACAGTGCTAACCACTGTGCCACCATGCCATCCCAGTTTCATAAAGTTGGCCATGCCCAATCAGAACCTTTCTTTTCTGTTCTACATTTGCTCTTTTGACATCTACATTAAATCTAATGAGGTCACAACCACCAAAATGCTCTACCCATACTTGCTCTGCTTTACTTCCAGATGTGTTCCTCCTTTTGTTGCACTTCCTATGCACTAACTAAAGAATTTCTCTAAATTCAGAGAAAGACTTTGATGACTTCTAAACCTTTTACATTGATTCTATTTCACTTCATATTAAGGTATTTAATGTTTCCTAATTATTAATGCAAATTGATTTGCACTTCAGAAATTCGTCTCAGTATTTGATCTTCCACATCCTTCTGGTTCATGGTGTTCTGTCTTTTATGTTGTTTGGTTTAATCCATCTGACCACATTTAACAACTGTGCTAATGTATGCCTTCACAGAACTGTAATTGTCTCTGTAATCAATACTGTGACCTCCTGATTGAGTTCACAAGATTATGAGGGTTAACGGGTAGAATGAATAGAAAACAACTGTTCCCTTTTGTTGAAGCATTGATAATAAGAGGGACAGTTTTAAGATGAAAGTTAAAAGGCTTGGAGGGGAGTTGAGGAAAAAAATGTTTCTGCCAGAGGGTGGTGGGAGTCTGGAATGCACTGCCTGGGATTGTGGCAGAGGCAGATAACCTCACAACTTTTAAAAAGTACTTGAATGAGCATTTGAAATGTCACAATTGTCAAGGCTTTGGGCCAGTGCTGAGAAGTGGGACAAGTGTAGATAAAGCATAGTTTTGGTGTTACAGGTTCAATGTGCACTAAGGTCCAATGATTCGTTGATTCCTTTGTTTCATTATTAACCTGTAACCAGGAATATTGAACCGAAATTCCTTTCCTCCTTGAAACAAGTATCAGTAATAGTAAAGTTGTACTTTTATTCAGGAATTTGAGTAAAATGGGAAAGTAAAACAAATTTTTCTTTTCAGTTCTGTGAAGACCGAATTTGATTTTCTTTAGAAGGTAATTTTTTTTTACAGTGACGTTAAAACAGTATTTCCATGAGATTGTAATTTTAACTAATTACTAGATGATGAGATGATGGCTCCACTGACTCCAATCTTACTTTCTCCCAACCTTGGACAGCCTGCTTCTACTTGATTCTCAAAATCCACAAACCAGACTGCCCCGGTACAGCCACAATATGAGGCTTTTCTACTTCAATCAGAGACCTGAACACTCCCCATCTACCACCACTCCCCTCTGTCTAGCTGAACTTGTTCTCTCACTGAACAATTTCTCCTTTAATTCATCTCATTTCTGCCAAGTCAAAGGAGTAGCTATGGGCACCTGCGTGGGTCCCAGTTACGCCTGCCTCTTTATGTAGTATGTGGAATAATTCTTATTCTAGTCCTACACTGGCTCCCTCCCACATCTCTTTTGTCAGTACATCAATGACTGCTCCAGTGCCGCTTCATGCTCCTGTCAGGACCATGAAAACTTTGTTCATTCTGCCTCCAATTTTCATTCCTCTATAACTTTCACATTGTCCATTTCTGACACATCCCTTCCTTTCCCTGACCTCTCTCTCCATTGCAGGGAATAAACTGTCCACTAACTCCCATAGCTACCTTCACTACAGCTCATCACACCTCCATGTCCTGCAAAGATTCCATTCCATTCTCCCAATTCCTTCACCTACGTCTCATCTATTCAGATGATGCCACCTACCAAAATAGCACTGCTGACATGTCATCCTTGAAGAATTACTATGGTTTCCCACCCACTGTGATTGACAGGGTCCTCAAATGCATCTGACCGTGTTCTGCGCTTGCCCCTTCCCATAATTCATAACAGCATGATTGGGTCCCCCTTGTTCTCACTTTTCATCCCACCAGCCTCCGCATTCAAAGGATCATTCTCTGCCATTTCAGACAACTCTAGCAGAACGCCACATCAGTTCCCCCGTCTGCATTCTGCAGGGAACGTTCCCCCCAGGACATCTTTGTTCATTCATCCACCACTAACACCACCACTCCACCCTCTCCCACCCCACCAACATTGGAATCTTCCAATGTAACCATAGAAGGTGCAACACCTGCCCCTTTGCCACCTTACTCACTATTCGAGAGCCTAAACAATCTTTCCAGGTGAAGCAGTATTTCACCTGTACCTCCTCCAATCTTGTGTATTGTTTTGGTGCACCCAATGTTGCCTACTATACATTGGAGAAACAAACACAGACTGGGTGACTGCTCTGCAGAACACCTCCAGTCTCTGTGCACGTATGACTCCAACTTTCCTGTGGGTCATCGTTTTAACACAGCATCCTACTCACATGCTCACATGTCTGTCCTTGGCATGCTGCAATGATCCAGTGAATCACAGTGCAAACTGGAGGAAAACATCTCATCTTCAGACTAGGCACTTTACAGCCGATTGGACTTAATATTGGTCCAAATTGTGAACCAACTCCCATCCCTTCCTCTTCTTTTAGCTTTACTTGTTACATTCTCTGTCACCATGTCCTCTCCCTATTCCACCCCCCTGTCGAACACACTATTCTTTGAAGTATGGCAGTTAGACCCATTGTTCTCTCATTCTCACATTCCAATCACTTAATCTGAACTATCAATATCTTTTCTCCCCCACTACACTACATTCCACTCCACACCCCCAACTATAGCATAACTGTTGCCCCCTCCACACTTCACTTCCCCATAACTATCATTAATAGTAGTCTTTAAAACAGGATGAGCTGGGCTGAAGAAAAATCCTGTGTAGGAGCATAGTCAAAAATTCCAGGCCCCAAGGGCTACTCCTGGCTCAGGTCCCAGACCCAACTTCGATTATTGGACCCTGATAAACCCACTGTCCCATTCCCAGTCCTGAGTTACATAGAAGAAAATGCGAAATAGAAAGCTATGGAGTTGTCATAGAGAAAGGCTTCTTACAGTGTTATTGAAGGCATGACATTAAGACACCTATCATCAACAGCAATCAGGAACTGTGTTAGTAGCTGGAGCTAGATTAGGCAGGAGGGAGGCTTCTTAATTTGCTTTGATTGTAGCTGCAGAATGAGAGAAAAACTGAAGAGAAGGACATGATTTCAGGAAAAGAACATGAAAATGTATCACAATATTTCACCTCGTTAATGTGATTTGCATTTAACCATTTTATTGTCACTCCTTTTGTATTTGTGCAAAATCCTGGAATTCTGGGACAATGCAGTGGAGAAATAATAATTTTTGTTCCTTATTGTTGTGCTTTGCAGCTGTCGGGGGAAAAAGTGGCACTATTTCCCCAAGTCTAATTTTCTCACGTTGTGCAATCTTGAATATTTTTTTCTCTGTGCCATTGACCACATTTATTTTTAGGCAGTATTTTATTGCCAAAAAATGTACACTTAAGTTGTATTTCTCAGTGAGATTGGAAGAACACGTTGCATGTGTTACCCATTTGGTATCCAATTATATGTACAGGCCAAATCTGTGCTAAGCACAGTGGAATCCTAAGTTAATAGAAATTTATGTTTTTATCTTAATACAACACAATCACACAATTCTGTTTTAACATAATTTGACATGAAATTGCAACCAGCATCAATATTGGTGAGACAGAAATCAGTTTTCTGTACAAGCGCAAAAACCATGGTAAGCAAAATAAATGCAATTAAGTATGATGAGGATAGTGCTACTATCAAGTATTATTTTATGCCTTTTTCTTCTATTTTCTCATTTATTCATTTCTGCAATATTCTATAGCTAGGCAGCTTAACTATTGCAAGCTCATTGCCAATACCACTGCAACTGGTCACTATTACATACACATGAACGATGTAGGCTGGCCTGTTGCACTTGTTTTCCTCCTCACTTTGTTCCTATGAAAAATGCTTGTAATTCTACAGTGCCTTTTCCTGTTCCTTGTCTCAGATTGAAATTAAAGAGCAAAAAGACCAAACAAACAAATAGCAAAGTGTGTCAGAAAAATGATAAACGCTTCTCCGATGAAAATTTGAATCATAAGTAAAGGATCAACACAAACAGGTTTAAATTGTGAAAATTAACAGCAACCCAATGAAAACTATTGGTATTAATCTTTGGGGTCATTCCTGCACAAAATTACTTTCATTATCTAATTTTGAGTTAGTTGCCATTGATCCTTGGCTTAAAGAGCCACAAATGAGACTTCACTTCACCTCTTTTTTTGAGCAACCAGAATACCTACTAGAAAATGGGCAGCAGTCTATCTCTGACACCATTGCTGGCCTGTTTGACAGTTTTACTCAGAAGCAAGGTACATAAAGCTGGAGGACTTTGTTACATCATGCCTTGCTAGATGTTGCACTTCATCCATATTTTTTCCAGCTACTCAGCACTTTGAATAGAATACCACAAGCCCGTCTTGGAGTTACCAAAGTATCTACAGCTGCAGAGCTGAAAGTGCATTTTTCATGTATATAACACTTAATAAATTAACATTTCTAATGTATTTTAGTCAACACTAGGTTTCAAGGAGTAGTGTTTAAAAGTTCAGGAGAGATAACTGAAGAGAATGGGATCTTAGCAACCAAAAGAATTTTATGATTATGGCTACAAGAGTTCCAGCTAGAATGTTACTGGGAAACCTGACAGATGAAAACAGTTGATAGTTAAGTCATTAATGTTGCTATATCAGCCTGCAGCTCATAAGACATGGCTTGGTCAATATCACAATGCAAGGCTCAAAATACATGCACTTGAAATACTGAGGTAATGAATTCCATGAAAGTGAATAAGAAATCTTTAGCTTAAGGCTACATGAATTCAACAGCTACTATTTGGCACTTAAAAAAAACATCGAATGCTATTAAATGCTATTGTTTGCGATTTTGGAGAAGATTTGTAGCTCAGGTTGTGGATCAGGTTGTACGTTTGCTCACTGAGCTGGTAGGTTTGTTCTCAGACATTTCATCATCATGGTAGGTAACATCATCAATTAGCTTCCGATGAAGCGCTGGTGTTCTGTCCCGCTTGCTATTTGTGTGTCTTGGTCGGTTGTGGTGGGTGATATCACTTCTGGTTCTTTTTCTGTGAGGTTGGTAAATGGGGTCCAAATAGATATGCTTGTTCATGGAGTTTCGGTTTGAATGCCAGGCCTCTAGGAGACTTGGGTAAAGAACCTGTCGGACCGACCACACTCAGACACGGAGAAAGCTGTCCTAGTACGAGGTATGTACTTCATAAAGACAAAAAAGACTTCTGAGCAGTACTGGAATCCACCCTGAAAGAGAACTGAATCACGGAAGAAATCCAACTGGCAATCAGACAGACAGTAGCACCAACACTAAGCTGAAAGAAAGAAGTGAACATCCTCAAGATATTGGAAAGGAAAGCCCTGGAAGGACTCAGAAGAGACAGAAATATCGTAATCCTACCGGCAGACAAAGGGCACATGACCATCATCCTAAACAGAACGCAATACTTTGAAAAAGCAAGAACACTACCCGCAAATACCGATAACTACCAATTGATGGCGATGGACCCAACTCCATAGCTAGAAAACTGTAATTCAGCATCCCTGAGGAAACTTCACAAGACAGGTGAAATTAACAAGACAGACCTCCAACGAATGAAACCTGAAGGATCCAACACACCCCATTTCTACAGATTACCAAAGGTACAAAAATAAGGGGCCCCCCTCAGACCAATAGTCTCATGTCCCCGTACACCGACATATAGAGTAGCAAAGGAACTGCAACACAAACTGAAAAACCTAGTAGAAGACTCAAGCCACTCCATCCATTCGCCCCAGAAATTTCTTGACATCATCAAAGACACCAAGTTATAGGACAACAAGGTCATGTTTTCCTTCGGTGTGATGGCCCTATTCACATCAATAAACATCACCTTAGCCAAAGACACACTGGCCTCACTGCTAGACGAACCAAGGACACAAAACACCTGACAGCACCAACTCCATCAGCAAGGACAGAATCCTCAAACTAGTAGACCTGTACCTCAGCACACTTCACCTTCAATGACAGGTCCTACAAACAAATCAATGGGAAGCCTATGGGATCACCATTATCAGGACTCATAGCAGAAGCAGTAACAGAGGTTAGACCAAACAGTCTCTCTCACGATCCAGCCCAAGTTTTGGGTCCACTATGTGGATGACATCTTTCATCATCACAAAACGCAACAAATTAGAATAAACCCACAAACACATAAAGAACATCCTTAATAATATAAAGTTCACAAAAGAGGAAGAGAACAACAAACAGACTCTCCATCCTAAGCATCACAGTAGAATGAAAAGCCAATGGACAGCTGCAGACCAACATCTGCAGGAAAGCCAAGCATACTGACCAGATTCTCGACTCCAGGAGTAATCATCCCAACACCCACAAATGGAGCTGCATCATTACATTATTTAAATGAGCCACAACACAGTGCAACACCCAGGAACTACGAGAAGCCGAGGAAAAACACCTGTACAATGTATTCAGGACCGAGTATCTGATAAGTGCAGTCTGCTGATTCGTACACAACAGACCTAAACACGAAGATACAACACACCCAGAGACTCTAGCCACCTTCCCATACATTAAAGACAATGCGGAGATGATGACCAGACTACTCCAGCCCCTAGGCATCACAGTAGCCCACAAACTACCACCGCAATGAAACAGCTCCTGATGAATTTAAAGGACCTCGTACCAACAACCAGCAGAACAAACATCATATACAAAATACCCTGCAAGGACTGCTACAAACACTGCATTGGACAGATGGGCAGGAAACTAGCCACCAGGATAAATGTGCACCAACTAGCCACCAAAAGACATGACCAGCTATCAATGGCATCCATACAGACGAAGAGCGACACCAGTTTGACTGGGACAATACTCCCATCCTGAGACAGGCTAAACAAAGACATGCATGGGAATTCCCAGAGGCCTGGCATTCAAACCAGAACTCCATTAACAAACATATTGATTTGGACCCCATTTACCAACCCCTCAGAAAAAAAACCGGAAATGATATCACTCACCACAACAGACCAAGACATATAAATAGCAAGCGGGACAGAACACCAGCACTTTCTCAGCAGCTCACTGATGATGTTACCTAGCATGGTGACGAAATAGATCCCTGGTGGTGGGGTCCGTTTGGAGGTGGCGGAAATGACAGCGGATGATACATTGTACATGGAGGTTGGTGGGGTGGTAGGTGGGGACCAGTGGGATTCTGTCCTGGTGGCATTTGGAGGGGCGGGGCTCAAGGGCGGAGGAGCGGGAAGTGGAAGAGATGCGGTGGAGGGCATCGTAGACTACGTCTGGCGGGAAATTGCGGTCCTTGAAGAAGGAGGCCATCTGGGTTGTACGGTTTTGGAACTGGTCCTCCTGGGAGCAGATGCGGCGGAGACGAAGGAATTGGGAATATGG
>NC_057731.1:37768816-37915901 GCF_004010195.1 Chiloscyllium plagiosum
GAGGAGGTGTCCGCGAGGTGGCGTTTAGCCTCAGCGGTGTAAAGGTCGGTGCACCAAACTACTACCGCGCCTCCCTTGTCTGCTGGTTTGATAGTGAGGTTGGGGTTGGAACGGTAGAAATGATCAATAATTATTAGCCTTATAGGAATGTTACATTCCAAGAATTAAGAGATTCCCATCAACTCAGTCTATTAACTCCAAGTTGTACTGCAGCAGCATTAGGTGATGCTGCATTAAGGTGATGGTTAGCACACTGAGGACTTAAACAGAAGCAAATGGATATTCTGAAGAAGAAACTGTCCAAGATAGAGTTTTATATCTTCAACTGAATTCACAAAACTTCACCATTATTTCATGTCTTGCTTTCAGACATGGTTATTTCTCCTTATTTTGTGCAGTGAGCTTCTGTGTTTTAAACCTCTGTGTTGCTCATGATTTAAATAAACATGCCATGTAAATGAAGTCCATGCATGACTGTAATTGCATGCCTCCCAATATGGTGTGCACCAAAGTACGCTGTAACTGCCACCACTAAAACCTCACACCACAAAAATATACCTATTATATATCTGTGAATAAAGAGTAATATCTTCGGTTTTGTCATCTGTCAGTCCTACACTATGCAGTGCAGCAATTTAACACTTGAAAACAAAAACTGAGATTTGTGACTGGAAGTGCATTGGATGTCAAATTAGTAAATTAATTTCATCAGGACTGAATGACTACTGACAACATTGAGAAAAGACATATTATAGATCAATTTAAAGGCTGTACTGCAATTTTTGAACTGCACAAAATGAACAAAACTGCATTCCAGACAAAACCTAAACACAAACTAACATAATATTAGATGGAATAAAAGACTGCACTATATTCTCTCTCTCCTCACTGTATAGGTTTATTTACATGTATATACTAAAGTCATAATGAGGAGGACAGGCCAGCCATTCTACTCATCGATCATGACTGGTTGATTTTGGCCTCTACTTTCCTGTACATCTCTCATCTGCTTTTGCTCTCCTGTAAATCAAGAATCTATCTAACTCAGACTTAATGATCCTATCTCCACTGCCCTCTGGGAAAGAAAATTCCACAGCTTAATGACCCTCCTAAGAGTAATATTTCTGCTTATTTCATCTTAAATCGGACACGAGTTATTTTTAAACAATATCTTCCAGTTTTGGTCTTTTGAACATGTGAAACACTCTTTTAAGATTTTATATATTTCACAAGGAGCACCTCTTATTCTTCTAAACTGCAATGGACATGGACCCACCTTCCCAACCTTCTCTGCACTACTTGTAACACAATTATGTCCTCCTTGAATAAGGAGACTAGTACCAATGTACAATACTTTGAATCTGGCACAACTGTCACCAAACTTCTTTACTTTTATATTTCATTCCCTTTGTAATAAACAGCAACTTTCCATTGGCTTTTGTAATCACTTATTGTACCCACATGCTAAGTTTTTGTGGCTCACATTATCAGTTCGTGCAAATGTTCTCCATTAAAATAATGTCCTGCTTTTCTATTGTTCCTGACAAAGTGCGCAAGTTCGCACTTGCTCACGTTGTATTGTATTTACCACGTTTTTATCTCCTTACTCTCTTTGTGCCCCTCTGTAGACTCCTTCTGATCTCTTCACAAGTTGCTGACCTGCCTACCTTTGGGTCATCAGTAACTTTAGCAGCCATGCATTTAATCTCTTCATCCATGTCACCCCACCCCCCTCATCCCCAACCCCATCTCCAAGCCAGCACTATTTAAATAGATCATGAATGACCCTGAGGGTTATTGTTGAATTATTAAAATTGGATATGTTTTGAATTTTTTCTATGGTATAGTTGTTCCTGAAGTCTATTTTCTGTTCATTAACAATTACATGTTGAAACAAATTGGCTCCAGATATGGGTGCTCTGGTAGGATTTCATCTGAGAATTGAGTGTAAGTGTTAGAATGAAGGTAAACCATGCAGATGAGGAAGTGGTCATATTTGCTAAGGGACTTGAGAGAGCGATTGTTTTACCTCAACCTCAGCTAGGATTAACGTACAAATTATTTTTGTTTTACGAAAGAGATTGTGACTGAAATCTGCCAAGAGCTACAGCCACAGCTGCAACATTAAATCAGGGTAAACACATCACTGCCTTTGGTTGCCAAGGTAACTATGGTTATTTTATGCCTCTGGCTGTTTCTAGGCTGTGGCTTGAGATCTAAGGAAAATCTCACAGTTTGCAGTACACTGCTGCATAGAGGAGGTCACTGAAAGTCTTGATATATACAGAGGCAGCTTCATCTCCTCACCTCTCCCCAGAACTAAGGAATAGAGCAAACATAACAGTTTCTACCTTTGCAGGTTTCCTTATGATGCAGGGTGTTATTGACTTTCACAAATTTCCATATGCCTATCTTAAGCCAATGCTTAATCATAAGCCAAATGAATTTGTATGCTTCAGTGTGTGTACCTGGTGCATAACCGTGGGCAGCATGCTATTAGAGGAAATGTACTATTAACTGGAAGCAACCTTTGCAGCACCAGAAAGAAAGTAAATGATCATTAGATGCCAGAATAGCGCCAATTCTTTAAGGAGGCCAAGATGTCCATTACAAGACCCCTTACCAGAAAGAAGGGAGTGTTTCTGCGAGCTGAAATGCCACCTGTTCTTGGGACCACAGGGGGAAAATAAATTAAGTCAGACCTAGGTGCTATCTCCCTACTGTCTTTTACACAGGGCAGAGGAAGGTGGAAAATCTGGACATATTCCTGCATTCAGGATGAAGGAAGTAAACGTCAATGGTACAACAGCTAATAATGCATTCATAGTCAATGAATAGAGTTCCTCAGCCCAACAGTGTGATTATAGTGAATAAAAATCCATTGCACATCTGTAAATTCATTTATTCTCAGGCATTCAAATGCATAATACATTTTTAAAAGCCTTGTGATCTCACACTTCCCTTTGTTATATTTTTAACTGTAGATTAGACAAGAGATGTAGAGTTGAATTCAAGACAAATTGAGTCAGACATTTAGCAAAATGATTCACCAAAAAAGTAATATTCTGGTTGGGTAAGGTACAAGAATATATCAGTAATATAAAAAGTATAATATGGATTTTGAGAGGTAAGTGGTGCCTCTCCCGATGTAGAGGAATTGAGTGATATGTGAAAAGGAAAACTAAGTGGAGTTAAACTCTCAAAGTAAATGTGTTTGAGTAATCTATTCCGAAAAAAAAAAGCTATAATTCTAATTGCATTGCACATCACTATCCAGATCTTGTGAAGTAGGCTTTTGTTGAAAAAAAATAAGGAAATTTATTTTATGGCAGAATTCTGTCATAATAAGCCACTTATAGATATTAGGTCTGAATATTTTGGGAGATTGTAGAAATTAAGGATACAAGATTTGTTGTCAATCGTACCTGTTTTCTTGCGCATGGTGATAACTTTGAAGTCCAAAATGTATACTTAGTTAAGCTACATAAGTCTACAAGGTATGGTGTACGTGGCGCATACTGAAGGAATTCATGTTGGCTTCCGCAAAGCCACATTCTCCTGGATATAGTTGGAGTGATATACATTCACTTTGACAGATGGTATGACTGCAAAAATGAACAGAGATGATAAAGAGCAGGATGGACTCCGAGCAAAATGGAGGAGGAGGACTGGAGAGAGGGATTCTCTGTAGGATGCCATATCGCCCAGTGTGTTCAGAATGTAAGTCTTCAGTGACAGTGAATGGACTTTAATGTTTTCAATGACTCCCCAGAGGTGAGCTCAAAGGCAGAGGGTGACAAGGTTATGATCCTGCCACCTTTTGTGTCCAACCCCACTCCCTTCTCCCTCCATTAAGTCACGGACAGGAAAGCCTGAGGTCAACCTTCCTACTTGAACGTCTATCAAGGCCTCATGGACATTTAATGCCTACTCAAGGACCTCATTCTCCACTGGTATTCATCTAGCAGCCATGTGGAAAGACCTACAAGAAAACTAACTCGTTTGGTTGTGTTCAACTAGGACCTGATTGAGGGACCCAGTACTGAGAAAGGATGGACTGTGCTGAGAACAATGCATCCTTTATTGTTTCCTCTCCCTCCCATCCCCACACTCCAAATCTCTCTCTCTCTGGTTATCTCCTCTGTGAAACTCCAATTCCAACCTCACTTACCTTTCTTCAGGGATCCAACAATAGTGAAGACCTGATTGTGGTACTAGTAGCCAGTACTCCCAGGCAGGATTTCCATCCTACTAGATGGCCTTGTTCCTGCAACTAAGCCAGGATTTAATTCCCTTGGGACCACTCAGCTGAGATTATGCTATTTTTGATGATGGATATTCCCGAAACGTCGATTCCCCTGCTCCTCGGATGCTGCCTGAATGGCTGTGCTTTTCCAGCACCACACTCTTAAACTCTGATCTCCAGCATCTGCAGTCCTCATTTTCTCCTCATTACATTCTGTCCAGTATGTGAGACATAAAACTGTAAAAATATTTATAGCACAACGAGAAGACTATCATGTTAATGTCAGTCTAAACTCATCTTGTAAATGTTCGTCTGTAGTTCTGCAAAGTTATGACACCTCAGATGCATCTTAATATTTGTTTAAAATGTAGTGCGTAGTTCTATCTCTATACCCTTTCAGGCTGTAAGGTCCAGACCCTCACCACGCTCTGGGTGGAGAGTTTTATTCCACTGCTTCTACCTTTTGCTTTAAACATATGCTCCCTTGTTATAAATTATTTTATTTTATTCTTTCATTGGGCATGATCTTTCCCAACCATCAATTACCCTTATAGATGGTGATTGCAGGCCATCTGATTCAACTTTTAGTTTGGTACAATTAAGTTTGCTGAACCATTTCAGAGGATAGTTGAAAGTCAATACATTGCTGTGGGTCTGGAGTAACCCGTAGACCAGACCAAATATGAATGGCATGTTTCCTTCTCTCAAGGGCATTTGTGAATTGGCTGATCATTTCTATTACTGAGGCTAGCTTTCATTTCTAAATTTAGGGGCTCTTGTGGCACAGTGGTAGGTCCCTACCTCTCGACCAACAGGCTCAGGTTCAAGTCCCACCTCTTCCAGAGGTGTGTAATAACATTGCTCAAATATCTATTTTTTTTAATGAGCTTAAATTCCATGAATTGAATTTGATTTGAACCTACTTCCAGAGACATCAGTCTAACCTCTGGATTACCAGTTCAGTGACATTATCACACTGTCAATATTTTCCATTTACATAAATAGGTCTTTTCAGTCCAATTTATCAAAGCCCCTACAATTCTTATACACCTCAATTAATTCTCTATCTTAAACTTCCTCTGTTCCAAAGAAAATAATCTCAACCTAAGCAATATTTCTTCATAATTGAAATTCTCCATTCCTGAGAATATATTTTCTGGAATCATTGAATCCCTACAGTGTAGAACCTGGCCATTTTGCTCATCAAGGCCACACCAACCCTCCATGGAGCTCACCATGGCAAAGGGCAGCAAATGGTATCTGCTGATAACATTACACATGATTCTGATCTATAAATCTCAGACATGTTAGCTGCATGATACTTTGAAAGACTTGATGAGAAAACATAGTCCAAACAAGAACAACCACCTCTGCCTGCACTGTTTTGGAAGAACTCTGCAGAGCTTTGTAGAACAGATGTCAAGATTTGTCTTGCATAACCTTGCCAACATGAGAGCATGGCCTTTGCCAGTGAGCATCAGGCAGAACAGGGGGAGAGGAAGAAACCCTATCATCCCTTTTTCTGGCCAGAGTGTCCATGAACAGCTCACCTCACTGTGATACCAGTAACTGCAACCTGAATTCCCATTCACCAACAATTCATGCCTTCCCTTCCAACAGTCACTTATCATCATCGTAGCTGCTTTGTTGCAATTCACTTAAGTTTTCAAAACCAAATTTATTAGTCAAAGGAAACCCTTATTGCTGTAAATGCATCGTCCTTGTGCATTCCTTTGATGTCTATCTTCCTTGTGTCTTTGGTTCAAACAGAGTGACTGCAGCACAACTGCTGACTTTCACAGATTGATGCTGAACTCCTGTGTGCTTCTTCAGAATGGCAGGATTTCTGCATGCAAGCCAATGCACCAAGCGGATGATTCTGAAGGATACCACTAAATTGTTTAGAGGTTAGAAAGCCTGAATTCAGAGTGCATCTTCTTGTGATGTTTGTCATGATCTTGGTGGACTGATTGATGGACCACAAAGGATGCTGGCAGAGTGGCATCCTGAGAGTGGGCAGCATGGTTATTGGAAACACTGCCACTCCTCTGGGCAGTTCCTCAGCAATCCTAGTAATCTGGTGGAGGATAGATTGTTAGACTTCTGGTACATGCTATAAACCCATTTGAAAACTGTTGTCTGCAACCAAGTAGCACCAGTTTCAGTTTGTATAACTTTGCATAACAGGAGGCTGATCTTATGTGAGATCAGTCTGAGTTACCATAAGCAGTATGCAAACATTAAATGGCTTCTCCATGTTTTGTACTAAAAGCTGAGGCAACAACAACAAAAATACTGCACAAGGTTTAGTGCTTAAGTGTGATAATGAAGTTGACCAAATTCTTTCAATTTGGAAAGTTAGCCAGAAATATGAAAAACAGAAAGCAAGAGTTCCTGTAAATATTTAACCTGGAAAAGAGTTGAGAGTGAGCGTTGGTCCTCAAGAAAGTGAGTGTGGGAAGTAATTGTGGAAACTAAGGAGATAGCAGGTAAATTGATCTATAGAGAGTACAAATAACATAACATACCAGGAAATAGAATGTAAGGAGGAATTCAGTAAAATTTAAGTCACCAGAGAAATGGGTACTTGAGTAAATTGTTAGAATTAGAGATTGGTAAGTCCCTAGGTCCTGGTGGATGTTATCCTAGAGTCCAAAAACAAGTGGCTAGTTGAGACAGTTGATGCATTGGTTTTAATTTTCCAAAATTGTATTGATTTGTGGAAAGTCCTGTTTGGTTGAAAGATAGCAAATGTAGCTTTTTATTCAAAAAGGAAAGGACAGAAAGGTACAGAAAATTTTGAATATCTGCCATTCAAAATAGTATAAGCTGGTTTTTAAAATGTTATAACAGAATGCTTAGATGAATTGAAGGTAGTCAGGCAGACTCAAAATGGTTTTGTGAAAAGGAAGTCACATTTAACCAAGTTATTGAAGTCATTTTAGGAAATAACATGCTGTAGATAAAAGGAACTAGTGGATGTACTAGTGATGTAGTAGATTCCCAGAAGTCATTTGATAAATGTCACATCAAATGCTATTGTAGAATATAAATACTCTTCATTTAGTGAGGATTGGCAAGGATGAAAGATTGGCAAGGATAGAAGATTGTTTCCTGTTAGTCAATCAAAGTGTAAGCACAAACAGATTTTTCTTCAAGTTGGCAAGATGTAACTAGTGGTGTGCCAAAAAAATCAGTGCAATAAATAGCTTGGATAAAGGATAGAAGGTATGGTTACCAAATTTCCCAATAATACAAAGATAGGTAGAAATAATTAAATCATGAAGAGGACGATAAGAGACTACAAAAATATATCAATATGTTCAGTGAGCAGTTAAAGATTTGGCAAGTGGAGAACAATGTGGGAAAATGTGAAATTGTACATTTTAGCAGAAACATATAAAAAATAGATTATGTTAATGGTGAGATATTGAGGGAAGTTTGAATGCAGAGGTTTCTGGCTGCCCTAATGCATGAATTCCTAAAGGTCAGGTTGCAGATGCAGCAAGTAATGAAAAAAGCTAGTAAAACGGTATGATTTATTTAATCAGAAATTGAAAACAAAAGTAAATAGGTTATCATTCAGCTATTCAAAGCACTGGTGGGACTACATCTCGAGAACTGTGTGCAGTTTTGGTTACCTTATTTGAAGAAAATTGTGAATGTACTACAAGCGGTTCAGAGAAGGTTTACTAGACTAATACCTGGAAAGAGTGAGTTGTCTTAAGAGAAAAGATTGAATAATCTAGTCTTATGTCTACTGGAGTTTAGAAGAGTAAGAGGTGACATATTTGAAACATACAAGATCTGAGAAGTCCTGACAAGGTACATGTAGAGAATATGCTTTCTCTTTTATGACAATTAAGAACTATGGTTTACTATTTAAAAATAAGGGGACACTCATTTAAGAAGGAGATGAGGGGCAGTTTTTTCTTTGAGGGATCTTGAGGTTTTGAAACTTTCTACTTGAAAGAGGGTGGAAATAAATATCTTGAATAATTCTAAGGCAAAGAAGAATAATTTTTTGTGAAACAAGACATTAAAAAGGTTATCAGAGATATCTGGGAATGTGAATTTGCAGCTACAGACAGATTAGCGGTGGTCTTAAGTAAATGGAGGAGCAGGCTCAAGGGACCAAAGAGTACTCCTACTATTTCGATGAAAGAATGGATGCCAAACTCTGTGCAAAGCTCACTGGAAAATTGGTATTTTTGTGCTGCTTGACCATGTGAGGTTATCAGACAGGTTCCCCAATGAAACAAGTATTTCAGTGCAAATGCTTGTCAACCTCCTTCTGCAGACTGTCCAACCTAATTGCTCACTGGACCATCTACAGCAGGGGTTGTGTGTGATCCAATTCTCTAGTGAGCTGGCCCCTGTTTAAATCATGCCCTTTGTTGTTTGCCATATCTACTTTCGAGAGCAATTAAATCTAACTCCCTTATACTTTCCTGTTGCTGTCCTTCATCAAGATACAAAATACCTAATTCAGGTATTCATTCAGAGATTATGCAATGATTACTCAATTAAAGGGCCAATCTCAAGCACTCATTTTCTTTTTATGTGTATATCATGATGTTTGTGCAATTAAAGCTGGAAGAAATAAAGAGCAATAAAAACAAACTGATGAGTTTTCTGTCACATGCTTCATTTCTTTTGTAAATGACTTTCATTTTAAAACAATAAAGTGGCACAAAAAACACATTATTTCTCTTGTTTAATTATATTTATTTCAGGAGTTTTCACAATGCTGTTAAATACGCTGGCATTTCTTTTCTTGAAATGACAATGGTAAGAGAGTGCAACCATTTTATTTAAACATTTTAAGCACATCCTGCCTTAAAGTTAAATTTGTAGTTTTTCCAAAGAGTCTTAAGAGGAAGCCAAACTTACACCAAGCCGAAGTTAATATTTACTTGCAGGCACTACCGATTAACATGAATTTTAAAAAGTAGCCATGAGAAATGCAAAACAAAAATTGATTCTTTTGTATCTAAACAGCTTCCCACTTGTAGCTTCATTAATATGACTGCAATTAAAGCTCTTTCTAGAACTTGTAATACCTACTCTTTAATTATTCTTCATTGCCTGTTTACGAGTTAAATGCACCAATGCAATCATAATGTGCATCATTGACTGTAAATGGAAAATCTAAATAAGGATCCTAATGGGCATATTTGGTGCATGTTGACTGAGCAGCTTATAGCACAAAAGAGCACTATAATATGTATCCATTATTAGTGCAAAAAGTGATTGAGCACTCCAAATAAAAATCATGAATGGTTAAGGGCAGGTATAGGTGCAAGTGGTAGTCCTGATTTTGTGTACAGCAAGTGAAGGAGTACATAATTATACTATTCTCAATCATTAATGTGTTTGCATTATGAAAGTATTCATGTAAGTAAGTTTATCTCATAACTAAAATAAAACATGATTATCATTTAATCATAAACTGTTGATGTTCCTGTAGTTATTTCAGTGTTACAGTTAATGCTCAGGAATTGATCACGTAAAATACTTTGATTTGATGACCTTCAGACTTAAGAGGTAGGCCATTCAACTCATCAAGCTTCCTTCACCATTCAATGAGATCATAGCTGATCTGATCATTCTCAACTTCACTTTTTTGCCTATTCCCCATAACCCTTAATTCCTGTACTAATTAAAAAGCCATCTGTCTTAGCCTTGGATATATTTAATAAATCATCAGCTACAGTTGAGACAATTATATATTACTTAATAAAATCTGACTATTTAAAAACACTTCCAGCAGGTGTCCTGATTCTATCCTGATGTCAGAAGAGTTGATACTGTATTTTTAACATAAATGTCTAGTGTCTAGAAAATATCATAATTGAATTCAAGGATGTTAAGTTATCCTTTCTGGCTAGATGCCCAGTTGCATTTATCATCTCAGTAACAAAGAACAGTTGGAAAGTTTTGGGGTATGCATAAAATAGTGCTTGGGAAATGATCATAGATCGTACGAAAGAAAATAAAAATCAATAATAGGAACAGAGGGTGGAATATTCTGAGTTTGATGGATGTCTCTCACGTGGCCTGAAGAAAAATCTGAAGCACTCACCCTTCCTCTTGGAAGGGAGGTCAGACAGGTCCTTTGCTCATCAGGCACTTAAAGGGACATCAGCAAGTCTTCCGCCCAACTGAGGACCTCACAATACATGGCCCACTCACTACAGCTGTTGGCCAGTCAAAAACCAGCAACTCCAAAACACATCAGCATCGTAAAGGATGTGATGGCTGCTGCTGGTATAGAACCTCCCAGCATCAAATGGTGATCCAGGAAGAACATTGATGTTTTCAGGTGGGTCATAGTCTCACAGAATATGGTCAAATGAGGAAAGGGACCATGGTGGTTGGAAACAAGGAGAATGGTGTGCCCAATGTCAGTGTGTCATGCAAAAATCATTGCAGATTGAGGACTCCTTTCCTAACCAACTAGCAGCTTGCCCAGTTATACGTGTCGTGTAGGCCACCTGTCTAATATCCCACTTAGAGCTAAGAAAATTGCAACCCAGGTGGGAAGAGGCCTTAACTAATAATCAACTACTTAAGGGTCTTAAATGGAGGTGTAGAGGGCAGGTCACCCAGGGGTCTTCCTGACTAGAATTGACTTCCACGGAGATTGGAAGGCATCAAGTATTAGTTCTGATAACTTTTCTCCTCACTTGTCATGTCCTTTGTCTCTTAATTTCCTATGAGCCCAGAGGACATTGTCAATACTGTGTTTGTCTGCTCAGTAAGGTTTCTATGTATCATTGCTACAGTGATTTCTTAATGTGCATCACTTTGAGCAACCAGATCGCTGGAAAGCTGCCTTGACTACACCTCAGTTTGAATTCTGTTCTTGCCATTTGCTCTTTGATCTCCCCAAGAAGTCACCTTTCAGTTCAACCATATTTGGAAATCCTCATACCTGAGCCAATTAAGGAACTGCGTAGTTGGCAGCTGAAGAGTGGTTCATGTAGTGGACATGTTTGTCCTCGAGAGAGAAAGCTTGACATGTTTTTCAATGGCTAACTTAGAAAAATTGCAAAAAAAAAATACATTTAGTAGGTATTGTGAATAACTGCCACATAGTCAAAGATTAAGATTAAAGATTACAGAAATGGAAATACATTTTAGTTAATCACTAATCAATATCAAAGGAGGTTACACACAAGTCTCACATATTACACTTCTGTAATTTACATATGTTTCTAAGTATGTACAGTTCTGAAACATTGAAAATGTTTTTCATTTTTTCCCCACTTTTTTGTTGGTGAGAAAGATGTATATGCATCTTAGCAATGATCGCTATATTAATTCAAAATGCAAAACAGGAAGAGAGGAACGCAGTTTCTAGCCATACATTCCAGTGTGCCAGATCAGACCTGACAGAGACTGGTAAACTTCAAAGGTAATGTATGTCAGATTGACTAGGCTGATGTCGAAGAGCGGAGCTATACATCTCTGTGCAGTAGAGCAGAATCTGCAACAAAGTGATTAATCACTTTATCATATGTTGCAGATAATGATCGGTTTCAAAAGCATATTTATACTGAAGAGCTGTTCTTTTAATAAATGGTACCAACTTGATGTTTAATATAGGATTAACACAGTAAAATTAACTTAGAATCTTTGGCTTTATCAGTATATGTCACTGTATTAGTATTATCAATATGTGAATATTTCTTAGAAAGGGACTAGCTGTAGAAAGACAAAAATAGAAGTTGCAGGGGATGAGTAGGATAAGTATTTACATATAAAACAGATTAGAAATATAGGCAAGTTTTTGATTCGGCAACAAGGCTGTCTGCAAGAATTCAGTGGAATGTGATGGTTCCGAAAACATGTCTTTTGAGAAATCTAAATAGGATTCTACTGCTCAAAGAAGCAGAATGTATATGCAGTGTGTCTGCCACGCTTTGTACCTGAGCATCAATAATTTAATTTGCTTGGATGAGGCAAATAAAACCACTATCAGCTCAGAACAGGTGGCTGGTCCGTAATAACTGTATTGAATGAATTTTATCAAAAGCCTCTTACTGGTCTACCATTGCCTAACACCTACTCTGAGTCTTCATGAAAAATTTGCTATATATAATACCGATGACTTGGAACTGTAACGTCCGAGTCTCTTTAGTATAAATGAAAAGATTACAGTAAACCAATATCTACATTACAAATAACTAGAATGTAGCAAACATGTATCTGACTTCTTTACAAAATCTAAATCTAATTCTTTTAGAATTTTTAGTGACCATCTTCTAAAGAAACATACAAATAACCTGGTCACTGGTGAGTGGATATGGGTAGTGGGAAAACTTGTAATCTGCCTGCTGTTTGAACAGAAAATCCTAAAAGCATAAATCTGTGTCAAGGTATGTTCACTGTTTGTTGTTGAAATTACCTGAACCATTTTAAATTATTTTTCCAGCACTCAAATTAAATCTCAAGCAGTAATTAGATCACATCTTCCAGTAGCTAGACATTTCAACAAAGTCAAATGATGCTCTGCTGTCCTGTGAAGGTGCACCTGGCAGCCATGTTATTTACTGTGGTTCATTATTGTAATGAAGGTGAACATATCCAATTGCTTATTGTTATCCTGGATTACACATGTAATTAGACTATAACCCCACATTATGCACATGCGGCTTCACTGAAGACTTTGATACATAACATGAAAATTACTCCTTAGTCAAACGTGTATCCAAATAGTTTGTCACCCAAATGGATGTTAAAATTCTTCCTCCCTAGCACTGTTGGTAAAGCCTGTTTTTAATTGGTAATTCTAATGCTGTAGTAAAAACTCTATTAGCAGTCTACACTATCCAAGGATAAAAGCTAACATTATCTGAGAAGGCCCTTTCCAGCAACATCAACATCTGATATTTATACGACACCTAACGTAATAAAACCCCAGAAGGACACTACACAGGAACATTATAAAGAAAGTATGACACCAAAACATGTGAAGAGATTTCTGTCCCTTCCTGAAACTCTTACTAAAGTCTGAAATGATATCCCAAACACCTGTAACAAGGATAAGCTATCCTCCTTTATCCTTTTCAACTTGTCTACAATCTATGACACGGTTGACCAAAACTTCTCCTTCAACATTCAACTATTGTTCAGCTGGGTGGTACACTGTCATCGGGTTCCTTTCTCAAATATCTATTGCTGGCCAATGTATCATTTGGCATGGCATCCCTTCTTGCCTCTGCAGTGTTACACAATGTGTTTGCCCAAGGATTTGTCCTTGAGCCCTTGTAATTCTCGGTTACATGCTGTTTCTCAGTGACATCATCTGACAACTTAGTAGCTTAGTGTCACATTTTACCTTATAACCCTCCTCAAAAGGTTATTGGGATGTTTCATTTGCAATTAAAGGACACTACAAATGGAAACAGTTCTATAACTTCAAGTTCTGTTTTAGGGCAAACTGACTCAGAATAAGAATGAAAATGTGTTGCTGGAAAAGCGCAGCAGGTCAGGCAGCATCCAGGGAACAGGAGAATCACTGGTGAAATCTGAGTTCATCCCTTGTGGTTGGAGGGTTCCTAGCCGGAGGATGAGGCGTTCTTCCTCCAACCGTCGTTTTGTTGTGTTCTGACGATGGAGGAGTCCAAGGACCTGCATATCCTTGGTGGAGTGGGAGGGGGAGTTGAAGTGTTGAGCCACGGGGTGGTTGGGTTGGTTGGTCCGGGTGTCCCACAGGGTGGTTGGGTTGGTTGGTCCGGGTGTCCCAGAGATGTTCTCTGAAACGCTTCGCAAGTAAGCGGCTTGTTTCCCCAATATAGAGGAGGCCACATCGGGTGCAGAGGATACAATAGATGATGTGTGTGGAGGTGCAGGTGAATCTGTGGCGGATATGGAAGTTTCCTTTGGGGCCTTGGAGGGAGGTGTGGGCGCAAGGTGTGGGCTGGTAAGCGGTATTTGCTTGATGCAACTGACAGAACTTAAAGTTAATCTACAGAAATTCAGCAGCTTAGTAAAGCTAGGGTTTGATAAAATGTGAAATTATAATAGTAATTAGATATTTGGGAGAAGTCCTTGGAGATTCAATCTCAGGAGGTATTATTGAACTATCCAGGCATAAACAGTTGTTGAGGCAAACTGAATTGGAGAAGCTTTTATGGTGTTTTAAGAATTGGTCTTCAAAACTGAAAAATTGAAATCCCTTGTGGAACAGGCAAGAGATTTTTTTTATTTACTCGTGGAATGTGCTATCATTGGCTGGCCTGCATTTATTGCCCATCCCTAAATGCACTTGAACTGTGTGGTTTGGCAGGCCATTCAGAGGACAGTTGAGATTCAACTACATTGCTGTGGGTTTGGAGTTAAATGCAAACCAGACCAGGTGAGGATGCAGATTTCCATTGCTGATGGACATGCCAGACTTCTTAACTAAATTCAATTTGGGTTTATAACCCAGGTACCCAGAACAATAGCTGAGTTTCTGGATTAATAATCTAGCCATGGTATCACTCGGCTATTGCCTTCCCACCTGTAAAAACAGCTGGTGGGATCTGTCTTGACTACATTGGCCATTCAAAATGCAGTCTGTAGGGTGTTCATCCTAAGTTTGTTTGTTAATTCATATGTACCTCATGTTAATCAATCAAACACCTGAAAATAATCAACCAGCTGCTGTGGCTGCTGTGAGATTTTGCTGAATTTACTGGAGGTAATTCATATAGAGCACCATCTCCATTCAGATTCTGACCCATAAGCAAGCAGGATTGTGAGTTTCTAGGATGGGGATGCTTAAAATATATACATGCTCCCTGTTTAGGGAGCAGACCATGGTCTTCAATTGTCTCTGGCTGCTGCTGCAATTGGATAAATACCTTGCTCTGCCAGGACCATGTGGTAGTTGATGTGCAATGTTCACTCCACGTTAAAAGAACCCTCAGACAGGCATCTTCCCCACCCTAAAAATGAGATTTGGGATCTGGAACATCAGGACCATTGTGAATTACCCCAGCAGTGACAGATCTTAATATCACAGCTCAGGAACTCCAATGTTATAGCATTGATATTGATGCTCAGAGTGAGATACATTGGGCAAGAGAAAGTCAGCTTAAAGATGGATAGATTGCTAGAAAGATTACTGTCATTGCGCTGTGTTGAATAGGCGATATTGTCCACATGTCTCCCACGGGACTTCCAAAACAAGCTCTCTACGCAAAATGGCAAGCAATTACCAAGAAGCCAGAAACAATGCTTCATTTACATTCTCAAAGCCTCCCTGAAAAAAAAGCAATGGCTCCACCAACTTTTAGAACTCTCTTCCTAAGAGTGAGCATTGCTGTTGTGGCTATACCTCCTCCAAACGTAACACTCTCTCTCTGTGGCAAGGTTGTGCAGTCTAAAGCTCTCTGTGGAGCAGCTTATTAGGAACCTCCACCCTGTGGAGTTTACATGAACCTCTCTTTATCAAACATATTGTTTGTTGGTCCTGTGACATTAATTATACCTATAATGCTCAGCTGTGGTGGGTGGCACAGGAATGTCCTCAGGTACATATGTTGGAGATATGCCTTGCTGACCCCTCTCCCTCAAAAAGGCATCCTGCTTCCTGTCAAGTTGAAGGAAGGTTTGCATGTTCAGATGAATGGTTGGGTTTTGCTGCTCAAAACCGCATGATATATTTTCTATAATTGGAGAATAACCAGGAAATACTGGATTCTCAAGTGTGTATATATACACATACATAATCAACAGTACCTTGGAGCAAGACAAAGTAATGCTGAAATCTCCAGAGATATCTCATGTTGACTGATTAAGTCAGTGGGGAAAATGATGTATTGGTTATTTATGATGTCGCTTTGTATAACTGTAAACTGTAGTTTCATCAATAGGAGAGTGAAAGGAACCAGTAGCAAATTGATTTCTGGCTGAGGTGACTTTTAGAGCTGCCAGAGCCCATTGCCAAGGAAGTCCTGTTATAGAAGGAGATAGTGAACAGGCTACTTTGAGAATTGTTGCCCTGTAATACACTACTCAACTGACAGATTGAAAAACTGACTTCCATCCTAAACACCCTTTTTGCTGAGTAGGGCTAATGAGTATCTCCCAACCCTTTTCATCTGCTGTCGTCAAATAGTCCAGCTGCTGCTCATGCTTGTTGCTGAAGCTGCTTCTGCTCATCTTACACCAGTTCTTCCCATATCCAACTCAAGAAAATAATAAAATGACACATGTGATAGGCACCAGTAATGAGCAGAGAGAACATAAGGCAAACTTAGAAAGAAGTGAGTTGGAAGGTCTCCTGACAATCCAAGTAATGCAATGGTCTACAGATCCTGCCGTACAGTTTACATCAGATGAATGCCTCAGTAGTGTTTTGGATATGTCTTCACTGTAGAAGACACAGAAAACACACCAAGAATAATAGGAAATCAAGACACAAAAGCAGGTAAGGAACTTAAAATGACTTTGTCACTATAGAAAAAGATCTAAGAAAACTGAGAGGACTTAAAGCTGACAAGTTCATGGATCTGAATCCAAGGGCCTTAAAGGAAGTGGCTGAAGAGATGATGGATACATTGATTGCAACTTCCTAAATGACCCTAGCTTCTGAACAGTCCCAGCTTTTGAGAAAACCACAAGTGTAGCACTACTATTCAAGAAAGGAAGGTGACCGATAGCAGGAAATTACAGACTAGTTATTGTAATTGGAAAAATGCTAGAAAATATTATTAAGGAAGTAGTAACAGGATATTTAAAAGATCATAATACATTCAGGCTGAAGCAACATTCTATGACAGGGTTTCATGTTTGACAAACTTATTTGGAATTCTTAAAGAATATTATACTCAAGATATTTTAAGGAGAACAAATATATTTGGATTTCCAAAAGGCATTCAATTAGTTATCACAGAACATTAATGCATAAGGTGGATGCTCATGGTGTAGAGGGTGATACATTTGCATGGAATGAGAATTATCTAACTAACAAAAAACAGAATGTAAGAATAAACAGGGCAATGTGTAACTAGTAGAGTGCATAGAGGTGTTTAACATATGACGCAAGATAAATCTAAATTTTGCCCAATGTTCCTCCTTATGTATTTCCAAAAGCAGTTACTGGAATGGATAACAGTCAGTAACAAATTCATAACTGCAAAGGTCAATTTTGTAATGTTCAGGAGTTCATCAGCACTCTTTGGGACAAGAATAAAACCTGTGGTTTCCTGATGCTTATAACACAGCTATTCAGTTATATTATGAGATAGACCATCAGAATATCCCAGGTAAAGGAGAGCCTGGTGCTTTGGAAGCTCAATAAAAGCATGTTATGAGTGAGAGTTTGTGAAGAAAATGGCAAGTCCACTGAAGAACATGCTGGAAAATAAATATAAAAATTTTCCACATAATAAACTGTCATTATTAGCTGTTGTAATGTGGATGTATTTTTAATACTGTGATTCATCATTGGCATCTGTCCTTTAAAAGTAATTAGAACTTACATTGTTCAGCATTGTCATTGTTTACATGCATTACAATACTTTTCCAATGGAGAAAGAATCATAATGTGATGGAAAATGTAAAAAGATGCCTTCTGTTTTCATATTTTTGTTTTCTGTAATGATCTTGGTCGAGACTAATAATGTTTTTAGATTTTATTTAAAATCTGAAAAACCCAGGTATTTATTAAACAAATGAAATCACAGGCTCACAATTTAATAAAAGAATTCTACTACACAAAATCAAAGGGCATGAACTCTAATATCTGTACTCCATCTTAATTAGTTACATTAAAGATACAATGAATATAATTGCTTGTATTTCAAATTAAATGTCCTCACTTCTTTCCATGTTTATTAGACTTATTACACAAGCTCCCTCAAACCATCATAAGATATTCTTTCAGCCAAAACTCAGAATTCCAACTAAATTCGGATCACCAAGATGTTTCCTTCCCTCTAGCTTGTTCTAACACTCGCACAATGACTTGATCTACCCCAGGCAATCTTATCACATAACCATTTACTGGAATTCTGTTGAGGTTTTTTTTATTAGTACCAGAACTCAGATTCTGGTTTGAAAGGGACCATTGCTCCAATATGTAGATTTTATTTCCCCAGAAGTACAGCTCTGATTTATTTGGACTGGTGGATCTGGCTGGTTTAAAAGGAAACATGCTTCCAAAGGTATTCTACTTTGAAATGGAATATTTGGCTGGGTTTTGAAAGATTGAGTACAGCATGCGGTCTTAGAATTAATGGATAATTTATGATTCTATAATAACCAAATGTGTCTCTGCAGTGACTGAAAACAACGGGTGCTGGAGATCACAGCAAGTCAGACAGCATCCATGGAAAGAGAGCAAACTAATGTTTTGATTCTAGACGCCTGGAGCATTGGAGGTTGAGGGGTGATCTTTTAGAGGTTTATAAAACATGAGGGGCATGGATGGGGTAAATAGACAAAGTATTTTCCTTGGGTTGGGGGAGTCCAGAACTAGAGGGCATAGGTTTAGTGTGAGAGGCGAAAGATTTAAAAAGGACCTAAGGGGCAATGTTATCACACAAATGGTACTGCGTATATGGAATGAGCTGCCAGAGGAAGTGGTGGAGGCTGGTACAATTTCAACATTTAAAAGGCATCTGGTTGGGTATATGAACAGGAAGAGATTAGATGGATATGGTCCATTTGCTGGCAGGTGGGACTAGATTGGGTTGGGATATCTGGGTCGGCATGGACGAGTTGTACTGAAGGGTCTATTTCCATGCTGTACATCTCTATGACTTGTTCATCAAAGCTGAAGTTATTTTGTTTACAAACCTAATAGACATTTCAATGATTATAAGTTATTTTTTCCCCTTTTTTATCAATGAATATTTGTAATCTCGGTTTGCTCAGATTGTTAGCAATGTAACGTTTCTCCAGTGATTTTGAAATAATTTCCATTGCTATTTTTATGGCTCCTGAGGGATGTACATAATGCATTCTGGGGAGTAACTATTGGAGGATACATAATGGGGCATGTATGCACTATGATGCTGCATGAGTGATCTGAAGGGGTTTTTAAGAGAACATATGAGTATGAGTTGTCTTGGGCAATTTGATGGGCATGAAGGATCAATGGGAGCATAGAAGAAGCAAGGGGTGTGTGAGAAGGGCAGTAGGTGATAATCGTTCATGCCCTTTGATTTTGTGTAGTAGAATTCTTTTATTAAATTGTGAGCCTGTGATTTCATTTGTTTAGCAAATACCTGGGTTTTTCAGATTTTAAATAAAATCTAAAAACATTATTAGTCTCGACCAAGATCATTACAGAAAGATCATTCCACCTTACCAGCATGACTCACAATCTACATTACAAACCTGACACTTGTGTGAAAAGATAAAATAAAATATCATGGGAAGTCACATATGGGACTCAAGTTCATTTTGCAAGCCATGAAAATATATAGTGTAGGTTTGGTTTTCCTGATCCTAGCTGAAGATTTCGCTTGGGGTTAAATGACTTTTACGCAGTAAGGACAGGACCCGCAGTTATGCTTTTGAGCAGTGTATGCTCGAAACTGGTTGATTATCAGCACTGTTATTTTTAATAACATTCCTTTAAACAATTGCTAAGGAACTAGTCCGCTATGATAGCTTTATTAGATTGCCAAGTTTGTTACAAAAGATTTTGATTTAATTTGACAGCACACCTCTTATTTCTACGAAAATAAAAGGATGTGGATGCTGGAAATCTGAAACACAAACAAAAATTGCTGTAGAAGCTTAGGAGGTCTGGCAGCATCTCTGGAGAGAAAGCAGTGTTAACATTTCAAGTCCAGTGACCAACATTCTCTCTACAGATTCTGCCAGACATGCTGCATTTTTCCAGCAATTCCTGTTTTTGTATAATTTCTGGGGTATAGAGTTACCTGCTAACTTAA
This sequence comes from Chiloscyllium plagiosum, assembly GCF_004010195.1. NCBI lineage: Eukaryota > Metazoa > Chordata > Chondrichthyes > Orectolobiformes > Hemiscylliidae > Chiloscyllium > Chiloscyllium plagiosum. The sequence continues at coordinate 37,788,968 of NC_057731.1, forward strand.
TACCTTATTTCATGGTTAACATAGAACATTACAGCGCAGTACAGGCCCTTCGGCCCTCGATGTTGCGCCAACCTGTCATACCAATCTGAAGCCCATCTAACCTACACTATTCCATGTACGTCCATATGTTTGTCCAATGACAACTTAAATGTACTTAAAGTTGGCAAATCTACTACTGTTGCAAGCAAAGCATTCCATACCCTTACTACTCTCTGAGTAAAGAAACTACCTCCGACATCTGTCCTATATCTATCACCCCTCAATTTAAAGCTATGCCCCCTCATGCTCGCCATCACCATACTTGGAAAAATGCTCTCCCTGTCCACCCTATCTAACCCTCTGATTATCTTATATGTCTCTATTAAGTCACCTCTCAACCTTCTTCTCTCTAACGAAAACAGCCGCAAGTCCCTCAGCCTTTCCTCGTAAGACCTTCCCGCCATACCAGGCAACATCCTAGTAAATCTCCTCTGCACCCTTTCCAAAGCTTCCACATCTTTCTAATAATGCGGTGACCAGAACTGTACACAATACTCCAAGTGCAGCCGCACTAGAGTTTTGAACAGCTGTAGCATAACCTCATGGTTCCGGAACTTGATCCCTCTATTAATAAAAGCTAAAACACTGTATGCCTTCTTAACAACCCTGTCAACCTGGGTGGCAACTTTCAAGGATCTGTGTACCTAGACACCGAGATCTCTGCTCATCTACACTACCAAGCATCTTACCATTAGCCCAGTACTTTGCATTCCGGTTACTCCAACCAAAGTGAATCACCTCACACTTGTCTGCATTAAACTCCATTTACCACCTCTCAGCCCAACTCTGCAGCTTATCTATGTCTCTCTGTAACCTACAACATCCTTTGTCACTATCCACAACTCCACCAACCTTAGTGTCGTCTGCAAATTTACTAACCCACGCTTCTATGCCTTCATCCAGTTCGTTTATAAAAATGACGAACAGCAGTGGACCCAACACCGACCCTTGCGATACACCACTGGTAACTGGACTCCAGGATGAACATTTCCCATCAACCACCACCATCTGTCTTCTTTCAGCAAGCCAATTACTGATCCAAACTGCTATATCTCCTATAATCCCATTGTTCCGCATTTTGTACAGTAGTCTACTGTGGGGAACCTTATCGAACGCCTTGCTGAAATCCATATACACCACATCAACCGGTTTACTCTCATCTACCTGTTTGGTCACCTTCTCAAAGAAGTCAATAAGCTTTGTGAGGCATGACCTACCCTTCACAAAACCGTGCTGACTATCCCTAATCAAATTATTCTTTTCTAGATGATTATAATCCTATCTCTTATAACCTTTTCCAACACTTTACCAACAACTGAAGTAAGGCTCACTGGTCTATAATTACCTGGGTTGTCTTTACTCCCCTTCTTGAACAGGGGAACCACATTTGCTATCCTCGGCACTATTAAGGTCTAAACGTTTTCAATATTTAAGATTGTTGTGAATTATTATCAAATCTACTTGATCTCATCTGACAGCTAGCTGAAGGGTGTAATATTGGAGGGATGTTGTGCAGTCTTGATCTAAATTTACTGATAATTTATTGTTGAGAGGAACAGTTGCTAAATATGTCAAGTTCCTTTCGACAATTTGCTTTCAGTGTAATCCGTAGACATTTTCTCTATGATATTTTTTCTTGTTGACGTTTCTTTCTTGCACTATTACTTGCTATTTACTAGCCTGAAGTCATTGCTATATTCACTTACTTAGTAAAGCTGTTTAAAACACAGTAGTTTTATACTGTTTGCAGCATGCTCAATTAAATATTTAGCCAAGGATGACGTCAAATGAGACTTAACAGGCTTAGTTAACTCACTGTTGAACATGTCTAACCAAAGCGAAGCATCAGTCAGAAAAGACATTGGAATTAAACAACTTAGATATAATAGTAGAATACAAGTTAAAGGAGGTTATGACTAAACTAGAAAATACTCTGGTCAGAGTTGCACCTAGTTCTAGTTGCCAAAACACAGGAGAGATATTACAATGCTAGAATAAAATTCATATGTGACCCATGAAGGTAATTTTTTGTGAAAGGAAAATTTTGGACTGATTAATTTATGAAGTGAAATTGCAAGTGGTTTTGTAGAGTTGAAAATCCTGGAATAATTTAAGAAACCATTTAAAGCTGAAGCACAGGAAATTTAGGAGCTCATTGGATGGATGAATTAGGTTAGGCTGATGGCAATTCCATAATTATTTGCTGAATTGAGAATTTGGTCATATTCTCTGAACTCTATCATGACTATTTTAAGGACTTAAAAGGAAACATCAAAGTCACTAATTCTTTTACCTGAAATTGTCAGGTGAAAGGACTCATTTCTACACGTTTCATGAAATCATTTGGTGACTTGGCATGTCAATATACAGCTAGTTTGTCACTGTTCGGTCAAGTTAACTGGTTTAAAAGTACTTAAAATAACTGAAGGTGCATACATTAGAATAAACGGAGACAATAAAAATAGTTCCATTTAATGTAATTAATCTTAAGGTAAGAAAATGTGACATGGTGATTTACAGGAGCATTCTTTATGCAAATATAGGAATAAGGAGTAAGAGTAAACTATTCAGCCCCTTTAGCCTGCTTTACCATTCAATTAAATTGTGACTGATTGTTTTTTAGCCTCAACTCTACTCACCAGTTGATCTCTCCTGACCCTTTGACTCCTTTGTTAATCAAGAATTTATCAAACAAAGCCTTGAAAATATTCAATGGCCCAGACACCATTGCTGTCTAGGTCAGAAAATTTCACAGGCTCAGTGCTCTTTGATCGAGAAAGTATTCCCTAGTCACTGCTTGAATGGGAAATCTTTATAAACACTGTCCCCTAGATCAAGTCTCTTCCACAAGATGAATCCCAACAGGATCTTATATGTTTCAATTAGATAACCTCTCATTCTTCTAAATTCAAATGGATGCAAGCTTGTCTGTCCACCCTTTTCCTATAAATAGTATTTCTTCCCGGGAATCAACTGACAAAGTTTTCTCTACATAACTTTGAATGCAATTATATTGTTTCTTAAAAAGGAGACTAGAACTGTACATAGTACTCCAAATGTGGTCTCGTGGATGCCCTGTATAACTCTAAAACAAAGTATGATGTAAGATGTGAGTGATTTTGAGGTTCACTCGTTTCATATTTCAGCCACACTGCTCCTCCACTTTTCAATCCATGACTTTTCTCCTTTATTATTTATTTATTATTATTACTTTCTTGCTGCTAACTGTTATCTTCCAACTTGTATTGGGCTGGGCAGCATTTAGGATGCATGGCAAATGAACATGTAGGTTGCAAAGCACTTGGTCGGAGGGTGTGCACGCAGCTGACCTAGAAAATACTCAAATTGGATGAGTGATCAAGCAGGAGAAAGAAGACAAGTTATGAAGGTGACATGTAGATGAGTTGTCAGCCTGGAAAATGCAGAGTTTAGGTCATCAGTTGGTCAATAAGAAATTGAAGTGAGAAGGTAATCTGTTACACTGTAAAACCTTGACTGAGCAGGGAAGCTGAAAAGTATTTGGACAAATTTGATTTTGTCTACACAATCTTTAATAAAACATTCTGTTTCAATGAGTCAATGGTTGCAAATAAATTTTCAAGTAAAGAGGGAGCATGTAAATATTTAACAAGTAAAGGTATTAAAAATGTTAATTAAATATTCTTTCCCTAGAAGTAAAATCATAATGGTATATTGAAAGCCCTATTGTTAGCATATTTATAGCAGTGCAAAATGTTTCACAATTGATTGAATTTTGAGTGATGTGGTGCAGACAAACTAAGTTGATGCTGCTGTGTACATGTAATTATTAATCCTCAAATACATAGTAAAACCTTAAAACACCTCTCATGACAGATGCCTCTGCTCCAGACGTTTACTACATCCATATTTAACTCTTTTTTTCATACCAAACGCAAAACCAGCTTAAACCGTAAATTTGAGTTTTAAAGCAGTATAACTTGTAACACTCTTCAATTTTGAAAAAGTAAATTGTCTCGACAGGATGCAGGCATTCTCAGTTTGGAGAGATGTGTGAGCACTACCGAGCAACAGGCAGACAACAACATGGCATGCAGCCTAAATGAATAATGGGACAGTTTTGCACTGAACTGGACACCTTCAGTAAGCTGTAGCTGAAGCTAAAATTAATTAAATATTTATATTGTGTCAGTGGTACTTGTTTGACCCACGGAATAAAATTTAAATGAAACTTGCCTGCAGTGTCAACTGAATAATAGGCATGGGGAATAAGCGGCGCCACCTAGCATTTGTCTCCAGGTCCATTTGGATAATTATTTGTAAGAAAAAGGGCACTTCTGTGCAATTCCAGGGGAGTGCTGCTTTTTTGGAAGTACTGTCTTTCAGATGATAGATTAAACAGTGACCTAGTTAGCCTATACACATGTATATGGAAAAATCTTAAAACATTTTAAGATAATTCTCTGCACTTTCAAACTTCCTCAATATGCAATACCAAACACAAAATAGCTAGTTATTCTTCTCACTTCTGTTTATGAGATCATGCTGTATGTTAGTCTCATTCAGCTATGTAGCAACATTAACTAGAGCATTGATTTTTGGATACCTTAATATATCAAAGTTCTAAATAATTCTCTCCCAAGGAAGAATATTTGCTTAGCTGGTATCAGCGCATACTGACATATCATTTTATTATAGAGGTAATAGGATCATCTGTGTCTCTAAATATATACTGTGTTTCATGGGGAATCAGTGGATGTATGGTACAGAGATTTCCAGAAGGATTTTGAGAAAGGGCTACATCATGAGTGATTGCATGAACTGAAACCTCATGGCATAGAAGGTAACATATTGTCTAGCATACAGGAAACAGAGGAAATACAAATGAGTAATTTTTCTGGTTAGCAATAAATACTGTTACAACACGGTAGTAAACCCCTCTGCTAATTAAACCATACACACAGAAAAGCTCACCTCGCCTCATAATCTGTTAAAGTATGAGTTAACAGAGAAATACACAAATTCCACTATTTAACAAAAATATCAATTTTATTCTTTAACGCTAAAAGTGAACATCAAACAACAACTATTTACAACTTTAAGCCACCTATCTCTTAAAGTTTTTTTTATCTACCTCTCATTCTATAACAATACCCTGATCCAACAAGAGCCCCTATTAAATTTACAGCAACTTAATTTTCAAAACCAGACAGTGGCTGTCATCTCCAGTTTCAATCTTCCTCTGTTTGTAGATCTCCCTGGGTCATCTTCGGTCTTCTGCTGCAAACATGTTTCATATGAAAAAGGTACCTTTGACAGAAAGTATGGTGAATAGCAGTCTTTCAATGGCAGTTGGTGGTCTTTATGGCTAACTGTCCAAAATGTCTGCTTCTTTTATACTCCAAACATTGGATCGTCTCATTGGTTTGATATTGTCAAAACAATAAAATTCAAATTTGATTGGGTTTTAGTATCTTGGGGCATAATTTAAACTGGTGAAATTCAAACTGCTGTGAAAACAACTGAGGTATCTAGGTTACAGCCAAATATTACATCTTTCAATTTTCCAGCACACTCTGTGACTGCTAGTCAGTCACATAACAGGTGTTTGCCAGCTTTCAGCTTTCACTCTCTTAAAGGTGCAGTACACACCTTCAACTTCATAACATTATGATTGGATGTACCACAGAGATTAGTGTTGAGGTCTCAACTTTGTATGGTTTATATGAGGATACAAACAAATAAACTTTTAGGAGGCTTGTACATCACTCCTACAAGTTGTTTTTGCCTTTCTTATTTCCCATCTGTATCGAAACTGTTACCATATTTTGGTTTCTTAATTTAAATCATTCCTCTCTATTATGCTAATACCTCTAACTTTTCCTAATTTCTTGTCATCCCTAGATGTCATATACCCATCAAGAGCCAGGTCACAATCCATGCCATCTTGCAGTCATGTCTGAAGTGGCTACCAGATTGTATTTCCGTTTGCGCATTAAGTTCATCTGTGTTGTTTTAAATGTTACTTACATTCATGTTCACAGCCTTTGTAGAGTCATAGAGTTGTACAGCACAGAAACAGACCCTTTGGTCCAACTCGTCTATGCCGACCGCAAGGATCTGTTTTGGGTCCACTGCTGTTTGTCATTTTTATAAATGACCTGGATGAGGATGTAGACGGATGGGTTAGTAAATTTGCGAATGACACTAAGGTCGGTGCAGTTGTGAATAGTGCCGAAGGGTGTTGCAGGCTACAGAGGAACATTGTTAAGCTGCAGATCTGGGCTGATATGTGGCAAATGGAGTTTAATGTGGAAAAGTGTGAGGTGATTCACTTTGGAAGGAGCAACAGGAATAAACAGTATTGGGCTGATGGTAAGATTCTTGGCAGTGTAGTTGAGCAGAGAGATCTCAGTGTCCGTGTACATAGATCCCTGAAAGTTGCCACCCAGGTTGACGGTGTTGTTAAGAAGACAATACAGTGTGTTAGCTTTTATTGGTAGAGAGATTGAGTTTTGGAGCTATGAGGTCATGTTGCAGCTGTACAAAACTTGGTGCAGCCACATTTGGAGTATTGCATGCAGTTCTGGTCACCACATTGTAGGAAAGATGTGGAAACTTTGGAAAGGGTTTAGAGGCAATTTACTAGAATGTTGCCTGATATGGAGGGAAGGTCTTATGAGGAAAGGCTGAGGGACTTGAGGCTGTTTTCTTTAGAGAGAAGTTTGAGAGGTGACTTAATTAAGACATATAAGAAAATCAGAGGGTTAGATGGGGTGGACAAGCTTTCTTCCTTGGATGGTGATGGCTAACATGAGGGGATATACCTTTAAATTGAGAGGTGATAGGTAGAGGATAGATGTCAGTGGTAGTTTCTTCACTCAGAGGAGTAGGAGCAAGGAATGCCCTGCCTGCAACAGTAGTAGACTCGCCAGATTTAAGGACATTTAAATGGTCATTGGATAAACATATGGATGAAAATGGAATATTGTAGGATAGATAGGCTTCAGGTTGGTTCCACAGATCAGTGCAACTTCGAGGGCTGAAGGGTCTGGACTGTACTGTAATGTTCTATGTTCTATATCCTAAATTAATCTAGTCCCATTGGGTAGCCTTTGGCACATTTCCCTCTAAACCCTTTCTATTCAAATACCCATCCAGATACCTTTTAAATGTTGTTATTATACCAACCTCCTCCACTTCCTCTGTCAGTTCATTCCATACATGCAACTACTCTCTGCGTGAAAAAGTCAGCCCTTATGTCCCTTTTTTTAAATCTTTCCCCTCACTTTTAACCTATGCCCACTAGTTTTAGAAACCCCTACTCCAGGAAAAAGACATTGGCTATTCGCACCATCAATGCCCCTCATGATTTTATAAACCTCTACAAGATCAACCCTTCAAGCTTCCGATGCTCCAGGGAAAATAGCCCCAGCCTATTCAGCCTCTCCCTATAGATCAAACCCTCCAACACGAGCGATATCCTTGGAAATTTTTTTCTGCATCCTTTCAAGTTTCACAACATTTTTCCTATAACAGGGAGACAAGAATTCAATGCAGTATTCCAAAAGTAGCCTAAACAATGTCCTGTACTGCCATGCCATGACATCCCAACTTCTTTACTCAATGCACTGACCAATGAAGGCAAGTGTACCAATTACATTCTTCACTATCCTGTCTACCTGCGACTCCAATTTCAAGGAACTTTGCACCCGCACCCCAAGATCTCTTTATTCTGCAATACTTCCCAGGACCTTACTATTAAGTGTATAAGTCCTTCCCTGATTTGCTTTTCCAAAATAAAACACTTCACATTTATCTAAATTAAACTCCAACTGCTACTCTTCGACCCGTTGGTCTATCTGATCAAGGTCCCATTGTACTCTGAGGTAGCGTTCTTCACTGTTCACTAAACCACCAATTTTGGTGTTATCTGCAAACTTACTAACCATTCCTCTTATATTCACATCCAAAACATTTGTACAAATTACAAATTGGAGTGGACCCAGCACCAATCCTTGTGGCACACTATTGGTCACAGGCTTCCAGTCCAAAAAATGATCCTACACCACCACCCTCTGCCTCCTACCATCAAGCCAATTTTGTATCCAAATGGCTAGCTCTCCCTGGACTCAGTTATCTAATCTTGCTAACCAATCTACCACGTAGATCTTTGTTGAACACCTTACTGAGGTCCATTTAGACAATGTTCACTGCTCTGCCTTCATCAATCGATTTTCTTTGTCACTTCTTCATAAAACTCAATCAAGTTAATGAGATGTGATTTCCCAAGCACAAAGCCATGTTGACTCCCTAGTTAATCCTTGCCTTTCCAAATTCATGTAAATCCTGTCTCTCAGAAACCCCTCCAACAACTTAACGACCACTGACATCAGGGTCACCAGTTTATAATTCCCTGGCTTTTCCTTACCACCTTTTTTAAATAGTGGCACCATGTTAGCCAATCTTCAATCTTCAGGCACCTCACCCGTGGTTATCAATGACATAAATACCTCAAAATTAAAAATCTCTCAACACCAGAATTCGTAGTTGACACTGCAATCTTGTGCTATAAAATCTGTGTTTTATGATCCTGTCCCACTGGCTACCTGACAAAGAAGCAGCACTCCGAAAGTTAGTACCTCCAAATAAACCTGTTGGACTATAACCTGGTGTTGTGTGATTTTTAACTTTGTCTAATCCAGTCCAACACTGACACATCCTCATCACAAATATCTCAGCAAGAGGTCCACCAATCACTTCCGTAGCTTCCCACAAAGTTTTATGCTTTTACTCTGTAAATTCCAGTCTTAACTTTTGGTTGACTCTTAGATTCATATTCTTTATCTCTTCCTATCATCATTTTCTCTATTAATACCTTTCTCTTTGGCTTGACTCTACTCAATGACTTTGCACATCCTCCCAAATTTAATCCCTTGTCCACACTATTTAGTTTCAAGTCTTATCCGTTCTGTAGGCACAATTCAAGGGGAGACTGTCATATCAGTACAGATCCCACTTCCCCCAATACTGGCACCAGTTTGCATGTCGTTCAGGTAATCAGAGATTATGACCTTGGAGGTTCTGCTTCTTAATTTGGCTACCTGCTTGTCCTGACTATGCAAAACTTCCTGTTCTGCCCATTTATTTTGTTGGTATTGAACATGCCTATATGAATTATAATGACTGGATTCTCTCTACCCCAGAGAATGCAAAGATACGCTTTCTAAATTTGCTGATGACAAAAAGATAAGTAGGAAAGTAAAAGGTGACCAGAACAAAATAGGTGACAAAACATCTAGATAATCTTTGTGAGCAAAGATCTGGCAAATTAAACTTAATGTTGGAAAATGTGACATTGTACATTTGGAAAGGAGGAATGAAAACTAAGCGTATTATCCAAGTGGTGGGAGATCATAGACCTCTGAGATGCAGAGGGACCTGGCTATTCTCATGTGTGAAGCATGAAGAGTTAACATGCAGATACAGCAAGCAATTACAAAAACTATGAGAATGTTATTTATTGTGAGGGGAATTGAAAACAGAAAAAGGGAGGTTATATTACAGTTATGCAGGGCATTGATGAGACCATATCTGGAGGACTGTACATGGTATTGGCCTCCTTATTTAAGGAATGATGTAAAGGCATTAGAAACAGTTCAGAGACTATTTACTAAAAGATAAACTATTATTTGGAATTGGTGAGTTTTCTGACAAAGAAAGATTGAACAGGCTATGCTAGAGTTTAAAAGAGTAAGAGGCGATGTGTTTGAAATACAAAATCTGGTGGGATCTTGACAGGGTGGATGTGGAGGCAAAATTTCCTATTGTGAGAGAATCGAAAATAGGGGCCACAGTTTAAAAATCAGTAGTTGCCCAATTAAGACAGTCGTGAATATTTGATCCACCTTTTCAAGAAGAGTCTGTTAATATTTTCAAGATACAGGTGTATAGATCCTTGATAAGCAAGTGGGTGAAAGGTTGTTGGTGATAAGCAAGAGTGTAGAGTAATCAGATCATCCATGATCCAATTGAATGTTGTAGCAGGCTAAAGGGTCTGCATGTCAGACCATTGCTCCTAATTTGTATGTTTTTACAGATATACACAGGATACAAAAGAATAAATCTTTTGCAGTTAGCATTAATACCTCACTTGTGTTAAAGCACATTTTGACAGTGACCATACTTGCTGAAGACATTTCAAAGCCAGGAAATATGGGAGCAACCTGTCATATCTTTAAAAGAGTTAAGTATGAAAGAAAAGGGAAGCTTTATTAAATATTTCATTGTCTTCATATTTTGAAATTATTACAAGCTAACTATTATGTCTGTGTTGTCCTGTTTAGAGACAGATAGGTTCCACTACCTTGTTTATCTTTGTAAAAAAAATTTTTGAATATTTTCGAACAGCAAGAAGGACATCTGCTCATGTTATCTTTTCTCGCAGTTTTGCATGTAAAGCAGAAACTATTTTTAAATTGTTTGAGTATCTTGTACTTCATAGCTCTACTGTCCCTTTGAATAAAGCTTTCAATTCTAAAGAATCTTTTAATGATCTTGAAGTGTGAATCTTAAGGAAAAACATCACTTTATACCATTTATATATTGTGTTCCACTTGATTAATCACTCCCTGCTGAGCAGGCTGTCTTTAATTTTTCTGCTCAAAATTAACATGTCCAATTTTATGCACTTGTATCAAAACTGTTTTGACAAAGGATTATAGTTTCAATGTTCTACTGGTAATTTGAGGTTATTGGCATGTAGTTGTAACAGTCAGCATCAGTATTCAATATATATCATTCTTTGTTGTTATTGTATTTTTGCAACACTACCTGAACTGCCTATGTAATTCTAATAAATGAGACTCTAAATGAGACTATGCAATTCTAATAAATGATAATTCAAATAAATGTCACAGATCATCATTTTTTAAAAATGGATATGTTGCTGCAGAACATTAAGGACTCCAACTATCAGGAAAATCCAACTCATAGTAATATTAAAACTAATATAAATGGAATGCAAGATACATGTTAATACAGAAACACATCAGCTGCTTTCCAAAATGTTTATTTCCTCAAATTCTTATTTTTCTTATGAAAGCAACGATGTGTTGGGTGAGCTTTTGAATGGTGTTTGTACTTTGATAATTCTCGATAAATTAATCTAAATGCTGAGTGTCAGCAAGCTTTTCCAACAAAGCAGAGCTGAGGCTAATGCTATCTTTATCCATTATCTTTACATCAGCAGGAAAAACAAATTACATTATCTATATTTGAGCACATTGCAGCAAAAATCATTCTAACAATCTACAGCTTAATTGGTTACTAAACGTTTATTGCCCTTAAAGCTTAGAACAGATTGGCCAAGAGCCAATTCTAATATTCCCACAGTTTTTAAGACAATCTGAAAAAAGGGATGAGAAATAAATAACTTGACTACAGTAAACTTGACCAACTTGTTAAGAATTGAATCTATAAACATTGGGAAGTATGGAAAGTACTATCTGGTATGGTACAAAAGGAATAATTTCACTAAAGGGCAAAAGATGCAATTGTATAGTTCAGTAATAATGTTAACAAATAAATGTAAGAGGCAGTACCAAGCTGATATTTAAATGCAAGGAAGAGCAGAAATCCATCCAACTGGGAGAACTTTAACAAAGGAATGCAAATAAACCATTTCCTAAGGTTGAAGAAACCTGAAAAAGATGGCAGAATTTGAAAATTAGAGGTAAGCCATTTAAGATAAAATCAGGATAAAATCACAGCATAAATGGAATTCTGGGATTTGTTCCCCCCAAAACACTGAATTCTAGGTTATATGGCATTTTCAGCACCAAGATCAATTGATTTAAATTGGACAAAGGTATCAAGGGATGCAGACAAAGGTGGTTGAATCGAGTTGAGGCAGAGATCAGGAATAATGTAATTGAATGGTGGAACAGACTCCTAGGGCTAACTGGCCTACTCCTGTTCCTAAGCTTTTGTCGCCGCCCACCTTGAGATCAGCAAATGGACTCACAGAGAAAACAATCCCTAGTTGCTCCAAAGGAGGTTATGTTAAATGCAACTTTTTTATCTTGCTTAGTTAAATTATAATGAAAAATGCTGTAGCTGAACAATCTTTTGAAATAATTTCTAATTCAGTTGATGAATTTGATATGTTCTACAGTTAATCTCCTGAAACTGCAGCTGATTACATGAGCATTTCAATAAGGTTACTTATTTTGATTTATCTTAGTGAAAGGGGAGTTTCAGTTTAAGACTGCTACCCATTTTTGTTTTCTATGTTGCCAGCTTGTAAGTATGTTTTGTATATATTGTAGTCCCTCGAAACAGGATAACACTTGCTCATGGCAAGAACCTGTGCATTGAGTTTTTTTAGTGTGGAGATGCTATTGAACTGCAGATACCACATGATTCTGGCTGACCAAGAAACTCTCCTGCTCTTAGCGTTTTGCATAAGCATAATCAAAAGGATTTACAGGTGGATGATCAATCGATTTGGCTGAGTTACGACACATCTATGCTGGTCAAGTCTTTGGGGTTGGACTTGAGCCTGGAACATCTGGCACATATGTGGAGTCACTACCACTGTGCAAACACCTTGCCTTTGTATGCTGTGTATCTTGACTTAGTACTGAGTTATCAAGTGGATTGATTATTGTTGTAAAACATTAATCCTTTGGATATCGTCAATTGCACGTTACACTGTACACCACAAGAAAATGGACATCTCAATTTTTTGAGATTGAAGTAATTCATTCCTTGTATATTTCTGTAGCTGACATAGGTTCTTGTATTGATATTATTGTTTAATATAATTGAGTATCTGTGTACACAGAACATGCAACCCTTTTGCATGAGGAGCCATACTTTTGTGTCTCACTGGGCGGATGAGTCAGTGTTAGAAAGATCAGGTGCCAGAAATTTATCTTGCTGTTGTTGAAATAGTAAAAAATATGCTTTAAATAGGAAGACTTCAGTCGGGTGTTCAACAAGGTTCCACATAGCAGACTGGTTAATCAGGGTAGATCACATGGAATACAGGGAGAACTAGCTATCTGGATACAAAATTGACTCAAATGTAAGAAACAGGGGATGGTGGTGGAGTGTTGCTATGCAGACTGGATGCCTTTGACCAGCTGTGTGCCACAAAGATCTGTGCTGAGTCCCACTACTTTCTGTCATTTATATAAATGGATATGAATGTAGCAGGTATGGTTAGTAAGTTTGCAGATGACACTAAAATTGGTGGTCTAATCGACAGTGACAAAGATTACCTCAAAGTACAATGGGACCGTGATCAGAAGGGCCTATGTGACAAAGAGTGGCAGATGGAATTTAACCTAGATAAATATGAGGTGCTACACTTTGGTGGGACATATAGGGCAGCATTTGTACACTTTCTGGTAAGGTCCTGGGGAGTGTTGCCAAACAAAGAGACTTTGGAGTGCAGGTTCATAGTTCTGTGAATGTGACATCGCAGGTAGACAGGATAGTGAAGAAGTCATTTAGTGTACTTGCCTTTATTGGTCAGTGTTTTGATTACAGGAATTGGGAGGTCATGTTGTGGCTGTACAGGACTTTGGTTTGGCCGTTTTTGGAATACGGCGTTCAATTCTGGTCTCCCTGCTATAGGAAAGATTTTCCACAACTTGAAAGGGTTCAGAAAAGACTTACAAGGATGTTGCTAGGGTTGGAGGGTTTGTGCTGTAGGGAGAGGCTGAGTAGGCTGGGCTATTTTTTCTGGAGTGTCAGAGGTTGAAGGCTGACCTTATAGAGGTTTATAAAATCATGAGGGGCATGGATAGGGTAAATCATGAAGGTCTTCTCCCAGGGTTGGGAAGTCCAAACCTAGCAAATATAAGTTTAAGGCAAGGGGGAAAGATTTAAAAGAGACCTATGAATAATGCTGTCTGTTTTTGCATAAAGCAACATTCAATGAGTCACCTTTTCCCTCATAGGGTGGTGCATGTATGGAATGAACTGCCAGAGAATGTAGTGGAGGCTGGTATAATACCAACATCTAAAAGGCATTGCAAAGAGTGCATGAACTGGAAGAGTTTAGAGGGATGTGGTTCAAATGCTGGCAAATGGGACTCGATTAATTTAAGATATCTAGTTGGCATAGATGTGTTGAATTAAAGAGTCTGTGCTGTACATCCCCATGACATTATGACTAATATATTAGCTTATTTTCTTGTCAGAATATTGAATGTTGCTTTATGGAGATAGCTGACATTGTAGCTGCTAACCAAGGGACAAGCATCCTAAATCATTTGACAAACCGAAAACAAATGCCCATTACATATTTAAATCACCTATATTTGGACAACCTAATATAGTGGTTTTCTGGTGACAGATCAGATCAACTCTTCCCTAAAGAAAAAAATGATACTTTTGAATTCCCTCCTTCAATCTCTCTGCCTCTTTTAAAGTAAAAAAGAATCCACAGCAACCTCAATGGTAATAAATTGAATATTAAACATATCAAAATTGTTTTCTGTAAACAGTGTAATCTCCTCCATCCTTCCTACAACATTAGTCACCAGTTTTGCACCATATATTCAAGTTTTCAAACATGTGCAAAAACAGACAGCATTATTCTGCCATGCTGAAACCAATCAGTGGAAATCAGGACACAGAGTGTAATAAAAAAGACAAGTATTCAGAAATTTGGAGTTAGTGAAGATTGCAGATGCTGGAAAGTCAGAGTTGATAAAACATGGAGCTGGAAAAAGCACAGCAAGTCAAGCAGCATCAGAGGGGCAGGAGAGCTGACGTTTCAGTTCGAGACCTTTCTTCAGGGCTGGGGAGGTGGGGTGGGGGGGTGCTGCGTGGAAGGGGACTGAGAAATACAGGGAGGATGGTTGGGCTGAGGCAAAGGTAGGTGGTTGGTGATAGGTAGATACAGGAATGAGGTATTTTTACTGGTCAATAGAAAGGTTGGAGTGGATAGATGGGAAGGAAGTTGAACAGGTTTGGTCAGGTCAAGGGGGCAAGTGGAGAGGGAGGCCTGGACCTGGGATGAGGTGGGGTGTGGGGCGATTTGGAAGCTGGTGAATTCTCCTGAGGCAGAAGAATTGTTCTTCCTCCAGTTTGCGCGTGGACTTATTTTGATGGTGGAGGAGGCCAAGGATGGACTTGTCATCAAGGGGGTGGGAGGGGGAGGTGAAATGGTTGGCAATTGGGAGGTGGGTTGGCTGGAGCATAAGGACCAGATGTTACCTGAACTGGTCACCAAGTTTGCACTCGGTGTCTCCGATGTAGAGGAGACCACATCGGGAACAATGGATGCAATAAATCAGGTTAGAGGAAATGCAAATGAATCTCTGCCTGACTTGGAATAATACTTTGGGACCTTGGATGGAGATAAGAGGAAAGGTGTGGGGGCAGGTTGTGCACCTCCTGTGGATGCAGGGAAAGGTGCCAGGTGTGGAGGAGAGGTTGGTGGGGAGTGTGGACCTAACAAGGGTGTTGATTTTGACTCATGTAAGGAGTTTTAGACCAATGTAGTACCTGCTGCCATACCTCCGAGGCAAAAGGGCCAGTTAGCTCAGTTAGCTGGATGGCTGGTTTGCTTCCCACATTGGCTGAGATTACCATAAAGGACTATCCTTCTCAACCTCTGCCCTCATCTGAGGCGTAAGGATCCTCAGTTTAAACCACCACCAGTTTTATATATATAACTCTGTCTCTCTTCTCTCTCTCTCTCTCTCTCTCTCTCTCTCTGTCTCTGTCTCTGTCTCTGTCTCTGTCTCACTCACACATACACACAAGGTGAGAGGTGAACAATTTAAAGGGAACTGAGAGGCAACTTTTGCACACACAAGGTGGTTTGTATATGGAATGAACTGTCAGAGGAAATGGTAGATACAAGTAAAATTAGAAGATTCGAAAGACTTTTGGAAAGCTACATGGATAGGAAAGGATTTAAGGGATATTGGATAAACACAGTCAAATGGAACAAGTTCAGTTTAGGAAACTTGGTTGGTGTGGATGATTTGGGCTGAAGGGTCTGTTTCCATGCTGTGTGACTCTATGAATAAATACAATTATATAATTTTCTATCTTCATAAGTAGCCTCTGTTAGCAGAAAAAAATAGATTTGCAATATGTGATAAAAACAATTTCTCTATTTAAATTGAAATTCACCCCGCAAACACAGAGCATATATCAGGAGAACAAAGTTCTGCAGATGTTTGAAATCTGAAATAGAAACACAAAATGCTGGGAATACTGAGCAGGCCAGACAGTTTCTGGAGAGAGGGAATGTGAAAGAATGGTTCAAATGCATAACTTTCACTAGTTTTAACAAATGGTTACTGATTTTTATTTCTCTCAGCAGAAATGCTGCTAGACATGCAGAATATTTCCAACACTGCCTTTATCTTTTGGAGCATAAACAGCCTTTTTGTCAGCATTTCAAAAAGCTGTCGGGATTCTTGTGAGTCTCTCATTTCCCTTCAGCAAGAAAACCAGCGACAGCTGCCCAAGATCTTCTTTCTCAAAGAGAAACACTCTATCGTCCATACACACTGACTCA
Source organism: Chiloscyllium plagiosum (assembly GCF_004010195.1). Classification (NCBI taxonomy): domain Eukaryota; kingdom Metazoa; phylum Chordata; class Chondrichthyes; order Orectolobiformes; family Hemiscylliidae; genus Chiloscyllium; species Chiloscyllium plagiosum. The sequence continues at coordinate 37,805,538 of NC_057731.1, forward strand.
TTCTTTCACCCACACATTCACATTCTCACTCAATTCCCCCAAACCTGCAAGGCTGAGATTAATACTGCTGAGGAGGAGATTGTTTGGCTTTGAAGATGATAAGACCTTTCTCTTCCTCTCAGCCTTGTCTCAGATTTCAGCTGCCCTGGATCCTGCTGTTGCTGCACATTCTACTCCTGATTGGCTGTGGCCCACTATGCCATCTTGTCTCTTGTAGTCCTTTAGGGGGCTGGTGCCGATGCTGTAGTGACTCCCAGTTGCTCCCTCAGAGACCTTATTGTTTACCTGCCCTCTCACCTCCCTCAGACAGCCTCTCCCTTAAAATCTCTCTTTACCCAGCAGACTCACTGCTGTTGCAGTTCTGGCCTCCAATTGAGTGAAGTCAACTCTCCACTGAACTGTTCACTGCTCCTCCAATCAGTCTGTTTTCTCCCACTTTTGTTGGTGATAGGTCACTTGTGAGCCTTTCAACACCAAACATGGGAGAGAAACAGCCTGTGATTGGAGAAGCAGTTCCTGCAGAACCATCATCTCAACTTACCTGTCTTTTGAACATTTGTCTACAGGCTGGACAGCAGGCCAGCTGTTGAAGAAAGTTAAAGAATATTACATGCCAGAATCAAATAAAATAGTGCCAAGAGTTGAATATTTTACAATTAGCAATTTATCATTGATACAGGCTTGCAAACTCAAGTAAGACACAAGTAGAATGAATAGTGGAATTTGGTAATGAAGGCAGAGCATGATGAATTGTCTCAATCACGATAATGTACTTAAAGTGATCAAATATTTACATCTGTATTCAGTGGCACTGTATTACATTTCCAGTCACTGTAACACTTTGAATGTTTGTTAATTATGATTACAGTTGCCAAATTAATATTAATATCTACTTATGGAAGTTAGGTTGGTGTTACAACTTGTCAAAGTGTAAATAATGAAATCAGCATATATCCAAATACAGTTACATTTCTTTAGTATTAGCATCTAGAGCAATTAACATCTTCTTGTATCTCCTTTCTATTTCACATTCAGAAGACTTGAGTAGCACATAAAGTGGAAGTGGATAATTTCTTAGATCAAAGCTACCCCCTGTTTAAAAGGATATGAAGGTCTCTGACCTTTGGTTCAACAGATGGCAAAATGATCTACATGTCTCAAGCATATTTAACTGTTAAATGATTCCAAGGATTCACAGTCCTAAGGCCATGCAAATTAGAATTGTAAAATGTTCCTTTCAGAAAGTGAGTCAGACAGTAATTTTGCATGGATACACAACCTAACCAGATTATCTGGCTCGTTCAAGCTTATGAATCAGGCTTTTGTTAAACTTGTCAAACAAGCTTGCAACTATCATGGTCTGTATGTTAATCATAATTTTGATCAGTTACAGCAATTTTTAAAATCTTTTTTCCTCTATTCACTTGTTACAATGACTTTCAACTATAAAACCACAATTTCTATAGACTGATTTTTGCATTTTGTATTGTTGCACAATTTTGAAAGCATTATGGGAAGCTTAAAAAGAGTCAACTGTAAATCCTTTGCCAATGCTAGAACAATGTGTTTTGTTTTCGATGACAGACATACAACTTGTTTACCAGTATTATGCATTGGACTGAATCAAAGAACCTTTTTTTAGTAATCATTTTAACATAGAGTTTGCATGACTGTATCAATGATAAATTGCTAATTGTAAAGTATTCAACCCTTTGCTCTATTTTATTTGATTCAGACATGTAACATTCTTCAGAAATGCTTTCAGTAACATCTGCAACAGTTCTTTTCTTAAGAATAATTAATGAACTGTTTAGAAAACAAAAACTTTATTTGTGTGACTTTCGAACTGAAAAATTTCAACTGCAAAGTTTTCTGTGCCTCTTAATTCTAGGATAGTTAGAATGCATAATAAAACTCGGCATTAGATGCCTGTCAAGGTTATTACTTTAACATCACTGACATTACAGTTTTGTCACAAAAAGAAGAGGAATCTTACACAAAGCAACTATTTCAGAGGTATGTGGTACAGATTAGTTAAATGTTCAGGACACAAATTGCAATTTCCCTTTTGGAAATTTTTATGAGAAAATATTTTCATTAGCCCTGGTCAGTGGCTTCTAAACAAATTACAGATTAGTAGCTGCTCAGAAGAACACTGTGAAGGGGATCTTGAGCATTTTGTTTCTTTATTTACTGCTTACAAAAATAATTTTATCAAATTAAAAAGATAAGCTACATAATTGTGAAAGGGGCTCTTTTACAAATAAGTCTTTGCGACAGAATATTTAAATTAAATCACTATTAAAAATAGGGAAACATCTGGAAATTCTCAATGCTTTCTGAATTCCTTGTTAAATGTTACCTGCACATGTTGATGCAATCATTAGCACCTTTGAAATATTTCAGTACTTTTTGAACATATTAGGGTCATTTTGCCTAGTTGTAGCACAACCAAATGGGGCACACTTGATGATAAGACATTTACTCTGTTCATATTTTGAATATGTTAGCAAGAATACAAATTTAATACAATCCTGAAGCTGAAATTAATGCAAGAACGTAGGTACTTTTTCTAAGCTTCACAGAAGTTCTTGGAGAGAAAAGAGATTTAGTTTATAAAACAGCAAATTACCTTATTTTCCTAAATTTTAAAGCTGTTTGCTTTATGAGTCTACAGTTATACAACATGTGGAAAAACAAATTAGCAGAAAATGTCCTTTGCCTGAAGCATGTTCCACCATCATCTAATCAACTAATATCAATGCTGCTCAGTTTAATTCTTGGTTCCTACCTTGACTAAAATGTTTTTTTTTTCCTTTTTAAATAAAGATCTTTTAACTTGTCGGCAAAGCTTAGATGTTCCTTTGATTCATTAGCAATTGTCATTTCCATTAGTGGTTCCAGCACCTCTTGCATTTGAGAGTTACCTAGATTTCACGACATGTAATTGTAAGCAAGGGGCTGGAAAGTTGGGTTCCTTCGTGCTCCAAATGGAATATTTGGATTTTTGTAAGTATTCTCATCTATACCTTAAATACTAGACTTATAACTCCTCAGTTAGACATCATCACACATGAACTATTAAAGTATTTAAATTTCCACTTTTCTCTTAATAATAAAAAATGATAAACTGTGTCACAAGGTTCCTTCCAATTTGGTGACCTTCACCAAAAAGATGGAAAAGAATAGATTGGGTCTAAATGTTAAAGCTCTAAATTGTGAAAAGGCCAATTTTGACAGTAGGGCAGCACGGTGGCACAGTGGTTAGCACTGCTGCCTCAAAGCGCCAGACACCTGGGTTCAATTCCCACCTCAGGCAACTGTCTGTGTGGAGTTTGCACATTCTCCCCGTGTCTGCGTAGGTTTCCTCCGGGTGCTCCGGTTTCCTCCCACAGTCTAAAGATGTGCAGGTTAGATGAATTGGCCATTCTAAATTGCCCGTAGTGTTAGGTGAAGGGGTAAATGTAGGGGAACGGGTCTGGGTGGGTTGCTCTTCGGAGGGGCAGTGTGGACTTGTTGGGCTGAGGGGCTTGTTTCCGCACTTTTAAGTAATCTAATCTAAAGAAACTTTCAAAAGTTGATTGGGGTTGGATATTCACAGATGAAGGGATGGCTTCAAAAATGAGATAGCACGTATCCAGAGACAGTATGTTCCTGTTAGAGTGAAGGGCAAGGCTGTTAGGTGGAGGGAATGCTGGATGACTAGAGAAATTGAGATTTTGGTCAAGAAAAAGAAGGAAGCATATGGCAGGGATCAAGTGAATCCCTCGAAGAGAATATGGAAAGTCGAAGTATACTAAGAGGGAAGTCAGGAGGGCACAAAGGGGAAATGAAATAGCTTTGGCAAATAAGGTTAAGGAGAATCCAAAGGGATTCTACAAATACATTAAGAACAAGAGAGGACTAAGGAGAGAATAGGGCCCTTAAAGATCAGCAAGGCTGCCTTGAAAAGTGACACGGGGACGTGGTGCTAGACATCTTAAAACACATTAAGATGGATAAATCCCTGGGACCTGAATAGGTGTACCCTTAAACTTTGTGGGAAGCTAGGGAAGTGATTTCTGGGCCCCTTGCTGAAATATTTGTATCAACGATAGCCACAGGTGAGGTGCCGGAAGACTGGAGATTGGCCAACATAGTGCTAAGGAAAAGCCAGGGAACAATAGACAGGTGAGCCTGACATTGATGATGAGCAAGTTGTTGGAGGGGATTCTGAGGGACAGGATTTACATGTATTTGGGAAGACAATGGCTGATTAGGGATAGTCAAGATGGCTTTGTGCATGGGAATCTGTGTCTCACAAACTTGATTGAGTTTTTTTTAAGAAGTGAGGAAGAAAATTGATGACGGCAGATTGGTGGATATGATTCAGTTAGGCGCTCAACAAGGTTTTGTATGGTAGACTGATTAGCAAGGTTAGATCATATGGAATACCAAGTGAACTAGACATTTGGATCCAGAATTGGTTGGAAGAAAGGAGACAGAGGATGGTGATAGAGGGTTGATTTTCAGACTGGAGGCCTGTGACCAGCAGTGTGTTGTGAGGATCAGTGCTGGATCCTCTGCTTTTCATCATTTAGATAAATGATTTGGATGTGAACATAAGGAGATATGGTAGATAAGTTTGCAAATGACATCAAAATTGGTGGTGTAATGGACAGCGAAGAAGGTTACCTCAGAGTGCAGCAGGACCTTGATCCGATGGGCCGAGGAGTGACAGATGGAATTTAAGCTAAGTAAATGTGAGATGCTGCATTTTAGTAAGACAAGTCAGGGCAGGACTTATACATTTACTGGTAAGGTTCTGGGGAGTGTTGCTGAACAAAGAGTCGTTGGAGTGCAGGTTCATAGTTTCTTGAAAGTGGAATTACAGATAGACTGGATAATGAAGAATGCATTTGGTATGCTTGCCTTTATTGGTCAATGCATTGAGTATAAGATTTGGAAAGTTACGCTGTGGCTGTACAGGATATTGGTTAGGCCACTTTTGGAATACTGCATTCAGTTCTGGTTTCCCTGCTATAAGAAGGATGTTGTGAAACTTGAAAAGGATCAGAAAAGATTTACAAGGAAGTTGACAGGATTGAAGGGTTTGAGCTATAGAGAGAGGCTGAATAGGCTGGGGCTATTTTGCCTGGAGCATCGGAGGCTGAAAGGTGGCCTTATAGAAGTTTATAAAATCATGAGGGGCATGGATAGAGTAAATAGACAAGGTCTTTTTCCCCGGAGTAGGGAAGTTCAAAACTCGAGGGCATAGTTTTAAGATGAGAGGGGAAAGATTTAAAAGGGACCTAAGCGGAAACTTTTTCACACAGTGTGTTGCATGTACAAAGGAACCTCGAGCATCAGATTACCCACATATTGGATTATCCAGCAAGTTCTCAAGGTCCCGGTGCTTAGCTAAACTATATTACCCAGCATTCGATTATTGTGAATTCGATTAACTGAACAAAATACACCCTGTCCATGTCCCTCGGATAATCAAGATTCCTCTGTATGGAATGAACTGGCAGAGGAAGTGGAGGAGGCTGGTATAACCACAATATTTATAAGGCATTCGGATGGATGCACGAATAAGAAGGGTTCAGAGGATATGAGCCAAATGCTGGCAAATGGGTCTAGATTAATTTAGCATATCTGGCTGGCATGGACGAGTTGGAACCAAAGGGTCTTTTCCATACTGTACAGCTCTATGACTCTATAAGGCCAAGCCACAGTATTCTGACTTTTTCTTCACTAGTGCTGGATCAAAATCCTGGAAGTCCCTCCCTGGCAATATTATTGGTCTACCGACAACACGTGGCCTGCAGCTTCCAGAAGACTGCTTACCACCATTTTATCGAGCAATTAGGGATGAGCAATAAATGCTAGCTTAGCCAAAAACAAAACTCCCAAGGTATGCAGTCAACTTAACATTTTCTCTGGTCAGATTTCTGTATGTGATTGCTGCACACTTACTCTGAGAAATCCTTCCCTTAGACCAGTGGGCTACTCTATCTCTTGACTGAGCCCAGGAAACTTTTTTTCAGTTACAAGAAGTAAGAGCACTATCCCTTAACTTTTTCCTGTTTATTAATTCAAAAATTGGCAAGTGCTGTAAATTAAACCAGCTATCTCACTTCATTCCTCGAAGAATGGATAATTTTCTTTTATCAGACACCCCTAGCTGGTCTCAGATGAATACAGTGAGTGGTATCATCGACCATGCATTTAAACATCCCCATTTTTCTAAATGCAAAAATCAACAGTTGAATTCTCCCAGTCCCTGGATGATGCAGAAAATGCATTGTCAGTATGGAAAATATGGCAAGTTTGGAGAAGTGAAAGAGCCAATCAGAAATTGACAGCCAATTTTGGATAAAATTTAGCCCCATGTTTTTGCATATACATTGATTCTAAGTTGTATCCTTCTTTTCGTCATGACATACTGTACTCATATTAGTAGTCAGCCTCAATATTTGATTCCACAAGTGCATACTTTGCTGATCATTGCTATTTAACTGGTTGCAAACAAGCAAATAATGTGGTATGTTGAAACTATGTATGGTATTTAAGGAACGTCTACTTTATGCATTGGATGCTGATGTCATTTCAAAATGGTGACCACCAACACCTACACTGCTTTTTTGCTTGTTGTATGAGGTGATACTCTGCTTCTCTACTACTTTGGAAGGTTTTTTTTGAAACTTAATAAATAGTCTTGCACACACAAACATCTATGGTAAGTTATGCCAATGGTACAATGTGTAAAGGTTCATTAGACCCTCTAAACAAATAACTATTATCTTGTGTACACTGCTTAATTTACTTCAACAATATCCTAATCCATATATCACAGCTCTGCATGTAAAATTTTAACTATTGTGAGCCAAATATTACTTAATAGTGATGTTTAAAAGCATAAATCCAGTGGCAGTTGAAAAAAATCCATCGGATTAGCTTTAGTTTTCCTTGTTATATTGAGGTCTTTAACCTTAATGTTTTATTTTATGTTTTTTCATCATCACAAAGAAGAATTTGTTTAATTTTAGCAGATATTTAAAAACAAAGTAACTCAGATCTTTAAAATAAGGACTATGCCTTGTCACAGTTCCCTGAGGCAGCTGATGATCTTTCTCGAATGCATAGAGTATGCAGCATACTTATTTTACATACATCAATTATATTAAATGTATTTCAAGCCATCTATGATTTCAATACATGTAACCTCTACAGTGGCTTGATTTGAGTTAAATAGTATATCAAACGCCTACCTACCATCCCCCCATCCCAGAGCTCCAATTAATCATCTTTGTAGTTTTATGTTATAAGATTATAAGCACCATTGCTGCTCAAAATTGCTTGTTTGACTAAAGTAAGCATTCGTTTTCTTTTGAAATGGTTTGCTTTTTGTCATCTCCCCAGGGCTATTGGTATGTACTATATTCCTTCAGCTATATTTAATGTGACCCCTTAAAGGTTGTATTCTGTTTTTGGTAAAAGAATGTACGTTTAGTTCTACAAAGGAAATTTAAAGTGTCAAAGAGTCTTGCACATGGACTTCAGTTTTGACCATTTATAGATTGTCTCTGAATTCATATATCTTACTTTTTAATATCTTTACTGCAGTGATTGCTTTTGTAAACAATTTTACATTAAAAAATAATCTGTTGTGAGAAGTATTTTGGATGGCTTATAGCTTTTAATTTAAGTAATTGAGATGCAGTAGAATTCTGCAATAAACTATTCACAGACCTGCAGTATCCCAAACACAGAGGTATGGGTTTGCACATGTAAGCTGCCTGTTCACATGAATGAAAGTAGGGAGTATTAGGAAAGACAGTTCAAGTGGTATCTTTTAATATTTTCTAGTTCTGATGGAGTTCTCCTTTGACCTTCTTTATAAACAAAAAAAGGGAAACTATTCTGTTTTAGTTTACCGACACTGTCATTTCCCATCTAATCTCTTATTCTCTACCTAAGGTCATTTCTGATAACTCTTTTGCAGGCTTGCATAATCTGTGTTTCCAACATCAAATCAACAAAGCAAACTTATATTTATACAGCATCTTTAATGTAACAAAATGTCACAGGTGTATTATAAAGCACATTTTGACACTGAGCCAACTAAGGCGATATTAAGCTAATGGTCAATTGCTTGGCCAAATTTGGGAGTTTTAAGGGAGAACATGATGTTGAGTAGCAGAAAGGTTTAAGAATTGTATTCTAGAACTTGTGTACAAAACTGCTGAAGGCACCACCATCAATGATGGAGCATTTAAAATGCTCAAGCAAGTGGAGTTAGACAAGTACCGATATCACTGATGTGGAGATTGCAGAGAAAGGAAAGGTAGGTAGAGACCTTGAAGGGACTTTAAAACAAGGATGAGAATCGCAAAACAGAAGCATTTGTTGACTGAGTCAAAGTAGGTTGGCTTCAAATTGTCACTTTACTCCTGCATAAAAACTCTTGTCCTAAAATAGAATTTTGCTTCTGAAGATTCATACATAAGGTATATCTATATGTATATAGACTTTTTCAGTCAAAATCCATGAGAAAACTAACATCCTTCGTAATGCTAAGTTTGACTCATTTCCTGTATTTGCATATCATTTATCCAACTATCCAATTGTTACTTTAACAAATCTTGGTTGAGAATGAGCAAGGTAGTAGGTATTTGGGCAATAACTTTTTCAGAGTGGTTATGCATCTGTATCAGCTGCAGAGTTTGTGTACCTTTTATTTGCTAGCCATCAAATGATTGATTGATTGCTGTGGCATATTACTATTGCATTACATACTGCAGCATAAAATGTGCAGCACTATCTCATCTGAACTTGTATAAAGATGTTGAGAAACTTTCATCTAAACTTTTCATGTCATTAGTAGTAATTTTTCCATTTGCAGATACAAAGATACTTCATTAAGCAATTTTTGGCATTGTTGAAACTGACAGCAAAATTTAGTGTTACTGCAAAAACAAATGATGATTACACCAATTATCAGCTGGCATATAACCTTCACTGCATCATATCACTGAACTATTCGCAAACAAATGACAGTCAATTTTTACTGTTCACATTACAGAAGAGGATGTGCTGAAGGTCTTGGAAAATATAACGGGAGATAAATCTCCAGGACCTGATCTCGTGTGTCCCTGGACATTGTGGGAAGTGAGGAAAGAAATTGTGGAGTCACTTAAAGCAATAGTATTTATCATCTATAATTATGGGTAAGGTGCTGAATCACTGGAGAGTGGCTAATGTTTTGCCTTTGTTTAAGAAGGGATGCAAGGAGAAGCCTGGGAACTATAGACCTGTGAGTCTGACTTCGTTGGTGGGTAAGCTGTTGGTGGTGATTCTGAAAGATAGGATTTATTTGCATTTAGAGAGGCAAGGAATGATTAGGGATTGTCAACATGTTAGAGTTTTTTGAGGAAGTATTCAAGAAGATTAATGAGGGTAGAGCAGTATTCCTTGATTACTTGGACTTTAGTAAAGCCTTTGACAAGGTTCAAACTGGTAGACTAATTAGTAAAGTTAGATCAGCATGGTAGACTAATTAGTTAAGCTAGATCACATGGGATTCAGGGTGAGCTTGCAATTTGGGTACAAAATTGGCTAAATGGCAGGAGACAGACTGTGGTGGAAAAGAGTTGTTTTTCAGACTGGAGGTCTGTTACCAGTGATGTTCTAGGCGGGATTGGTATTGGGTCCACTTTTGTTTGTCATTTATATAAATGAGTTAGATGACAGTATAGAAGGCATGGTTAGTAATTTTACAGATGACACCAAAACCGGTGGTATAGTGGATAGTGAAGAAGGTTATCTGAGATTGCAAAGAGATATTGATCAATTGGGTCAATGGGTTGAGGAGTGGCAGGTAGAGTTTAATTTGGATAAATCCTTGCATTTTGGTAAAACAAACATGGCCAGGACTTATACATTTAAAAGTAGGTGGGTAATTTTGAAAAACAGAAGACATAGGCATTCAGGTACATAATTCTTTGAAGCTTGCATCGCATGTAGACTGGTCGTTAAAAAGGTACTTAGCATACTTGCCTTCATTGCTCAAACCTTTGATTATAGGAGTTGAGATATCATGTTGAGGTTGTACAGGACGTCAATGAGGCCTTTTCTGGAGTATTGGTCTCTCTATATATTGGAAGGATATAATTAATCTGGAAAGGGTTCAGAAAAGATTTATCAGGATGTTGCTAGGAATGGAGGGTTTGAGTTACAAGGAGAGGCTTGGAGGATTGGGACTTCTTTCACTGGAGCATAGGAGGTTGAAGGGTGAGGTTATAGAGGTTTGTAAAATCATGAGGTGTATAGCTAAAGTGAATGGCACATCTTTTTATTCCCTAAGGTGGGGGATTTCAAAAATATGGGGCCTATTTTTCAGGTGAGAGATTTTAAAAAGACACGAAGGGCAGTGTTCCACACAGACAATAGTTCATGTGTGAAATGAACTTGCAGAGGAAGTGGTGGGTCAGGGTCCAGTTACAACGTTTAAAAGACATTTGGATAAGTAAATGAATAAGAAATGTTTGGAGGTATTTGGGTCAAGCGCAGGTAGGTGGAACAAGTTTAGTTTGGGATAATGGTCAGGAGGACTGTTTGGACCGAGGGGTCTATTTCCGTGCTGCATGACCCTGATTCTCTGACTATATGACTATAGGACAGGCCTATTACATTAAAACTAAATGATTTCCAGGACATATAGATAAATTTCCAAATATTCCACATTGTATGTGGAGCTGTTCTGTGTGTTATGGTAATGACAGTATTCATCAATCTCACACACCACCTCTAGCCATGCACTTGACCTTGTACTGCTTGGTAGGTTAAGGAACTAACTGAATGTGACATACAAAACCCAAGCTGATTTATTTTTAAAACAAATTTTAAGGAATTTTGTATACATCAAAATGCTAGATTTAAATATTTATGAATACAATATTTTCCCGCAATTTGAATTTACTGTCAAACTATATGATGAATTGAGATGCAGTTTCTTCTCCATTACAACAATTTGACGCAAACACCGAAGGAGCTTTCCAGGTACACAGTGTGACATTTCTATTTGTTGAAGTGTGAGCTAGTAGCAGCATCTTGAATCTTGGTGACTACAGGACTAAGGGTGTAAATTGTGACCCACTGAAATTTAAGGATTACAAACTTTATTAGAAAGTGCTGAGAAAAAGATGAATCAGAGCAGTTGTTCACAATTTCTTTTGGCTGAAGGTTCCTTTTCAAATGGATTAGTACTCATGGACCACCCCTTCATCTAAATACAGTACAATATAATACTCCTAATATGGAAATTCTGCATGTAAAGGGTTTTTATATTTTGCTTTTAAGCAAACTTATATTCGTGGGATGGTCATGTCTACTTTTCATTGCAAATATTGCCTACCATCAGCATTCAGATAGTAGAAAATGGAGAAAACACGAGATGAATGTGGGGGAACAGGAGATGAAAGGAAGCATCTGCTCATTATTCTCACATTTTTGACCAGGGCCCTAGATTGTTCTAACACCACTTATCCTTTAATGTTGACTCCTGGAACACCTCTTAATCAGACTCTAGTTTGAAAACCACTTAGAGTGTTGAATTGAATATCAAATCTGCTGTGGAAAGAGAAGTAAAGAATATGTTGGATTAAGAATAGGTCAAAAGAGTCAGAAAGTTTTTATTATTTTAGAAATCTGTGATTTTTAACATTTTTAACAATAATTTATGAGTTAAATTGGGACACCTTATTCCTTCAAGTTGCTCATTTTCTGGAAGAGTTTGATTGACAGTCTTTCACAAGTATCATGTTTTTTAAAATGTCCTTTATCAATTGCAAGACTCAACTTCATGTGGCAAGTTTAATGGGTCATTAATGGGAAATATAGAAATTTTGTGAAAATCACTGGGAGGTTAAGTGTGAAATAGCATTTTCCTGAAACGCTTCATGAAATATCTCTTCCTTGCAACAAGTTGTTGGCTGATTTGTACAGTGGTCACAGCATGTTTCATTATTGTCTTGTTCTTCAGTTCAGAAAATTTCAAACCTGCATAAATGAAAGTTCTTTGTAATTAATAAATCTTATCATTCTTAATGTAATGTTCTTCATGGCAAAATGGAGAAGGCTAAAATCTTTTCCAGAGACAATAATGAAAGATCTGATATCAGGTTTTGCTTTCCTGTTCAGATGTTCCAACCTGAATAACAAATTCGCCTAGTTCTATGTCTCCAAGCTCTTTCAGCATTGGCCATTCTTTTGTGATTGCTCTCCTCATTTAGTGGTTGGTTGGGGCTTCTACTTATTTGTACTTCATTCCACTTCTTTTTGGAGTTCTTGACAGGCTGTTAATTTTGTTTGAGAGAGAGCACCAGTCTTTTCCTCGGCTTGCCATATTGCAATTGCTTTATAGAGAAGAAAATATCCAAATAAACCTAGGGTGGAATCTTACGAGCAATTGAATGACATAGGCCAGAAGGAGATATGTGGCAGAATGGGAGAGGTGGTCTTCTCAATGCTGCAACTTTCTGCTTTGCTCAAGCAATGTGGTGGGATTCTCACCAGGAGAGCTGCGAGTTCCCAATTGACACACTTTAGTGCTTGCTAACGGGTTTGTTAACAGACCATTTTCCACTGGTTGAAAACTGCTCACTGGGAAAGCATGACATGGAAATTAAAGCAGATTCCTGCTGGATTCAACTTGCATTTGCTTCAAAAAGCCGCCATGTTGCCCACAGCCAAATTGCAGAGGACATGACTCACCAGCCATATGTACCTTTTCATTTCAGACTGGTATCTAGGCAGTGCATTGGCATTGTGCCCTGCAATCCTACACTTGTGAAGCAAGGCACACCAGCAATCAGCAATACATAGCTGCATTGGGTACAGTAACTCCAGCAGACATATCTTAAAATGAGGTGACAATCTGGTGAAATTTCCAAACAGATCTATTTTCATGCCAAACAGCATAAGCAGCTCATGATAGACAGAGCTAAGCGATCCCACAAGCACATTCTGCAATCCTGCTGCATCCAGTCATGAATGGTGGTGGATGATTAAACAACTCACTGGAGGAGGAGGCTTAACAAATAGCCCCATCCTCAATGATGGAAGAGCCCAAAATATCACTGCCAAAGATAAGGCTGAAGCATTTGCAACAATCTTCAGCCAGAAGTGCCAAGTGGATGATCCATCTTGGCTTCCTTCAGTAGTCTCCAGCATTATAGTTACCAGTTTTCAGCCAATACAATTCACTCGCTATGATGTCAAGAAATGATTGGAGGCATTGCAAAAGCGATGCATCCTGACAACATTCTGACAATAGTACTGAAGACTTTGCTACAGAACTTGCCAATCCTCTAGCCGAGCTCTTCCATTACAGTTACAGCACTGGTATATCTACCAGACAATGTGGAAATTTGTCCAGGTATGTCCTGTACACAAAAAGCAGGACGAATCCAACCAAGCAAATTAGTAGACTGCCCTGTCAGTCTACTCTTGACCATCAGTAAAATGATGGAAGGCATCATCAACAGTGCTATCAAGCAGCATCTGCTCAGTTATGCCCAGCTTGGGTTCCATCAGAGCCACTTAGATGCTGACCTCATTATAGCCTTGGTTCAAACTTGGACAAAAGAGCTGAATTCCAAAAGTGAGGTGACAGTGACCGGCCTTGACATCAAGGCCACATTCGAGTGATTGTAGCATCAAAGAGCCCTTGCAAAACTGGAATCAATGGGAATCAGGGGCAAACTCTCCCGTGGTTTGAGTCATGCCTGATACAGAAGAATAGTTGTTGGAGGTCAGTCATCTCAGTTTTAGGACATCTCTGCAGGAGCCTCAGGATAGTGCCTTAGACCAAACCATCTTCAGCTGCTTCATCAATGACCTTACCTGCATAATAAGGTCAGAAGTGAGGATGTTTGCCAGTGATTGCATTGTTCAGCAACAATCATGATACTTCAGATACTGAAGCAGTCCACGTTCAAATGCATGAGATCTGGCAATATCCAAGCTTGGGCTGACAACTGGCAAGTAACATTCGTGCCTCACAAATGCCAGGCAATGACCATATCCAAGAAAAGAATCTAGTCACCACCCCTTGACATTCAATTACGCTACCATCACTGAATCCCTACTATCAATGTCCTTGGAGTTACCGTTGACCAAAACTCAACTGGATTCACCACATAAACATAGGGCTGCAAGAGCAGATCAGAAGCTTGTAGTGAGTAACCCACTTCCTGACTCCCCAAGGCCTGTCCACCATCTAGGAAACACAGTGTGGAACAGCTGGTGTTGGACTGGAGTGGACAAAGTTAAAAATCACATAATGTGACTCGGCAAGATGGCGGCGATTCTGTAGAACTGCTGTGGACAGCTCTGCCTAACAGCCAAGGCATACCGGTGATTTTTGCCATCCCTGGTCAATTTAGTGGTGGAATTATTAGTTTAAAACCTTACAGAACACATATTTGTTAATATTTGGGAGTAGGAAGGATGCTAAAGGGAAAATAAGCGAGCAAACAGCAGCAGGGAGGACACTCCCCAGCTGTACCTACCACACCAGAGACTGCAGCAACAGCAGCATCTCCTGAACCCCCCCGGGGACCTGACAGACTCACAGGAATTGGCTGTGGCGATGGAGAGACTTATCTTGAAAGTTGGGGCTGCGATTGAGGAAATCCGTGGGGAGATTTGTGCCCAGATCCTATCACATCCATGCTGCAGAAGCATGAGCAGGGCCTCAGGGAGTGGCTGGAGGAGGTGGAGGGTTGAACTAAGGCCTCGGAAGCTGCGATGGAGTCCTCATCCAGTCGGATCCAGGTGCTGGAGTGAGCGGTGCGGGCCTTGCAAAACCTTATCGACGACCTCGAAAATCGAGGTCGGAGGTTAAATCTCCGAATTGTTGGGCTCCCTGAAGGTGAGGAAGGTGAGCAGCCAGTCAGCTTCTTCGAAAGCCGGCTGCTGGAGTTTTTGGGCCTTCATATCGAGTCCAGCAGGCTACAGATTGAAAGGGCTTATCGGGTTACAGTGCACAGGTCAGGGCCGGTGCAGCACCCCCGCTCGATCCTAGTGCACTTCCATTCATATAAGGACAAGCAAAACGTCAAAGAAGCTTCCAGATCCCTGGGAAAGGATCCGCAGGCACTGCTGTACATGTTTTTTCAGGATTTCTCTGCAGCTGTAATTCAAAAGAGGAAGTCCTTCAATGAAGTTAAAAAGAGGCTGAGGAACCAGGGCACCAGTACTCCGTGAGATACAAGGACTCAGTTTTGACTCAGTGGATAAAGCTAAAACTTTTGTGGACACTTTAAAATAGACAGATTGGCCTGAAGAATACGGTTAATGTTTGTTCTCTTTTCTATCTTTCCCCATGTTTTCCTTTCCTTTTTTTTATTCCTTTCTTTCTCCCTAATAATTTCCTTTGTGGAAAGGGGGGAAAAGACTTTGAAATAAGTTGTTCCTTTTTTTTAATAACTGGATTTTCTGATGGGAAATTTTGTGGATGTTCTTCGTTGTCTCTCACCCTTTTTTTTGTTTGTTCTGTTTCTCTTTTAGTCACAAGTAGGGGTGAGATGAAGCCAGGGATGGGTGGAGTGCTCATCCTGACTTTGTCTTTTTTCTGTTGATTTAAGGATCATCTCCTTGTTTTTTTTCTGGCCTAAGGCTGGGGCACAGTCCAGGTTTGAAGGATCTGTGAAGGAGGGGATGGATAGGATGAGTGCCCCCTATGGGCAGAGGAAAGAGTCTTCCATTCAAGGTTTTATAGTTGGTTTTCTTTGTAGTTTTTTGGTAGTAATAGTTGTTTATAGATATGATAGAGTAGTTTTTGTATAAATAGTTTTTCAATACTATGAGTCTTTATTTACTTATGCTCAGTGCTTTGTAAGCAGGGTTCTCCCTCTGAGGGTTTCAAGGGTGTCTGAAAGGGGATATGGCTAAGTGTCTTATTAAATAGTGCACCTGGAACATTAAAGGAAGTCATTTGCCTGTTAAAAAGAAAAAACGTGCTTTCTAGCCTTAAGAGGGAAAGGGTTGATATCGCTTTGATGCAGGAAACCCATCTTGATGATGGGGAACACCTGAAATTGCAACAGGGGAGTTATGACCGGGTATTCTTTTTATTCTTTACTACTAAAAGTAGGGGTTGGCGGTACTTATTCAGAAAAATCTTTCGTTCACATTATTAGAGCAGGTGAAAGATGAGCAGGGACGGTTTGTGATACTGAAAGCCCTGATACATGGAGAGGAATATGGCATTTTAAACGTCTACTGTCCTCCAGCACATCCCCTCAAATTTTTGATTAGTGCTTTCTCTAAGTTGAGTGCTTTTGGAACAAGGCACATTATTTTAGGGGGGAATTTAAATTGTCTTTTGGATCCGGCAGTGGACAGGATGCCTTGTGGGCCCCCAACAGTTTCTTCGCAGACCAAGCAGGTGGTTGACTCCCAAGCGAGGGAGTTGGGGCTGATGGATATTTGGAGATGTCTTCACCCTACCGGCAGGGACTTCACCTTTTTTTCAAACCCACATAAATGTCACACATTGACCTCTTTCTGGCTCCCTTGGCCCTTCTGAATTCGATTATGGGTTGTAAAATTGGGAATATAGCTATCTCTGATCACACGGCAGTATATTTGGAGGTTAAGGCCAAGAGTGAAGGGCGAGGTTTATGGCACTGGCTTTTGGACCCTTTTCTCCTTAAGGATTCCAAATTTGTGGAATACTTTTTGAAGGAGTTTCAGGAATTCTTGACTATCAACTCAGGCATGGCTAGTAGTCCGTCTATGCTATGGGAGACTGCTAAGGCCTTTGCTAGGGGATTAGCTATTTCCTATTCGGCTAGCCAGAAATGACAAAAGGAGGAACAGCAGCGTCTACTTAAGACACGATTGAAAGCCGCGGAGGTGGCACATTTTGTGCAGCCTTTAGTGACTAAGCTACAGCGGATCATGGCCCTTCAGGCTGCCTTGAATTCAATACTGACAGAAAACGCAAAGAAATAACTTTCTTTAGCTAGACAAAGGCTGTTTGAATGTGGGGATAGGCCAGGGAAGTATTTAGCGTACCTGACTAGGAAAAAGTGTGCTCCCCAATCCATTACTGCAATCAGAGACAACACCGGGGTCCTTACATATGATGCTAAAAAGATTAATGAGGCTTTTCGGAGCTTTTACCTCTGAATTGTATCAGTCTGAAGGTTGCAAGGACAGGAGGGCTAAAATGGAGACCTTTTATAAGAACCTAGATCTCCCAGGGGTAACCTTGGAACAGGCCTCTCTCCCTAATGCCCCCTTGACAGTTCAGGAAATACAGGAGGCAGCTATGCAACTGATGGTCTTCCGGATGAGTTTTATAAGGAGTTTATAGGGATTCTGTCAGGGACGATGTTTGGAGATGTGCAATCACTCCTATATGCATGAATGCCTACCACCATCTTTGAGAAAAGCTAATATTTCCTTTATTCTTAAGAAGGGGACGGTACCTGAGGATTGTGCCTCATACAGGCCCATCTCTTTATTAAATTCAGATTTCAAGATTCTGTCCAAGATCCTGGCACTGAGATTGGAAAGGGTGTTGCCCCATATTATTAAAGAGGACCAGACAAGCTTTATAAGGGGCCATAGGTCCTCTAATAATCTTAGAAGGTTGCTGAATGTGATCCAGGTTTATCAGCAACGATCGATTCAGGGGTTGGTGATTTCCTTAGATGCAGAGAAAGCATTTGACTGGGTGGAATGGCCGTATCTTTTTTATGTCTTAGAACAGTTTGGGTTTGGTGGAGTCTTTGTTAGGTGGGTGGAGGTTTTATATCACCACCCTCTGGCCGCGGTCATCACCAATGGGGTGAAATCTGGGAATTTTAGGATTGTAGGGGTAGTCGGTGAGGCTGCCCCCTCTCACCGTTGTTGTTTACGTTGGTGATAGAGCCGCTGGCAGAAGCCATTTGTCAGAACTTCCACATAACCGTTCCGGAAGTGGGATCGAGGGCACACAAGGTTATGCTGTATGTGGATGATGTCCTTCTGTTTTTATCGAACACAATGACCTCCGCACTCCATTTGATACAATGTATCAATTCATTTGGGGCTATTTCAGGATATAAGATTAACTTTGCAAATTGGAGACTATGCCTTTGGGGAACCTTAAGGATGTGCCAGAAGTTGAAGGTGGCCCTAAGTTCCCTTTTAAGTGGTCACGCGCAGGGTTCCGATACCTAGGCATTTTTATTACCCCCAAGTTTGATCTGTTATTTCGGACTAACTTTGCTCACTTGCTCGACAATATTAGGCAAGATCTCCAGAGATGTGAGGCTCTTCCAATTTCATGCCTGGGCCGAATATCTCTCATTAAGATGAATGTTCTTTCTCATTTGCTTTATCCCATGCGTATGTTCCCTATAATGTTTCCCAGGTCAACACTGCGGAAGCTTATGGGGCAGTTTGGTTCCTTTGTCTGGCATCGTGGGCAGCCCCCTCATCAAACTTACTAAATTGCAGTTGCCTCAAGGAAGGGGAGGACTTGATTTCCCAGACATCAGGATGTATCAATTGAGTTCCCTGCTGTTCTTTGTCTGCGATTGATTAGGTAACGATCCAAACTCAATATGGCTGGATATTGAGGCCTCCCAAGCAAAGTGCCCTCTTATTAACCTGTTGTTCATGGATAAAATGAGGGCAGTTATGGACCACTGCCGGAACCCCATTGTCATTAGTACAGTCAAGGCTTGGAGGGCGATGCGTCAGAGTGAGGGTTGTTTATCCAAGACTTCGCCACTTACACCTATAGTTGGCATGCCAGGGTTCAGACCAGGGATGATAGACTCAGGGTTCAAACTATGGGCAGAGAGAGGAGTTTCTAGTTTGGGAGACTTGTTTGAGGGGGAGGTTATGATGTCTTTTGAGCAACTGAGCTGCAAATACAGGTTACCAGCAGAGATCTTTTCTTTTTTTTTTCTGTTTAGGGATTTCATCCAGAAGAAGACTATGTTTCTCACTAAGCCCTATAAGCCCGATACAGAGAGGTTGCTATGTTCCACAAGCACCCTTTCGGTTAGTGCCCTCTATCGCTTGCTGGGTGGCAAGGCCTGGCAGGATATTAACCAGTTATGTGAGGTCTGGGAGCAAGAGCTAAGAGTGGAGATCTCTTCTGAAACATAGGAGAACACATGGGAGAATACTTGAAGGATCTCAATCTGTAATAGGACATGCGCTACTCAGTTAAATATTCTGCATAGGGCTCATCTGGCACCAGACTGTCTGGCGAAGTTTAAAAAAGGGGCATCTTCAGTGTGCCCCAAATGTAAAATAAGTATAGGTACTCTTACCCATTGCTTCTGGACATGCCACAGGCTCCGTGTTTATTGAAGCGCTGTGGCAGGAGAGATATGGAGGGGATTGAGGACTGAAGTCAAAATAGACCCGATATCTCTCCTCTTAAGTCTACCGAATTTACCATCTTTAGACGGGCATGAGAAGAAACTATTTAATATTCTTGCATACGGAAGAATATTCTGATGAATTGGGTGTCTGAGAACCTGCTGGGCTTGCTGGGATGGCAGAAATTAATTATGGAGCACATTCCCTTGGACATTTTTACAAACATGGTGCACCACACAACAGACCATTTTTATAAGACATGGCAGCCCTACTTGAGTTATTTGGATATAGATTTGTCAGTTGTCTTAACTAGGGCATTTGTTTAACCAGGATGATTAGATTTGTCAAGCCCTGGGCCCTGGAGATGGTCTCCTGAGTTAATACGGGTATATTTACAATGCTCCCGTTCCTTTGTTTAGGAACTTTGTGCAGAGCATAGCTGTTCTGTATTTTGTGTTTTTTGTTTTTTTTGCTTTTCTTTCTTTTCTTTGGTATTGCTTTGCACAGTGTTAGGGTTTGTTTTGTATTTGAGGGTAGGTTAATAGTTAGTGGACAGTAGTTGTATTGTAATTTGTGTTTTTTTTCTTTTTATTATACTGATATTTGTTATTGATTGTATTTTTCAATAATTTAATGTGTTTGTAAATTTTTTAAAAATTTGCTAATAAATATATTTACAAAAACAATCACATAACGCCAGGTTATAGTCCAACAGGTTTATTTGGAAGTACTAGCTTTCGGAGCGCTGCTCCTTTATCAGGTAGCTGTGGAGTAGGATCATAAGACACAGAATTTATGTCAAATCATTACAGTGTCATGCAACTGAAACAATATATTGAGCAAACCTAGATTTCTGTTAAGTCTGATCTTTTCGAATGGGTTGTAGGTTTCGATTCATTAACATGTAAATCCCAGAACTTTTTACAAGTCACATTCTCGAGATGACTGAAGGATGTATAAAAAAAACAGTGACATCTCAGCTCAGACAATGCATTAAAGGTGTAAGTTTAGAGTCTGTCTGTATCCCAATCGTGAGTCAGATTGATTCTATTTTGAAAGTAGAAATTTATAAAATGTTACCTGCATTGCCTGCCTGCAGATTGTGTGCCTTTTGAGTAAAATAGAATATATCTGCAAATACAAATTCACCCCATAGACTTATATGTATGTGTGCATGTAAGAGTGTGTGTGTGTGAGAGAGAGTGTGTGTATGAGAGGGGGTCTGCATGAGTGTGAGAGTATGTAAGAGAGTGTGTGTATGTGTGCTTGTGTGTGTGTGTGTGTATAATGTAGTGGGGTCATCTGTAGTGTGACATGAACTCAAAGTCCCGGTTGAAGCCATCCTCATGGGGACCAAAGTTGGCTATCAGCCTCTGCTCGGCCACTCTACGTTGTTCTGTATCCCAAAGTCCGCCTTTGAGGATAGTCACCCAAAGATCTGAGGCCAAATATCCATGAAGTGTTTCCCGAATGGGAGGAAACATCCCTGTCTGGTGATTGTTGCACGGTGTCCATTCATCTGTTGTCGCATCTGCTCGGTCTCAGCAATTTACCATGCCTCGGGGCATTTGTGCCTGCAGCGTATAAGATAGACAGAGTTGGCCGAGTCACAAGAATACCTGCCGCGTACATGGTGGTTGGTGTCCCCACATGTAATGGTGGTAACGATACTCTGACATGTCTTGCAGTGGTTGCCATGACAGGGTTGTATGGTGTTGTGGTCCACGCTGTCCTGAGGGTTGGGCAGTTTCCTCGAACAATGGTCTGTTTAAGGTTTGGCAATTGTTTAAAGGCAAGAAGTGGAGGCTAGGGAAGGTCTTGGCAAGGTGTTCATCCTCATCGATAATGTGTTGCAGGCAGTGAAGAACATGCCATGGTTTCTCCGCTCCTGGAAAATACAAGACAACGAAGGGTACCCTTTCGGTCGCATCCTGTGTCTGTCTCCTGAGGAGGTCATTACATTTCCTCGCTGTGACACGTCGGAACTGGTGATAGATGATTTGGGCATCATACCTTGTTCTTTTGAGGACGTACTTCAGCACCTTCAGGTGTCCTCCTCAGCTAAACAGATCCCGTATGTGTAGGGCTTGTCCATAAGGGATGGCTGTTTCAAGTGGAACAGACATTCAGGCACTCACATTCACACACTCACACTCACTCTCTCATGCACGTACACACACATATAAGTCTATGGGGTGAATTTGCACTTGTAGGATTGTATTTGCAGATTTATTTTATTTTGCTCAAAAAACATACAATCTGTAGGCAGTCAAACCATGGAACATTTTCTAAATTCCTACTTTGGAAATAGAACCAGTCTGACCATGATTGGTATACAGACAAACTCAAACCTCACACCTTTAATGCGTTGTCTGAGCTGAGATGTCACATTTTTTTTAATAAAGCGTTAAGTTATCTTGAGAATGTGATTTAAAAGAAGTTCTGGGATTAACATATTAATGAACTGAAACCTGCAACCCATTCTAAAAGATGAAAGACTTAACAGCAATCTAGGTTTGTTCAGAATATCATTTCAGTTGGATGGCACTGTAATATTGTCCTTTAAGTTCTGTGCCTTATGATCCTGCTCCACAGCTACCTGATGAAGGGGCAGCGCTCCAAAAGCTAGTGCTAGTCCAAAAGCTAAACCTGTTAGATTATAACCTGGTGTGATTTTTAACTTAGAAAACACAAGTTAGGAGTGTGATGGAATATACCTCACTTGCCTGGATGGGTACAACACTCAAGAAGCTTGATACCATCTAAGACATAGCAGTCCACCTAATAGACACCACATCCTCAAGTATCCACTCTCTCCATCACTGAAGCTCAGTAGCAGGAGTGCAACACTGCAGAAATTCACCAAAGATATTTAGGCAACCATCCAAATGCGCAACACCTGCCATCTAGCAGGCCAAGGGCTGCAAATACCTGGGAATACCATGATCTACAAGTTCCTCTCCAAATCATTTGACATCCTAACTTGGAAATATATCGCTATTCCTTCACTGTCGCTGGGTCAAAATCTTTGAATTCCCTCCCTAAGAGCATTGTGAGTCAACTTACAAAATGTGGATTGCAGCAGTTTAAGAAGGCAGTTCACCACCACCTTCTCAAAGGCCAGCCAGCGAAGCCCATGACTTATGAGTAAATAAAAAAGTACCCAGCCAACAGTGAGGATCAGGCTGCTCACGAGGGCTTCTCTCTTGCTCTCTCAGCACTCATTCACCTGGTGCCTATCAATAGGCACCAGGCGGCACGGTGGCACAGTGGTTAGCACTGCTGCCTCACAGCACCAGAGACCCGGGTTCAATTCCCGACTCAGGCGACTGACTGTGTGGAGTTTGCAAGTTCTCCCCGTGTCTGCGTGGGTTTCCTCCGGGTGCTCCGGTTTCCTCCCACAGTCCAAAGATGTGCAGGTCAAGTGAATTGGCCATACTAAATTGCCCGTAGTGTTAGGTAAGGGGTAAATGTAGGGGTATGGATGGGTTGCGCTTCGGCGGGGCGGTGTGGACTTGTTGGGCCGAAGGGCCTGTTTCCACACTGTAAGTAATCTAATCTAATCTAAAAAAAAAAAATGCCCACAGCATGGAAGGCTTGCCCTGCCACACTGCACTGGAAATGACTGCTATCATAGACTGAGGCGGGTAGCTATATATGCAGCAGTGCTCAGTTGAAGGAGTCTACATTTTCCATAAGGCAGTGAGCAACATCAGGTTGCCACTTGTACCTCATGGAAGCGGTTTTTGCACCAAACTCAGTGCTTGTGCTGCAAGCAGTGGAACCTGTCTAAAAGTCTTCAGGAAATGATCTACACCCTCCACTCCATTAGGGCTTCCATCAATCAGCAGAGGGGATTCAGAGTGGTTACTCAACAGCTGTCCTCCATACCAGTCAGGGGCATTGGGTGCAGATAGGAGTCTGGTCGAGATGGCATTGCACAGCAGATCTGTGAGCTTTAGGAAGAAGTGCTATGGAAGAGGCTGGGACTGAAATCTGCCACAATCGAGGACATATGTGGCTACGGGTGGGTTTTCTGCAGGTGTTGGCCAGGGGTGTGGGCCATGATTGTCTCATTGCCACCATTCATAGATGTTAAGGGAGTACAGGTGGGTGGTGGTGGCAGCAGCGAAGATGGTGTGGGTAGAGATGAATCTCCCACACACCTCTGTAGCTTCCTGTATATACACTGCCAATGGACATGTATGTGAGTCTTCCCTGTTTCCGTTTGTGAATGAGGCACTTGGACCATGGCCAAGGTTGCACACTTCTCCTTCACCTTGGCTTCAATCCCGAGGACTAATAACTGGGGCAATGGACAGCAGGTGTGTGCAACACTCCAGCAGACCCTGAGGATGCTGAGCCAGATTCTCCATTGTTACCACCAACCTGTCAATGGAGGCATTGCTGCAGTTTCTCTGGGCAGAGCTGAAGTGTTCTGCACACTCGGGTTTATCAGCTATCTCCATCCAATCACCAGTCATGAGCAGCACCCCTCCAGGTGTACTGAAGGTTTTGCTTTGATGGTTTTATGAGTTCTTAAGAGGATTAACTTCTTTTTTGCAATGACTGTTTATTTATTTTGACTATTTCATGAGAATTTCAAAAGCGTGTCAATTATCAGGCTCATAAATTCTGGCCATTGTGGCTTCTGAGTGAGTAGATATGAAGGTTAAATAGCAGGCTTGGTGAGAGAATTTGAAGGGTAGAAGCTCAGGTATTGATATTCCAGTGAACACAGACAGGCCTTCTAATCCATCCCACTCAGCATCCAAGCAGTTCTTTTCACACCACGGGCCTGCTCTGGATCTTGGAGCCTGACTCCACAGAGTCAAAATATGATGAGCATCTGAGGTCAGTCAAGAGGTTGGAACATAGCATTGTGCAATAGTCTGACTTGAGATTCCTGCCTCAAATGGAAAAAATTAGCCCATTGTATTGAAAGAATCCTTTGTGTACAAATATATATTAATAAACTAAAATATTCTACTATTATGTGTAATGTATTAACAATGTGAAGAAAAAATGTAAATTATAACACCTGTAAAACATTTTAAAAACTAGTAATGATTCATTTATGCTCTACTCCTTTTCCTGCAATATCCCTCTCCATCATCTTCCATAAGTACTACAGCTTAGTGAATAAACTTAAAGGAGATGTCATTTGTCTTACACAGTACATCTGCTGGGATAGATGACATTGAATCATACAGT
Organism: Chiloscyllium plagiosum; assembly: GCF_004010195.1. Taxonomy (NCBI): domain Eukaryota; kingdom Metazoa; phylum Chordata; class Chondrichthyes; order Orectolobiformes; family Hemiscylliidae; genus Chiloscyllium; species Chiloscyllium plagiosum. The sequence continues at coordinate 37,830,129 of NC_057731.1, forward strand.
TAATGTATTGAGACAACATTACTAATGGCTGTAAGTTTTAGGGTTCTCACCAATAAATCTAAATGTTGCTGTTTGCACAAAACATGGTCGTTAATCTTGTGTGTGTTTCTGCCAATGAATGTAGATTATGCATAAGAAAACTATCTCTATATAAACATTCTGTAAATATTTTGCTTACTCTCCTAAATATGCCCATCTTGGAGTGCCTGCTGAAGGCATTTTTAAAAATATTGCCCTGATTCTTTTAGTAGATGATACTGTGGTGTAAATTGCTCTCTTGGGAATCCACTGCTTTCATTTTTACAAGGGTTCAACTGCATGCTTATCTACATCCTTAAAAATCAATTAGTGACTATCTACCTTGGGGTTGCTTTGAAATTAAGATTAGAAATTGGGAATCTAATGTGGCAGATTATAATCCAATGTCCATCAGTCCAATTGCTGAACTAGTCAGTCTGATGCACCAATTGAATTTTAGATGCTGTCGACTGAGACTGGAATTTTTCAAACTTAAAGCCAAGGAGTCCTGATCAGTTTGGTCTGTGAGGAACCCAAGAATCAGCTGCCTCATTAAACTGTCTGTCTTTAGCAGGTTAATTTCCAGCCATATCTTTGACAACATTGGGAAATACTTAGATATGGGTGAGATGAAAAAGAAAGATGACAGGTTCATCACTGTACCTCACGTAAGTCAGATAGGTATGGTATTGATAGTGACTGTGGAGAATTCTCTTGTTCAGATCTTAATCACTTGGCAGACAGTGTCCATCTTGTGTCAAAAGGCATGGCGTTTATTACAGCTTCACTATGCTCGCCTGTACCAAAGTTATCCAAACTAACATGGGACCCATTCCTACAGAAGGACATGTGAATAAACAAGCTTCTAGCAAGTCTTTTCAAAACATACTGACATTTATCGTGTGTCAGATATCTAGTTTGATCAAAGGCAATTTGATTAAGATTGATGTCTAAACATACACCAATTGCCTTGGAATAGACAAATGTAGCTATGAGCACATTTTCTAAGCATAATGGGAAACAGAGCCAATACTGTCGACATTATGCAATATCCTTTTCTATGGGAACCTAGCTAAGAATGTAGATTTAGAGTTAAATGACCTTCACAGCTTTAATCAACCATCTCAGGGTGATAAGGTAATCGGTATGAGGCATTATTAGGCTCATAGTAATAACAAATGTCATAGAACGATTGAGAACATGAAAGGGACATCTGCAGAGCATAAATATCTCTGTTTGTTGAAACGGGATATGTAATGTAAGTGTTAAGATAGTCAGTGGCAAGTGAAGTGTATAAAATGTAAGAGTATAAATTAATATGCTGACTTTGTATATGGGAGAGATCGTGGTAGAGCCCTTCCAAGAGCGTCTCCCAGCATGTGCTTGTGAAAACAAAACCAATAATAACTCAATCCATTATTCAAAGTGGCATTTTTATATCACAACAAGTTGACAGAATCCTTTAAGTATTTATAAGGTTTTCTGGCAATTAAATGACACCTTTCTGACTCTAGCTTCAGTACTTAGAATACTGTTGTTTATGCAAGTTCAATAGCATTCTTGGCACTTCCTGTTTCAGAAAGGAAAAAGTTACACATGCTTAAATCACATCTGTAGCTGACAACCCTAGATATGGTTAAAACGAAGGAAGAAGGAAAAAAGGTGACAGACTTATATATGTACCTCACATAAGTTAGACAGTGTATAGCACTGACAGTGACTGTGGATAATTCACTAGTTCAGATCTTAACCACTCAGCAGAAAGTGTCCAAATTGTGTCAAAAGGTTTGGCAGGTAGCACACTATTTTTTCTTCTTTTATAACAAGGGTACAAATCTTTTTTATTGTTTATTTCTATTTAATAAGTTCGAGCTTCAGTTTATGCTGGCACCTTTTTTAACAAATTGAGATAGAAGGTAAATGAAAAACAAACTAAAAATAATTTTTTTAAGAAAAATAAAATGCCAATTTTGCTATCAAAATAATGATGAGGCCAATAACTTATTTCTTATTGCTTTACAAATGGCAAAACAATTTTAAATAACAAGCAAATATGTGTTTAAATTTAAAAATCCAGTATCAAAGTGGCACTGCTCTACCTTCTACCTCTAACTCCATTATGTAGCAGCTTGTTGTAACCCTTACCATTAACATGCATTGCATTGTGTAATATTTTTGCTCGGTAGATAAAAAAGCGAGTCAAACAGTCAGGACAGGCAGGGACAAAGCAGAGAACAAGGTAGGGCTGCTAAATTAAACTACATTTATTTCAATGCAAGAGGCCTAACATGGAAGGCAGATGAACTCGGCATAGTTATGAACATGGGACCGGGATATCATAGCAATTACAGAAACATGGCTCAGGGATGGGCAGGACTGGCAGCTTAATGTTCCAGAATATAAATGCTACAGGAAGGACAGAAAGGGAGACAAGAGAGGATGGGGAGTGGTGTTTTTGATAAGGGATAGCATTACAGCTGTACTGAGGGAGGATATTCCAGGAAACTATTTGGGTTGAACTGAGAAATAAGAAAGGGGCGATCACCTTATTGGGATTGTATTATGGACCTCCTAATAGCCAGAGGGAAATTGTGAAACAAATTTGTAAGGAGATCTTAGTTATCTGTAACACTAATAGGGTGGTTGTGGTAGGGGATTTTAACTTTCCAAATATTGACTGGGACTGCCATATTGTTAAGGGTTTAGATGGAGAGGAATTTGTTAAGTGTGTACAAGAAAATTTTCTGATTCAATTTGTGGATGTACCTACTAGAAAAGGTGCAAACCTTGACCTAATCTTGGGAAATAAGGCAGGGCAGGTGATTGAGGTGTCAGTGGGGGAACACTTTGGGGCCAGCGACTATAATTCTATTAGTTTAAAAATAGTGATGGAAAAGGATAGACCAGATCAAAAAGTTGAAATTCTAAATTGGAGGAAGGCTAATTTTGAAGGTATTAGGCAAGAATTTTAAAAGCTAATTGGGGGCAGATGTTCGCAAGTAAAGGGACGACTGGAAAATGGGAAGCCTTCAGAAATGAGATAACGAGAGGCCAGAGACGGTATATTCCTGTTAGGGTGAAAGGAGAGGCAGGTAAGTGTAGGGAATGCTGGATGACAAAAGAAATTGATAGTTTGGTTAAGAAAAAGAATGAAGCATTTGTCAGGTATAGATAGATAAAATAAATCAAATAAATAAAGGCAGTAGGAGTGTACTTAAGAGAGAAGGCAGGAGGGCAAAAAGGGGACATTAGATAGCTTTGGCAAAAAGAGTTAAGGAGAATCCAGAGGGTTTTTACTAATACATTAAGGACAAAAGGGTAACTAGGGAGAGAATAGGACCCCTCAAAGACCAACAAGGTGTCCTTTGTGTGGAGCCACAGAAGATGGGGGAGATACTAAACGAGTATTTTGCATCAGTGTTTACTGTGGAAAATGGAAGATATAGAATGTAGGGAAATAGATGGTGACGTCTTGAAAAATGTCCATAATACAGAGGAGGAAGTGCTGGATGTCTTGAAATACATAAAAGTGGATAACTCCCCAGGACCTGATCAGGTCTAGAACTCTGTGGGAAACTAGGGAAGTGATTGTTGGGCCCCTTGCTGAGATATTTGTATCATTGATAGTCACAGGTGAGGTGAAGTAACAAAGAGGATTGATGAGGGCAGAGTGGTGGACGTGATCTATGTGGACTTCAGTAAGGCATTCAGCAAGGTTCCCCATGGGAGACTGGTTAACAAGGTTAGATCTCATGGAATACAGGGAGAATTAGCCATTTGGATACACAACTAGCTCAAAGGTAGAAGATAGAGGGTGGTGGTGGAGGGTTGTTTTTCAGACTGGAGGCCTGTGACAAGTGGAGTGCCACAAGGATCAGTGCTGGGTCCATCACTTTTCATCATTTATATAAATTATTTGGATGTGAGCATAAGTGGCATAGTTAGTTTGCAGATTACACCAAAATTAGAGGTGTAGTGGACAGTGAAGAAGGTTTCCTCGGATTACAACAGGATCTTGATCAGATGGGCCGATGGGCTGAGAAGTGGCAGATGAAGGTTAATTTAGATAAATGTGAGGTGCTGCATTTTGGGAAAGCAAATCCTCACAGGACCTATACACTTTATGGTAAGTTCCGAGGGAGTGTTGTTGAACAAAGAGACCTTGGAGTGCAGGTTCATAGCTCCTTGAAAGTGGAGTCGCAGGTAGAAAGGATAGTGAAGAAGCCATTTGGTATGCTTTCCTTTATTGGTCAGAGAATTGAGTACAGGAGTTGGGAGGTCATGTTGCGGCTGTATAGGACATTGGTTAGGCCACTTTTGGAATATTGCATACAATTCTGGTCTCCTTCCTGTCAGAAAGATGTTGTGAAACTTGGAAGGGTCCAGAAAATATTTACAAGGATGTTGCCAGGGTTGGAGGATTTGAGCTATAAGGAGAGGTTGAATAGGCTGGGGCTGTTTTCCCTGGAGCGTCGGAGGCTGAGGGGTGACCTTATAGAGGTTTATAAAATTATGAAGGGCATGGATAGGATAAATAGACAAAATCTTTTCCATTGTGTGGGGGAGTCACAAACTAGAGGGCATAGGTTTAGGGCGTGAGGGGAAACAAATCGAGGAAACCTAAGGGGCAACTTTTTCACTCAGAGGATGGTACACGTGTGGAATGAGCTGCCAGAGGAAGTGGTGGAAGCTCGTACAATTGCAACATATAAAAGGAATCTGGATGGGTATATGAATAGGATGGGTTTGGAGGGATATGGGCCGGATGCTGGCAGGTGGGGCTAAATTAGGTTGGGATATCTGCTTGGCATGGACAATTTGGACCAAAGGGTCTGTTTCTGTGCTGTACATCTCTATGACTCTCTGACTCTATCATAAAAATTTAAGTCAAGTTGTTTCAAGTCTGAAAGTTTTTTTAACAATTTAGAAAGTAGTAATATTGCTGATCAACATTCCTACCAACGAAAATGGAATATTCAAATTTCAGTGTTTCATTTCAGCAGTTTTTAAATCTTGTTGGACACTTAAAGAATGATAAGTTTTGAAGTGCTTTTATTTTCCTTTTTCCCACTTTTTAAACCTAATCTTCATTTATATCTTTATTTAGCAAGTTTTGAGAAGATTTGTAGCTCAGATTGAGGCTCTGAATGTAAGTTTACTCGCTGAGCTGGAAGGTTCATTTTCAGTCATTTCATCACTAGACTAGGTAACATCTTCAGTGAGCCTCCACTGAACCACTGGTGTTATGACTTGCTTTCTATTTATGTGTTTAGGTTTCCTTGGGTTGGTGATGTCATTTTCTCTGGTGATATCATTTCCTGTTTTTCTCAGAAGGTCGTAAATAGGGTCCAAGTCAATGAGTTTGTTGATAGAGTTCCAGTTGGAATTGCACGTCTCTAGAAATTCTCGTGCATGTCTCTGTTTGGCTTGTCGTAGGATGAATGTGTTGCCCCAGTCGAATTGGGACATACAGATGAGGAAGGACACCACTTTGACTGGGACAACACATCCATTCTAGGACAAGCCAAACAGAGACATGCACAAGAATTCCTAGAAGCTTGGCATTCCAACCGGAACTCTATCAACAAACACATCGACTTGGACCCCATTTACCACCCTCTGAGAAAAAGAACCGGAAATGATATCGCCACTGGAAATGACATCACCAACTTTGCTAAATAAAGATATAAATGAAGATTTAAAAACTGCTGAAATGAAACACTGAAATTTGAATATTTCATTTTTGTTGGTTGGAACCTTCCAGCTCAAAGAGCAAACTTACATCCAAACCTTTATTTATTTCTATTTCTGTTCCTGATTTTACATTTTATTTGCTGAGTTTAATTTACACTTCCTTCTCAATTGATGTTGTGCTACTTTCACAATACTTCAATCTGATTGATTAAGAAAACGTGTAGTTACTTGCCCTGTTCACTCAGCTTTGAAGTGACTTGTATCAGCAACATTACCATCTGATATTTTCATGCTACAGATGTATAAACTTAAGTATGGATGGAAAATAATATAGCACATAAAAGGTAAAGTAGCTCAAGTTTAAAGAATTGAGCCATGCCCGTTTGGATTCAAGTGAATATTAAATAATTTGACAAAATCATGAACAAAGTAGTATAAGTCTCTCCAAATTTTAAGAGAGCTACTCCATATCTATCAGAAGGAGTTGCAGTCTGGTGATACATATGGATATGAGAAACAGTTAGAGACTCCCAGTATTAGCAACTTAGGAGCATACTGGCCGAACCTCCACTTTCAAGAATAATACAGCAACACTGTGTTTTGAAATCCAGTATGTGTTAAATAGCACTGCATCAGAGAATCTAAGAGTTATTTCTTTGACCTAATGCTCTACTGGTGCACTTAATGCTTCTCTGAAATTATCAGCTGCTACAGCCTAAATGAACCTGCTTTGTGATATAAATAGTATTTTTAAGAAATGCTTGCTCTAATTCATGTAGCCACATTCACGCTTGGATGCCCTGCTCAGCATATGGCCAGTCAGCAATGTGTTTATTCCTGGGATGTCACACCACAATCAGTGAGATGAGCAGGTAGTGTGAAGTTTGCCTGCTGACAAATCTTAGATGGGCATAGGATAAACCCACAATGCAATTCCCACATTTGAAAACTGACACCATGGAATATTTAGCTGATAATTTGTTTTGTAAGGGAACACTATGCCAATCAAAGACCATTACTATTATGCTCTGCTCATGATGCATAAAAAAAACTTCTGAACTTTACACATTAAATTTTGTGTAGAATTTGAGCTGATGAATGAAAATAGTTGATCTCATTAGAAAGTTTCTCTGTGTCTAAAATATTGGTTTAAACCAAATAAACAATTTATTTTAATGAATGCCAGAGTACAACACATTTTGAAATGAATAAATAGAAACTTGTATTAAAATTTTAAAATATCATTATGTTTTGAAAAGCATTATTACTGAGGAGACCAGGTACAGACTGGGTGACTGCTTTATAGAACAGCTCCATTCTGTCTGCAGGCAGAACCATGAACTTCCAGTTGCTTACTATTTTAATTCTCCACTTTGCTGCCATGCTGACCTTTCTGTCCATGGCCTGCTACAGTGTTCCGTTGAAGCTTAAAACAAGTTCAAAGAACATCACTTTATCTTTCTCGGTGCTCTACAACCATATGGACTCTGTATTAAGTTCAACAATCTTAGAACATAATCTCTGCCTCCATTGGTCTGGATTTGTGCTTTCTTTGTTATCTTTCTTCCAATTTGTTTTCCTGAACTGACCTCCATGTTATGTTTTTATCCCTTCATGTTGCATCCAAATGTTTTTATCTGGTAATTCATGACTCATCCATCACAATCTTTGTTTTTCACTAATTCTATAAACATTCTTTCGGGCTTTTGCATTATGAAAGCCTTTCTTATTTAGTTTCTATCCTGTCAAAGATCTTCTCCTTCATTCTTTCTGCCCCCTTCCTATCTTTCTCTAATTTAAACCACTTACAGTTTTTATTTTTCTTCAGTCCTGATGTTAGGTCGTTGAGCTGGTATGTTAGTAATCTCACCACAGATGCAGTTTGACCTGCTGAGATTTTCCAGTTTTGTTTTTGTTCTTATGTCATGAACCACTTTTTAATTCTACCTTAAAGAGTTTTAATTCAGATCCAAATTTTATGTTAGCAAGGTACAACTTAACTGAACATGGCTTGTGAGAATAAAAATCCATTTTGATTTATTGTCCTAGTAGAGCTTTCATTGAAATCAATACAGGTTTAAGTACCTTGGATTAGTTGGATAGATATCAGAGATCAAATGAATAATAATTCTTATTTTAAAAAAAAAATAATTTCCAGGATGAGGGTCTCACTGACTAGGAGAAAGTGAGGACTGCAGATGCTGGAGTACCAGAGTTGAAAAATGTGGTGCTGGAAAAACACAAGAGGCCAGGCAGCATCCGAGGAGCAGGAGAATCGATGTTTCAGGCATAAGCCCTTCTTCAGGCCCTCATTCCTGAAGAAGGGCTTATGCCCGAAACATCGATTCTCACTGACTAGGCCAGCATTTGTTGCCCATCCCTAATTGCCCAGAGAGCAGTTAACCATATGTAGACTAGACCAAGTATGGATGGCAGATTTCCGTCATTCATTAGTGAACCAGGTGGGTTTTTCTGACATTTGACAACAGTTTCATAATTAGACTTTAGATATCAAATTTTTATTGAATTCAAAATCCACCATCTACTATGGTAGGATTCAAACCTGAATTCCCAAAACATTACCTGGGTGTTTGCCTTAACACTCTAGTATTAATGGCACTAATGAAGGGCTTTTGCCCGAAACGTCGATTTTCCTGCTCCTCGGGTGCTGCCTGACCTGCTGTGCTTTTCCAGCACCACACTCTCGACTGTTAATGGCACTGGGCTATCACCTCCCCACAAATACATATTACTGAGTTAGAATTCAACTGGGCTCAGTGATGGTCTTAATATGTGGTCAATCTATTAATATTGAACTGTATTGTTAACTGTATTTCTCTCTGCATAGATGCTGCCATATCTGCTGAGTTCTTCAGCATTCTCTGTGTTGATACCAACAAAAGGAATTGGACATCAGAGACTTGCCAAACAGTCGTGTGTAGGAGGTTACTGGGGCAGTGACTAGCACTTTTTTATCCCAAAGTCTCTTTGCTATGCTCACTGAAATCCTCAATGTTGCCGATGTGCACCACCTTCTTCATTCATTTTCAGCCCCTTAGATAATGTGATTTGTCAATTGTTGTAATGAAGAACAGGACTCTTCACAGTATTTAAGTAAATTTCTTCTCATGTTTCTTAATGAAGAATGTGACCCATAATCACTAGGAATCTCAATACACAGTGGTTCTCCCACAAAAACTCTGAGTCCAAGAGGTCTTGGTGATCCTAGGGAGTAATATATTCAACCCTAATAGTGTCAATCTTGCATGTGCCCGGTGGTAGTGCGCTTTCATCTGATTATTTGTAGCTTGTCAGCCTAATAGTTTGGGAGGACAGACAGATTATTAAGAAATATGAACTGGCACCTTCAATAGATGCTAAAGTAGTAAATATGAGAATTAACCAATACTCCGTTGGCATTACACACCACTGTGGCTCTTAATAAAATTTGAATAGTAAACTAAAGCAAAAGAATTTAATAGCATATCAAAAACCTACAACTGCAACTAATTGTCCAACCAAAGCACCAATCGTATCGCTTTTCAGCAACTGATTGACGACTGAATTCAACTGTTGTGGCATGAGATTCACAGGTTTCCAGAATTGTTAGATTGCCTCTTACATCAGATGGAACTAAAGCGAATAGATTACTGTTTTGAATTACTGATTTCTAGTGTTGGCATATAATGAATTAAGAATGTAGGTTCATGTGGAAACATGACAAGTAATGGTAAATTGATGGGTACAATTGCATGTATCTGTAATAGGCAACTGTTATCAAACAGGCTACCTGCTTAGGTATGTCATTCATTCATTGAAAACAGAAACTCGTATTGCATACTAATATGAATTGAATAAAGAAATGTTAGATTATATCTATTTTGTATTTTTACTAGATGATTTGATAAAGTTTATGTTCTGATAGGACAAATATATCAATTGTTAATTGTCAAAGAATTGTTCGACAACTAAGCAATTGTAAAATTTTATTCGATGGATTTACTTCAATACATCTTCAAACAATCTGTTGTTGATGTGTGCAAGACAGTCTACAGTCAGTATCAGATAAATTTGGTTTGTTCAAAAATTAGATTGTGTCATGTTATATTCAAGCAACCATTTTTGGGAAAACATTTTCATTGCTTTCCTTTTGCAGACTTTATAATTAAGTTCTTTATTTTTCACAGAATCACTGAATTGTTATAGTGCAGAATTGGCCCATTGTGTCTGCAGCAGGTCTGAGTGAGCATTATGACTTGGTGCCATTCTCCTGCTTTTGTGACATAACCTTGAATATTGTTTCTATTTAAATAATAATTTAATCTCTTCTTGAATGCCTCAGTTGAACCTTCCTTACTGTTTATTTGTCTACTTGATTTAATTTTAGTAGGTTTATAGGCTGGGTTTTGATCTGAGAGACTAGATACTCAATCTGTCTACCAAAGAGAATAGAATTGAAGAATTAAGTTAGAAGCAATAGTGGTTCAAAAATCCTGCTTTGATTTTGCTATGATTCACCCAGAATGGAAAGATACAAACCAGCTCTACAGATGCTTGAGTTTATATAAGAGATTGCAGACGCTGGGCTCAAATAGAATATCTGGCATAAGATCCAAAAACGAAAGGCTCACGGGTTATGAATTTTGACATTTCGCAATAAGGTTTCTTTGATATAAAATAATATTTACATGTCATGCTGAGGATTAATGTCATCTTGTAATTTGGAATATCACCCTGATATTCACAGTAGTTTACATTTGTTTTTTTCCAGAAAAAAAAGCAAACAAATTCTCCGTATAATTTCCCCAGATAGTCAGAGAAATGGTTGTGGATGTTTCAAATAAACAGTCTTACCTCCCAAAGGCAATCACTGCTTCGTAGCAATTCGTGTGCTGTGAAAATCAGGTGGTTTGGTGGGCACAAATGCATCATGTTAGAACAGACAACTATTAACTTTGTAAACAGCAGAAACCTATTGTAATATGGAAATATATAAATTCTTGCTCTAATTATTTTAAATATGGCAACATGGAGTAATAGAATAAGTAATCAAAGGCAAAATGTTCAATATGTCCACCACATCAGTATACTGTCCTGAACTACAGAATCGCCTCTCCCTAATCATTTCTCTGTTCCAATACTAATCTATAAAAAGCTAACTCCAGCACATCCATTTTACATTTTTGAAAAATAATATATTCCCAATACACTCCTCATATGCAGAAACAAATCTCTGTGATTTACTAAAAGGATTCCAAACAAGTGAAAGAAAAATGAGGTGGGGTAGTGAAAGCATGATCATTGAAAAGAAATTCAGGAATGTTTTTATAAGTTGATACAGAGGTTTCAAGATCAAATTTAAGTGAAATAACAGTTTCATGAAGTTGGCCATTTTCCATTCCGTATTTTGGAACCTTTCCTCCTGTCATAATTTTGAACTTTTGATAGCTTCAATAAATCTAATCAAATTATGGTCACTACCAACAAAATACCATGCCACTAATACCACTTCCACTGCCCAGCTTTGTTTCAAATATTTATTTTCTTTACTTTCAAGTAAATAAAAGCATTTAGTGACATTTGACTTTGAGTTGTTGCTAATGTGAAGCAATGGAGAGGTGGTTTGTAATTTTGAAGCCTTGGGATTTGTTGAGGAGCAAGTAGAAACTGGAATTCTCAAAAGAAGGCTGCCTACGAGGTGATAATAAGGATGTAGGAGCAAATTATTGCAGATGCTGGAATCTACTGAAAACAACAAGTGCTGGAGATCACAGTGGGTCAGACAGCATCCATGGAGAGAGAGCAAGCTAATGTTTCGAGTCAAGGTGACTCTTCTTCAATGTGGACAGGACATCATTTATGCAATGGTGGTGGGGGTGGGGGAGTTGGAGTTGGATTGCTGTGGGAGAAAGGATGTTGATAGTTCAGATTAAGTGATCAGAATGTGAAAATGACAGAACAATGTTGTGTCTAACTGCCAGACTGGAAAGAATGAACAGTCCCACTGGGGTAGGGGAGAGAAGACATGATAACAGGCAATATAACAAGGAAAGCTTAAAGAAAAGGCAGGAATGGGAGAATATAACAAGTAGAGTTAAAAGGAAGGGAAGCAATGGGAGTTGGTTCACAGTTTGAACGTGTTAAACTCAATATTGAGTCCAGAAGTGTGTAAAATGCCGAGTCTGAAGATGAGATGTTGTTCTTCCAGTTTGCACTGTGGTTCACTGGAGCATTGCAGCAGGCCAAAGGATAAACAAGTTGGCATATGAGCAGGATGCTGTGTTAAATTGACCATCTGTGGGAAGGTCGGGATTATCTTGCGCACAGACGGGAGATGTTATGCAAAGCAGTCACCCAGTCTGCGTTTGGTTGCTGCAATGTAGAGTAGGCCACACTGGTGCAGCAAGTGCAATACACAAGATTGAAATGCTTCTTCACCTGGACAGACTATTTAGGCTCTGGGATGATGAGCAGGGAGGAGGTGAAGGGACATTGGGAGGTGCCATGGGGAAGGGGTAGGTGGTGGTGGTCATAGAATGGACTTGGATGTCACAGAACAAGTGATCCCTGTGAAATGCAGACAGGGAGTGAGGAGAAAATACATTTGGTGATGGTGTTCTGCTGGAGTTGTTTGAAATGGTGGAGAATGATCCTTTGAATGTGGAGGCTGATGAACTGAAAAGTGAGGACATAGGAAACCTGATCATGCTGTTGTGAGTGATTGGAAATGGCAAGGCGGACGCATGGGTGATAGGCCGAAGCGGTTGAAGGCCCTGTCAACCACAGTGGGTGGGAAAGCACGATCATAGAAGAAGCAAGCCATGTTGGCAGCACTGTTTTGGAAGGTGGCGTCATCCGACTTAGTCTGCATTTGGTTGCTGCAATATAGAGTAGGCCACACTGGGTGCAGCAAATGCAATACAAAAGATTGCATCAAGAGGCAAGCATAACTGGGACCCATGTGGGTGCTCATAGCCACTCCTTTGACTTGGCAGAAGTGAAAGAATTAAAGGACAAATTGTTCAGTGAGAGAACAAGTTCAGCCAAGCTGCTGAAGAAGCTAAGAACTCTCAGACCATCCTGGTGGGGAACAGAGCTATAGAGGGATTGGACATCCATGGTGAACAGAAGGCATTTGGGGCCAGGGAACTGGAAATTGTCAGTATGGCAGGGGGCATCAGAGGCATTGGACAAATGGAAAAGAGGTAGGAGAAAATGAGCAGGATCAGGCTGATATGATGGGCCTACCAGGGCAGTCTGGTTTGTGCATTTTGGGAAGGAGGTAGAAGCGGGCTGTCTGGGCTTGGGAGACTATAAAGTTGGAGGCAGTGAGGGGAAGATCCCTGGAGGTAATGAAGTCACTGACAGTCCTGGCAACAATGACTTGATGTTCAGATGTGGGGTCATGGTCCTGTGGGCAGAATGAAGAAGAGTCCAAGAGTTAGTGTTGAGCCTCCACAAGGTAAACATCAGTGCGCCAGACTACAACGGCACCACCTTTGTTGGCTGGTTTAATTACAAAGTTAGGGTTGGACCTGAGAGAGCGAAGTGCGACAATTTCAGAAGGGGACAGGATTAGAGTGGGTGAGAGGAGCAGAGAAATTAAGATGGCCGATGTCATACCAGCAGTTTTCAATTTTGAATTATTAAAGCTCCCTGGGAGTTTATAATACCTTGACACAATGTAAATCAGATGTTATGAAGGCACGACAAGCCAAATTTGTGGAATTGTGTGGGATAGTTATGGGAATTCAACAATTAAGGATATTTGCAGTAACAGTTGTTCTGCTTTCCCTTTATTTTAGTTAAATCAAATGGAAGAAATTAAGTTAGATCTACATGAAAAAATTTATGAGAATATCGAAGAATTTCACAAGGGCTATGAAGATAATTTGTAATACTGCATTAATTTATATTTTCCAGTCAGTGTTAATTAATTTTGCCAGATGGTCCACAATCTTTGATATTTACAGTTTTCCAGATTAGCTTGTTGGCAATAAAATATACCATGAGGTTTTCTTGAAATTTTCTTTTACCTTGGGCCCTTATTGGAGAAAACTCTTCTCGGAAAACTTAATTGCAAAACTAATAACAGCTGGCTAATTTCTGTATATTCATTAATTGGATCTGGACATCACAATCTCGGCTATCAGTAGTTGCGAAGGTAGTGGTGAGCTGCCACTTCAAACTGCTGCAGTTCATTTGGTGTAGTCACCCACGATGCTGTTAGAGAGGCATTTCCAGGATTTTGACCCAGCAACACTGAAGGAATGGTAATATATTTCCAGGTCAGGATGGTGAATAACTTTGAGGGAAACTTGCAGGTGATGATGTTCCTATGTATCTGCTGCCCTTGATCATCTAGATGATCGTGATTGTGGACTTGGAAGCTGTGTAAGGAGCCTTAGTGAATCTCTGCAATGCATCTTGTAGTTGGTACACACTGTTGTTGCTGAGCATTGGTGGCGGGAGTGAATGTTTTTGGCTATGCTGCCATTCAAGCGGGCTGCATTTTCCTGGATGGTGTCAGACTTCTTGAGTATTGTTGGACTGTATCCATCCAAGCAAGTGAAAAGCATTATTCACACTGTTGACTTGTGCCTTGTAAATGGTGGACAAGCTTTGGGGAGTCAGGAGGTGAGTTACTTGCTGAAGGATTCCTAACTTCTGATTGTTCTGTGGCCACAATATTTATGTGAGTAATCAATTATATACCCCAGGAAGTTGATAGTAGAGATTCAGTGGGAATGTCAAAGGGCAGTGGGTATTTTCTCTCTTATTTGAGATGGGTCATTGCCTGGCACTTGTATGGTGTAAATGCTACTCTCAACTTGTCAGTCAAAAACTGGATATTTTCCAGATGTATTGTTGCATTTTGACATAGACTGCTTCAGTATTTGAATATTACTGTTCCATATTCAGACCATGGAACGACATGCAATATAAGGAATACAGAAAGGGAAAAATAACTCTTTGAATCAGCAGTTTTGTATATTACTAAAGACAATTCTATTTGGGACACTTTGTTTATTATCATCTGCAATATGGTCATTCTTCCATGCTTTGTGCTCCATATATTCTGTGGTAGATGAGAGAGTTGTTAAATATAAATAGATTTAAATTATACGAAAGTTGTCCAAGAATGTTCTGAGACTACAAAAAAGGCCACAGTTATTTGACAAAAGCAGCTTTTGCTGAATTGTTAAGTCTCTCTTTTATAATACAATTGATGCCTTTACTAAAATCTTTTAGACACAAGATTTGGTAGCTGATTGAAAACAGCACCCATGTGGAAATGCTATTAGCCCATTTTGAACATGTTTAGCTCATTCACAGTGGAATTACGACCCAATTTGATAGATTATTATTGGTCAAGACCCATCAGCCTAGCCAATTTTTTTATTTACCAGTATTTCATAGATTTTATATCACATTTGGTGTGGAATAAAGTTCAGTTGTGACAGATATGTTAAATTGCCCATAGTGTTAGGTGCATTCGGCAGGGATAAATACAGGGTATGGGAATGGGTCTGGGTGGGTTACTCTTCAGAGAGTCAGTGTGGACTTGTTGGGCCGAAGGGCCTGTTTCCATACTATAGATAATCTAATCATTTAAATTAGTATATTTACAGTCAGTCTAATGGCTGTATCTTCAGCTGGTTAGGCCACAAGTTCTTGCATTGTCTCCCTACACTTATCCACCTCCCTACACTGCTCCTCCTCCCTACCTTGTTTTCTTTTTACAAACCTTTAAAACAGCATTTTAGCTATTACTATGTTCAGGTTAATTTATAAATTATAAATAGACCATGAGGTAGATCTGTAGCACTTGAATCAGGAATAATTTATTATACATCTTTTTAGCTACACCGTTAGACTGACCCAAATCTTCCACTTGCAGTGACTAATCTCTTTCTTTTAAAAGGCAAAAAGCTTTCCAAACTACACATATAACATCCCTCCCCCTTTATTTCAAAAATTCCCATTAATGAATATATGTGCAACAATTATAAATATTATACTTGCATTGTAGCCAATGTATTTACATAGTCAGAAATATGTGTAAAACCATGGAAACCATGTGAGAATGGCCACACTATCCCAAATTCCACAGCATGTAACAACATGATCAGTCTGTCACAGGGATGACATTTTCTAAAAGACAATCGCATAGTCTCAGGAACCTTTTTCTGGTGTAATCTTCCCAACTGGCAATAGCTTCTGCCATTCAACAGGTGCGTCCCTCTCTGATTGGCTATTGTCTTCTCCTTGGGGATGGCCAACCCTGGATCAGAGACAACACAGGTTCATGTAGCCCGGCTCTGTATTTTGAGAGATCGTCCCCCTGTTGGTGAGGTCCAGTGATCAGCTGATTTGTGTGTCTCCTCCAGACTAACTCATCCATGCTCTGCACCATGTATGACTACAGGCGTGTTTCAGCCATCACCGTCGCTGGTACCCATTTTCCCCAGATGTGTAATTTTTGACCAAGGTGGTCTTTTTTTTGGAATATCCTTGACTTTGAGGTCCCCACCTTCTGGTCATCATCCCTCTTGACTAGCTCTGCCACCTCTCTGGTCTCTTCTGGCCATAGTAAGATAAGCGTGGTTCTCAACTGGCGATTGAACATTAAGGACACTGGTGAGCATTGGGCTGGCTTGTGTGGAGTCAGTCCATCATAGCTTCCTCTGATACTGACTTCATAGTCGCCACATCAAGACACTTGGAGTGGTCATCCACAACTACTAGTAGCATCTGTCCCTCTACTGGTCCCGCAAAATTGATGTGAATCTGTTGCCACAGTGATTTTAATGTCATTTCCATGACTGAAAGTGCAAAGACAGAATCTTCCTTATTAATGCATAGGATCCAAATGATCCTGCTTTCTCTTCATTTCGGGAGTCCACATTCAGTCACTAAAGGCAGTTTCTGGGTATTTCTTTCATTTGCATTATGTTGGAGTGCCCATGGTGCACTTGTTCTACCACCTTTCCTCTTAATAAGAGAGGAATAACAACCCTCATTCTCCACATTAAATACACATTTGATACGGACAAGTCACACTTTCTGGACAGGTAAGGGCATAATTCTGGTCATCCTTCTCAGGGTCAGATCCACCACCGGGTTGTTGCAGATAGTGCAACCTGACTTACTGACACTGATACCTGTCGTCTTGGCTCCAGGCTCCAGACAGGAATATCTGCAGTGCCTGGCAGTGGCAATCTTGACAAGGCATCGGCATTGCCGTGCTTTCTGGCAGTATCTGATTTTATATGAGTGGCTTGACAGAGCCAGTGCTTATCACTGCAGTCGTGCTTCTGCCATTGACAGTATTCCTGTATATGGACCAAAAATGGAGGTAAGTGACCTGTGGTTGGTCAGGCAGCACAAATTGCTCCTTGGATGCTGCCTGAACTGCTGTTCTCTTCCAGCACCACTAATCCAGGCAGCACAAAGTGCCTGCCTGTAACCTTCATGATGGCCTCCATCTTCCTGGAACCTGTGTAGTCCCTCGGCACTAATTACATGGCCCAGGTAAGCAAAGGAATCCCTTGAGAACTCACATATCTTCCATTTTACTTGCACGCCATGAAGCTGCAACCTTTTTCGGGTTTCATCGAGGTTTCTCAAATGCTCCTCTTCAGAGGAACTAGTGACCAAAATATCATCCACGTAACACTAGACTCCAGACAACCCATTTAATATTTTAATATAATGGCGCAGTGGCACATTGATTCACACTGCTGCCTCACAGTGCCAGGGATCTAGTTTCGATTCCAGCCTTGGGTGTGGAGTTTGCACATCTTCCATATGTCTGCGTGAGTTTCCTTTGGGTGCTCCCATAGTCCAAAGATGCACAGGTTAGGTAGATTGGTCATTCTAAACTGTCCAGGGATAGGTGGGTTAGCTGTGGTAAATGTGGATTTTACAGGGATAGGATGGGATGCTTTTTAGAGGGTTAGTGCAGATTTGATTGGATGAGTATCCTCTATCTGCACTTATAGGGATTTAAACATATTTGATCCATGGCCCTCTGGAACAGAGCCAGCACTGCTGCGATGCCAACGGGAAGGCACTTATCGTGAAAAAGTTCCCTGTGTGTCACTGTCATCAGCGATGGCTGAGACGCCCTTCGCCACCCCATCTATTAGTAGGCCTGTGACAGATCCATTTCAGGGAATTTCTTTCCCCTCTAATTAAGGAAATGAAAGGAGTTGAAATTAAGTTATAGCTGAAGCCAGAGGCTTGTGCAAGGAGTCTGGAGGCAGATCTGGTACGCCACTCAGTCGTATTGGCTGCTGAATCTGGGAGTATTGGAACCAGTGAGCCCCACCAATGAATGGGTCACTCCAATGATTTCAGTCTCAAGGTCATAAACAACCCAGCCCTGAGTGTGGATCAATACCCACTCACACTCAGAAGACCTAATCAGTGGATCAGCTGGGGAAAAGAAATTCCCTGAAATGGATCTGTCACAGGGACTTGGGTTCGATTTCAGCCTCGGGTGTGGAGTTTGCATGTTCTCTCTGTGTCTGTGTGGGTTTCCTTTGGGTGCTCCTTTGATATCTCTTATACTTGTCCAGAATTTCTTGCAAACTCATGTTAGCATCCACCAGCCTATTAACCACATTACAAATCAACTTTAATTCTTGAAACCAGGAGTTTAGAAACCAGAGTCATAGAGTTTAAAGTGGGCGGCACGGTGGCACAGTGGTTAGCACTGCTGCCTCACAGCGCCAGAGACCCGGGTTCAATTCCCGACTCAGGCGACTGACTGTGTGGAGTTTGCACATTCTCCCCGTGTCTGCGTGGGTTTCCTCCGGGTGCTCTGGTTTCCTCCCACAGTCCTAAAGATGTGCAGGTCAGGTGAATTGGCCATGCTAAATTGCCCGTAGTGTTAGGTTAAAGGGGTAAATGTAGAGGTATGGGTGGGTTGCGCTTCGGCGGGTCGGTGTGGACTTGTTGGGCCGAAGGGCCTGTTTCCACACTGTAAGTAATCTAAGTAAATAATAGAGTATTCCCCTTTTACACATATAGTCGCAATTCTGCACACATGGTCCCTTAATTGTGTATTTACCAGTACTTAGCCCGTCAGTGACACTACTTGTTCTATGTATGTCCATACTGTAAATCTTAGCAGTATTCCCTGGTAGTGCCCTTAACTTCTCCCTATAGACTGATTTGGGAACAAGGGACACCACTGCACCCACATCCACTTCTATCTTAACTGTCTTCTCTGCTAATTTGGGAAGAAGCCAGAAATGATCAGCTTCACCCTGTACTGACAGGATATTTAACTGCAATTTTGAAAGCTGCCTTGAAATCTAGGTGTCTCCTTCTTAATAGCATCCGTTTCATGTCAGACACCAGAAACAAAATGGTCGCACAAGGCATCCTGGATGACCCCTCCAAATTCACAATATGCCGCTTATCTCTTTATGATGGCCACAGTTGGGCGATGGACTCTCCTTCCTGTTGTTCCCATTTATAAAATGGAAACATTCAGCGATCATAGTAACTTTGATGCAAAATGACTTTCCAATACTTCACAAAGTTCTTTATAGGTCTTCACCACTGGTTTCTCTGGTTGTAGCAGACACCCGAGAGTTATGAAGATCTTAATCCTAATGGTGCTCAAGAGCACTGGTATCCTTACGTGTTCAGCCATTCTGCTTGCCATCAGGTAACCATTAAAGTGTTCAGTATAGAGAATCCAACTTTCTGTCTCTTCATCAAACAATCCCATCATTCTAAACTGGCCTACCATTTGTTTCCCACCAGCAGGAAATTTTCCCAGACACTCAAGTCTAGCTGGCCAGTAGCCACTCACAACCTGAGTCTCCTTGGTGATGCTCTCCATGACAATTTCAATAAACAGTCAGGTGAATACTCCCCTTTTCAACCGTTGCCTGCAGCCTGAGTCTGCACATTTCCCCCCTCACCCAGCCTAATCCCAAGTGAGTATCCTTCTTTCCTGGCATAGACAGCAGTCCAAGTTCCCTTGTGATCAATTTCCTTGACATTTTGGTCTGTCTCCCAGCAAGTCCACCATGCTAGCTCTTCAATCCTGCAACATTTCCAAAGTACAGGCGAGGTTCGATCTCCTCTCTTCCTCCTGAAAATGACTGTAGCAGTGGGCTGTGTCTTAACCTCATTACCAGTTATTATGTTCAAGTCAATTCATAAATTATAAATATACCATCAGGTAAGCCAGTAGCACTTGAAACAGGGACAGTTTATTACAGAGCTCCTGCTCTGTGTTATCTGACCCACTCTCTTAAAGTGGCAGCAAGCACCTCCAACTGCATATATCTGAACTAATATCTCCTTATGTCATTTGACACCCTTCATGAGGAATGGGAAGATGGACAGGTGGGACAGTTCAAGAAGGTGGTGCCAAGTTAGAGGATTGGATCTGGGACAGGGAGAGGTGGGAGATGAGGAAACTGGTGAAATCGATGTTGATGCCGTGTGGTTGGAGGGTCCCATGGCAGAAGATGAGGCGTTCTTCCTCCAAGCGTCAGGTGGTTAGAGTTTGGCAGTGGAGGAGGCCCAGGACTTGCATGTCCATAGCAAAGTGGGAAGTGGAGCTGAAGTGGTTGGCCATAGAGCAGTGGGTTTGTTTAGTGCGTGTGTCTCAGAGATATTCTCTGAAATGTTCTGCAAGTTGACGTCCTGTCTCCCCAATGTAAAGGAACAGGACGCCAACTCACGGAACTTTTCAGAGAACCTCTCTGAGACACACGCACCAAACAACCTCACTGCCCTGTGGCCAACCACTTCAACTTTCCCTCCCACTCTGCCAAGGATATGCAAGTCCTGGACTGCCTCCATTGCCACATCCTAGCCACTCGTGCCTGGATGAAGAAAGCCTCCTCTTCCACTATGGGACCCTCCACCACATGGCATCAACATCGATTACACCAGTTTCCTCACCTCCCCTCTTCCCACCTCATCCCAGATCCAACCCTCCAAGTCAGCACCACCCTCTTCAACTGTCTCACTTATCTATCTTTATTCCCACCTATCTGCTCCACCCTCCACTCTCACCTATCACCATCATCCCCCCACCTACATCTACCTATCGCCACCCCACCCCAACCCTAACGGCCAAAATTCCTGATGAAGGGCATATGCCTGAATATCAGTTCGACTCCTTGGATGCTGCCTGACCTGCTGTGCTTTTTTAATGCCACACCCTTTGACTCTTATTCTCCTGTGGCCTTGAAAAATATATGACATAACATAAACTTTGAATACTATTGCATTCTGAATGATATCAGAGAATGTTGCTCGTTTTGGACAAACATTGCATTAAAAGAAAACTAGCATGAGGTTTGCATTTGTAATTAAATTCCATTTTCATGTGGGAAAAGTTTAAGGCACTTCCATCATGAATACTTGAATTACAGAAGGACCCAAGGACTCTCAGTATAGAACAGTTACTTACATGGAGGATGATTGTAGATACTGAGCCATGCACTCTGGAGATTGACTATGCTACAGGTTTTGAATCTGAATATAAATTGTGAATAGTAATTTGCATTGAGGGGATGCTGATAAAGGAATCTGTATTACTAATAAAAT
This sequence comes from Chiloscyllium plagiosum, assembly GCF_004010195.1. Lineage (NCBI taxonomy): Eukaryota > Metazoa > Chordata > Chondrichthyes > Orectolobiformes > Hemiscylliidae > Chiloscyllium > Chiloscyllium plagiosum. The sequence continues at coordinate 37,851,429 of NC_057731.1, forward strand.
TATATATTTTATAGTTTAGAGCCATTTCCAAAGAAACACAATATAAATTATTGATAAGTCTTTTGTCTAGTATAGTCTCCCTGAGTGAACAAGTAAGGCGTGTTGTGTGGAGTTTACAAAATTAAAAATCACACAACACCAGGCTATAGTTCAATTCTGTGTCCTACGATCTTATACTCCACAATCACCTGATGAAGGAGCAGCGCTCCAAAAACTAGTGCTTTCAAATAAACCTGTTGGACTATAACCTAGTGTTGTGTGATTTTTAACTTTGTACACCCTTGTCCAACACCGGTGCCTCTGAATCATGGGTGGAATTTGCATTCATTAGATGCCACAGAATCATTTGCACAAATGCATTTGTATTGGTTGCACAAGAGTTGCAGAGTAAAAGTTGAGACCATTGTTTAAATTAGTAGGGTACTGTGAACTTTAAACGTGCCAGACATCCAAATTACCCTGGATATGCAATGCAAACTTTAACCAGTTGTATATAAAAATGCATGCCAGGATCTGTACCAGGCGTGGCTGAAAATGAGATGAACAAGGTGAAGCTGCAGTATTGCATTACATACATGCAAAGTGGCAAAAGCTAATCGAAGCAACAATGAATGTGTCAGATCAAAGTTCTGGAACGTGCCCACATCCAATGGAAGATAATCATAGGCAGTTTAGCAACTAACAGGAGGAGAAAACTTCTTTAATGTCTTATTCCCATTCTCCAAATGTAACATGAGTGCAACAGACAAAACTGAACTTTTGTAACCATTTTTGCATCTGCTCTAAGGTGAAGTGTTTGCCAGGCAGATGTGTCTAAATGGATGAACTTCCTTTAACTCCTTTGAATTCCCATCATCCCCGAGTCTTCGAGCAAATTTGATTTACTCCACATTGCATCAAGAAATGGGTGTGTGCACTATACACGGCAGAGGCAGTCAGTTCCTACAACATCCAGCTCTAGCACTGAAGACCTGTGCTCAAAAACTCAAACTGTGGTTCAAACAAAAATTCTAGTGGTGAGATTGAATACTTTTCATGCCTACCTAGTATTTAACCACATGCAGCATCACAGAGCTCTAGTCTAGTAAAAGTGATTTTTAAAATATTATTTCACAGCATTTGTTATTGAGTCCTGATTGACATTGTGAAGGTGAGACACCTTCTGGAACTGCTTAAGCACTGTAGATCACAGTGTTTGCAGTGTATATGACCATATACATGTGGTCATGGCAAACAAGGCTTGAATGAACAGTGACTGATAGGATGCTGAAGTATATAGACAAGCAGGAAGATATTGGATTGGGTGTGCATAGATTCCAAAGTAGCATGACTGTTGGATAAGCTGATGAAGAAGGCATAGAAGTTTGTTTTCTTTTATTAGGAATGGAATTTAAAGTTGGAAGGAAAGTTAGGCTAAAACCTATAAAACTCTAGTTCAGCTTCAGCAAAAGTGGTGCGTAACGGTCTTCATCACCACATTGCAAGAAGGATTTGATTTCTCTGTAAATGTATGGAAAAGATTTATGAGACTATGTCAATTTTGGAAGATTTTAACTTGAAGAAAGGTTGAATAGATTGTGATTATTTCCTTTGAAACAGAGGAGGCAGAAGGGGGATTTAATTGGTTGTAGAAATTCTAAGTAGAATGAGTAAGAAGAACTTTAGCAGAAAAGTCAGCAGCTATGAAACAACAATTTAAACTAATTAGCAGAAAGATTAGAGGGGAGTTAAAGAGAAATTATCTTATCAAAAGACTAATGTTGATCTGGAGCTCACTGCCTGAAAGGATTTTAGAAGTATAAACCCTATCACACTTAAAAAGCACTCAAAAGGTGCACATGCATTGTTGTGACTTGCAAAGTGATGAACCTAAAGTTTGAAAGTGGTACAAGATTGGGTACCATGACCTGAAGGTGCTGATGTTGGACTTGTGTGGACAAAATCACATAACATCAGGTTATAGTCCAACAGGTTTATTTGGAAGCACTAGCTTTTGGAGTGCCACTCTCAACCACCTGATGAAGGAGCCGTGCTCTGAAAGCTAGTGCTTCCAAGTAAACCTGTTGGACTATAACCTGGTGTTGTGTGATTTTTAAGATTTGGGTACATTCATTTTTCAGCCTGTATGGATATTCCATCAATTATATATGCTACTTCCTGACATTCAAAGCTTTTCTGAAAGCCAATAGTCAGATTTGTAATGAAGTACTATCCATTTGGATTGATGGGTGAATCTGCAACAATGTGAAAGAAGGCCAATGCTGTCAAGGATAAAACAATTCAGTTGATTGGTGCTTTATTCACTACCACTTTTCAAGCTTGGTTGCTGTGAACACTAGAGGATTTTCTGCAACAATTCAGCTTCCTTGGCATCACTTCCTAAGAAGGACAGCCACCTGAAACAACTAAGAAATCCCATCTCCCCCAAGTCACATGCCATCAATACCCACACCACAAGTGTTGTTTAACGGAGTACCAGTAGTTATCACTCTGTCACTGGACCAATGTGGCACTAAACAATGGACCATGACTGATGCTGACTACTTTATTTCAGAGTTCTAAATTGACAATTTATTTTCTCTTTCTATTTGCTTTGTTACTTCTTGATGGTGAACTTTCTGAGTACACTCACTGTGAAATCAGAAGCTGTTCTTTTTGGAACTGAAATGGAAATTGAAAGTGGCTTCAAAAACAGATATAAGATCAGATCCACAAAATCAGGAGTTGAATGAGCCCTGATATAATTATCATCTATGTATCTGCTTACAAATTCTTTGGATATTAGGCCTCGTTTATTGTTGCAAAGTTGGACAGAATGATGCATAATCTCTGTAATGTTAGTATCACGCTATTATTGCTTCTTGATTGTAGACTGCAGTTTGTTTGAAGAGTGAATACATGACTGCATTGAATTGACTGCTGTACTTAGGAAGATGTTTCACATTTTATTCAGTTTACTGTTCATGGTTATAACTTGTTCATGGTTGACTAACATTTTCTCTCAGCAGCCAGAAATAATTGTTTTACAAGCTATTTTATGAAATGTACTTAACTACTATAAAATCTGTAGATTTTATTCTTTGTGTAAAATGTTGCACAAAATTTAACACAATTATACCTTCACTATTTCATATTGTTCAGTTAGATCTTTTTCAAGGAATTTATCATTCTTCTACCAGCGTTCTGCTTCTAATACCATGTGTTTGTGTCTTTATTTAGTTCTCTATAAAATGATTTAAAAACTGCAAGTTGGTGCTTTTTACTTCCTAGTTTCTATCTGTGAGACTTCTTCAATCCGATTAGTTACTCAGTCTGCTTGATTATTTCACTTTTCTAGATATCAAAGATTCCTACCCATGGCATCAGGATGAAACTGATGTCATAAAACCTCATCAAAGAACCTGTTAAATCTTTTTGTCATTTTCTTTGAGGTCAGCTGTGAAAGCTCTCCTTTTGCTGTTGACAGCAAATTCCAAGTCAGTAGACCTGGAGGACAATGTTAAAGACTAATAGGATACAGAAGTAACATTGCTTCAAATGCAATTAATCTTAATACGAAGATGTAGAACACTCTATGCATAACCTTTGAAGCATTATTAGTGATAGCTATTAAATGGTTTAATCACACACTGTGAAATGATTATTAGATGCAGCTTCAATAGCATGGAAAGTTGTGCACAGTCAATGATTGTCTTATTAAACTTACAGTTTGCAGCTACTGTTTATCATGAGTGAAATACATATCTATATCCTTGGTCAGAAGGCTATATTATTAGTGGCTGATAAGGTATCTGCACAGAGGTGCCTGTAAAATTCCATTTGATTCAATCTTACTTTAATTTAGCTAATGGAATGTGGGCCCTTATTTCAAGGGAGTTGAAGTATCAGGATAGGAACTTATTGCAACTGTAACTAATGGTGCTGGTGAGAAGACATCTGGAAAACTGAGAGTTTTGGCCCCCTTATTTAAGAAAAAAAATTATTTCTTTAGAGGCAGTCCAGAGAAGATTCACTAGGATGATCCTCAGTATACAGGGATTGCCTTATGAGCAAAGTTTGAACAGGTTGGGACTGTACTCATTAGAATTTAGAAGACTGAGAGATGATCTCATTGAAGCATATTCTTAAAGGGCTTGACAGGGTAAATGCTGATAGGATGTTTCCCCTCATGGGAAAGTCTAGGACCAGAATGCATAGTCTCAGAATTAAGGGGTGCCAATTTAGATTAGATTACTTACTTACTTACTTACTTACAGTGTGGAAACAGGCCCTTCAGCCTTTACGACAGAGATGAGGAGGAATTTCTTCTCTGAGGTTTGTGAGTCTTTGGAACTGCTTGCCACAGACAGTCGTGGGGCAGAGACTTCCGTATCTATAAGGCTGAGATATATTCTTGATGAGTAGGGGAATGAAGTGTTAAGAGGAAAGGGCAGGTCATGATGCTATTGAATGGCAGAGCAAGGTCAAGGGGATGAACCACCTATTCTTACGGTCTTAGGAACAATTTGCATTGGTTTATTTGGAGGGTTTTTCTACTGTCAGATCTAGCAAGTTCTCTCACCATATTTTACCAGGCTCACAATATTAATTACCAACTATGCTCCAATGGGTTGTCTCAAGGGGGGCACGGTGGCTTACTGGTTGGCACTACTACCTTTTAGCACCAGGGACCCAGGTTTGATTTCACCCTCAGGCAACTGTCTTTGTGGAGTTTGCATGTTCTCCTTATATCTGTGTGGATTTCTTCCACCTGCTTTGATTTCCTCTACAGCCCAAAGATTGGCCATGCTAAATTATCCATCGTGTCAGGGATGTAGACTTGGTGGATTAGTCATGGAAAATGCAGGGTTATAGGGATAAGGTAGGGGTGTATGCCTGGGTGGGATGTTGTTTGGTGGGTTGATATGGACTTGATGGGTCAAATAGCCTGCTTCCATGTTGTAGGAATTCTATGATGTCAATATACAGTAATGATACAGCAGCCATATAGCCGGCAGATAGCCAACAAAGCTGACACTCCCTTGCATGTAAAACTCCCTTCTCTCTCACACTAGTTGCTGTTTAACCACTACACACCACACTTGTACATAATTACACCCCATCTGAACATCCTCTTAGTCAGCGCTATCGTGTCCTCAATGTTCGTTGTAGACTCACATCTTGTCATGCAGGCAAGGAATTGGTTAAATACATACACAAACATGAGCTTTTTATGTACAAAGGAAAAGGAAACAGAAATGAAACTAACAGAGGTATATTCTCGTCCCCAAAATGCCAATGTGATTTCAGCATCAAGACCAAAAACTGTTACATTTAATAATTGTAAGCTGCATTCAGCTCTCTTCTATTGGAACTGGGTGTCAATGAGGTTCTGTCTGGCTTGTAGCACTCATCGCAGATGAGCTCTGTCAGAACAATATCAGATTTCTGCAACCCAGAATCCTCGTACTCCTCCTTAAAAGATTGTACCCACTCCCCTAGCTCCTGTACATCCAAGACATCACCTTGTCGCCTGCTCCAGTTGGATGATGTGGCACTCTGTTGGTACTATAGAGTGGTCAAAGCAGCAGAACCGCATCTTCAAGAACCCACTAATCTACTCCGTCATAGCCTTGGTTGAAGCATGAGCAGCATTAAACCCACACTCTACACCAGCCAGAGGTCTGCACACTGGGGTATGGGTCATGGTCTCAGTGGGTATCCCTTGTCCCACAGTAACCAGCTTTGTAAGGCATCTAGAAACTCAGAACATCAGGTAAACAAGTGCTCCATGATGTAGTAGTCATGGCATCTAGATCCTCAGAACATCAGGTACACATGAGTGCTCCAGAATGTAATAGATATGGCAGCTGCAGGGCAGTGGACACTACCCTCCAGGAAATGGTAACAGGGATCACAGATCAGCTGAACAGTAAAGGAATGGAACCCCTTCCTGTTAATGAATTCCACAGTGTTGTGATATGGCCTTCTCAGTGCCATGTGTGTTCAGTTAAAGGCACCCTATACCTGGGGGATGTCAGCTATTTTACTGAATCATACTGCCTGGGCTGCAGCACTGACCTCCTCATGGGAGAACAAAATGAATTGCTGCGACCTTCCACAGTTGGCATTGGACACTGTCCTGATGCATTTGTGATGAACAACTAAGAGACCCCACACAAGTCATTTATTGGTCCCTGAATACCTACATGAGATTAGATTCCGTACTGTGTGGAAACAGGCCCTTCGGCCCAACAAGTCCACACCGACCCTCCGAAGAGCAACCCACCCAAACCCATTCCCCTCTATTCACCCCTGACGAATGCACCTAACACTACGGGCAATTTAGCATGGCCAATTCACCTAACCTGCACATCTTTGGACTGTGGGAGGAAACCGGAGCACCCGGAGGAAACCCACACTATCAGGAGATGGTCTCCTACTCCTGCAAGACTCGGGTCCTGCTCCAACATCTGACACAGTTCCATCACCATAACCTGCAACATACGGAGACTGTCTTGGCACTGCATCTCGCTCATGCCCAGGGAATGGAATTGGGGCCAGAAACGTTAGGGCCACTTGCATATACAGGTACTATGCATTCTGAAGCGCCCTGCACCAGCAACCTGTCCCTGAGCTGGATGCTTCTTGACTTCACTGTCAGTCGCTATTGCTCTTGGGCTTGCAGTCTGTCTGATCTTCCAGTATATGCCTTCATAGGTAGACAGCCATGCCACCAGCAACTCACCAGCCCCACAGCCCATCACTCTTGATGCAAAAAAGTCTAAACTGGTCACAGAAGTAAACAGTTATCTGTGACATACCCTGCAGATGAAGGCTGAGCACACTTCTCTACACAGTGAGACATGCTGAATGTGGATAATGGATGATACAAGCATGCAAGTTGCTAAAACATGAAGAAGTGCTAAGAGAGGAAATTAGTGGTGCAGAGATGCCGCCTGGTCCAATCCATGAGCTGGCTGCCTGTCTGTGTGCACCATATGTCCTGCCACAGCATCCTCATTGTTAGTAGCCCAGTGCACCCAGCAGTACATGTGTGTCTCTTGTGTGTCCTGCAAGTGGATCAGAGTGGTATCATGACAGTCGTAAATGATCATAATGGATGTTAGTGTCCATAGACCAAGAGTGTATGTGACGGATCATGCCTTAAGGTGTTGTTGCCCAATATCCAACGTGGAGAATGTTCAGAGCAAGTGTGGAATCCACCAGGTGCATGCTGTTGTTTCCTGGTGGTGTTTGCCTAATATTTAGCTTGTTTGGCGAGATGGTAAGATGGAAGCTTGAATGTTAATGAAGCGAGTTCTGTTTGCAAGACACTTAGCAAACATTAATCCTGCGAATGTCATCTCACTGCAGCCTAGTGAGAACCTTGCCACACCACTTGTGAAAGCCATAGAAACGTTGACCAAGGTCTCAGCATCTAGATACTTCTCACTACACATGTTGCCTTATGTTGCCGTACATCTCATTAGAGCTTGTATCACTCAGACCCTTTTAAGACTCTGCCCATTGACATTAATGTTGTGGATTGCAATGCCATTTAGAACAAATGGATGAGGAGAAAGTGAGGTCTGCAGATGCTGGAGATCAGAGCTGGAAATGTGTTGCTGGAAAAGCGCAGCACGTCAGGCAGCATCCAGGGAACAGGAGAATCGACGTTTCGGGCATAAGCCTGAGGAAGGGCTTATGCCCGAAACGTCGATTCTCCTATTCCCTGGATGCTGCCTGACCTGCTGCGCTTTTCCAGCAACACATTTCCAGAACAAATGGATGGATGATTATCTAGGTAAATATTTGTGATTCGTAACACCATAGTTGAATTTTTAACATTGCCTGCTTCAGGCCTCCTGAAAGTCTAAATGGCTGTCTGAACAGCAGGAAATATTGTTCACATGGTTTATTCTGACACTTCTGTGTCAACTCAGTGATTCTAGCTTTTCTTTTTCTTGTCTTTTACTGCACTACGTAATGACTGGCAAGGCCATGCCTTCAGATTCCAACTTTACTGTACTCTGTTAAGTGCCCTTATTCCGTTGACAAATGTCAGGTCTGAGTGAAAGTCCAGGGTACAATTCTATTTATCGCCCCACTAAATCTCTAAACAACTCTGCTTTTATTTTTCCTTAAATGGCTTTCAACAAGACGTTCATAATTCAGGAAGAATACTTTTTAAAATTACCTTTTAAGGCCCTTTTCATTTGAAAATGAAAATATAGGGGTAGATGGAAATTTTTGTGCTATTTTATGATTATTATATATCTCTGTTTTGTAATTACAGTTTAATTTATATTTTCAATTGCCTTTCTTTAAATCATATTCAATTATTTTTTCATGTTAATATTTAGATTCAATAATATTATTAGGTTAACCATATAAGTATCCATTTGTGTATTTCCTAATACAGGACTGAGCCCCATCAAATGTGTACGATATCATTAGCAAACATTGTATTGACTGATCACGATACTAAAGCATAGAAAATTAAGGTGCATATCATTCAGTTGAAATTGTCTTGTTCTTCTGACTTTTCTAGTGCAGCTACAACCCTGGAAAATTGTGCAGGTATATCCTGTACATAAAAGGCAGGACAAATGAAACACAGCCGATTACTGACCCATCAGTCTACTCTTGATTATCAGTAAAGTGTTGGAAGGTGTCATCAACAGTGCTATCGAGCAGCATCTGCTCAGTAATAACCTGATCGCTGACACCTAGTTTGGGTTCCGCCAGGGCCACTCAGCTCCTGACCTCATTTTGGCCTTGGTTCAAACTTAGACAAAGAGCTGAATTCCAGAAGTTAGAGTGACAGTCCTTGATATCAAGGCTGTATTCGACGGTGTCATAAAGGAGCTTGAGCAAAATTCGAATCAATGGGTATCAAACTCTCAGCTGGTTCAAGTCATACCTGGCAGTTAGGAAGATGGTTGTGGTTGTGGTTGTAGGAGGTCAGTCATCTCAGCTCCAGGACATCTCTGAAGGAGTTCCTCAGCGTTGTGTCCAACACAACCATCTTCAGCTGCTTCATCAATGCCCTTCCTTTCATCATGATGTCAGAAGTGGAGATGTTCACCAATGATCACACAATGTTCAGCACTATTCACAACTCCTCAGATACTAAAGCAGTCCATGTTCAATTGCAACAAATCTGGACAATATTCAGATTTGGACTGACAAGTGGCAAGTAACATTTATGCCAAACAAATGCCAGGCAATGACCATATCCAATAAGAGAAGTTAACCACTGCTTCTTGATATTCAGTGGTGTTGCCATCACTGAATTCCTCGCTATCACCTTTTGGATTACCATTGACTGAAGCATAAACACAATGGCTGTAGGTCAGAAGCTAGGAATTAAGCAGTCAGTAACTCACCTCCTGACTCTCCAAAGCCTATCCACCATCTGCAAGGTACAAGTCAGGAGTGTGATGAAATACTCCCAACTTGGATGGATGGATGTCGCTCCAACAACACTCAGGAAACTTGACACTGTAAAGCAGCCCGCTTGATTGGCAATGCAGCCACAAGTATCCATTCCCTCAACCATTGATGCTCAGTAGCAGCAGTATGTAAGAATGACCAACAATCCTTAGACAGCACCTTTCAGACATGCAATCACTTCTATCTAGAAGGACAAGGGAACACCACCTCCTGCAAACTCCCCTCAAAGCCACTCACCATCCTGACTTGGAAATATTTTGTCATTCCTTCACTGTTGCTGGGTCAAAATCCTGGAATTCCCTCCCTAACTGCATTGTGGATCTGCAACAGTTCAAGAAGGCAGCTCACCACCACCACCTCCTCAAGAGCAACTAGGAACGGACAATAAATGCTGGCTAGCCAGTAACGCCTGTGTCCCATGAATGAATAAAACAAAAAACAATCCTTTATCTTTCTGATGTGCAGTTCACATTGTAGCACTGGAAAATGTTGCTCTAAGGCTTCGGATGAATTGCCAATTCCATTTGGCTATTCAAGATTGAATTTAAACTCCTGTTAATGATGTTTTATAGTTTGAAATTTTAGATGTCAGTATGAGATACATTTTCATGCAGATAAATAATTCTTTCACCTTCATTTCCATCCCATCCACCTCTCCCATCCTCCAAACCACCCATTGTCTGTCTTATTGTGCAAAGCACTTGGTGATTGTTATATGATATTGTTTCAGCTAAGGATCTCCTCTGAGAATCAATCACAGATGGTGTCAGATCTTGTTTCCTGTTTCTCCTCAGGCCAGCTTTGTCTGGGACTGGGTTTTTAAGTGATATTTTTACCCATTAGACATTAACAAGTGTCATACCATTTATCATTTTCAATTTTAGTAGATACTCTTCACCACAAACATGTTGGGGTTTGATGTTTTGTTGCCTTTGCAATTATGACAGGGATATTTTCCTATTAATTTATTCAGACAGGATGTGCCATAGATAAGAGCTTTGTTGGACAGATGGCTAGTTTTGTACTGTTGACTCAATCCACCAGAGTGTGCCCAATGAAATTATTGTTGTATTATTTAATCCATAAGCATTAAACCCAGTAGAAGACAGATTTGATAGCCCTTGAAATTATGCTGATCGCATGTCATGTGACACCATCGCTAAACAATTAGCTTTCTGATCATTAGCAAAAGAAGCCAATTACTTTCAGGCAATGTTGGTCTCCATGGACTTGCACTGTTACCATTTGTGTGCTTTGCCTCCACAGCTGTGAATTGATTTGCCAGTGGAAACTGCGCAAAAGAAAAATGCTTAATTAGCTTTGTATTTCTGCACAAAATGAGGTCATCTGGCTTCATCCAGATTACTATTGTGTATAAAATTGTTCAATGAGCTACGCTGATGTCACCATAGATCTTGAATGGTTTTTACATTATTAATACAAAATATACAATGATTTCCATCACATTGAACAAACTTATGCTCTATCAAATGGTAGCAACAGAAAACAGTGCCATTTCTATGTTGAATAGCATAATATTTCTGAGCATTACATTTTCAGTGAGTTCTCCATTTGGAGTGTGATGCAATTTATTTATGGTTCTATCTTCTACAAAGTCTAAGCAGTACACTCTAACAGGATAGAAACCAGGTTCACCCTGACAGCCATTGCAAATTAAATGGTCAATAATGAGCAACTAGGTCATGCTATTAGATAAACATAAACATTTGGAAAATGAAACCTTTAAGTTCATCTTTCACCTTTTCCCCTCTAGAAGTCCAGTTTTATTTCTCCCTTTGCAGTTCAGATTGACATGATTTATCAGAATAATTCAGTGTTACCTTTCTTTCAATGTTAATTCTCTAAGAAAAGTTGGTATAAAGGTAAACTAGCCCTGAAGGGCTTCACTGATCATTGTCTCACTAATGCTGAATACATTTAGTTACAATTCTTGGTTCTTGGGATTCATGAATTGTCCTTCATGCTGTTCAGGAATTTTCAAACCTTTTGTGTGATTGCCTTGTACTGTATGCTACTGACAGATGTGTTTTACACACATTTACACAGTTGCACAAAACAAATTTACTGTTGGAGATGCTTTCACAAATACAACACATCTTTAATAAGTGTTCTTATCAAGGATACCAGCTGGGTGACACTTATCTGCTACAGCAAAAGCAATTATACTTTTTGATTGAATTGGTAAAATCTCTCATCGGTAATATAGTATGTTATTCCTTACACGAAACTCCTTCAAAAACACTTCAACCTTCCCAGCAAAAAATTGAATTTTTAAAATAAACACCATGTAAATGTTACAGGAATAATTTACAAAAGTATGTTCATCAGTCAGAAATAATTCTGTTTTTTAAGAGATATTATCTCATCCCAATTTATTTGTTTAAAAGAGTTTTTGCTTCCTGTTATAGCGTTGTCTTTTATCAGAAAATAAATTAAGCATTCTGAAACATTTGTAACAGAAAACTTGCTTACTGATTGTATGTATTAACAGCTGAATTTAGTCCTTACATTTTGCATCCCGAATGTTGCAGTATTAAATTGAAAATACGGCAATAACAGAATGAAAAACAATTGAGTATGAGAACAGTACTATCTCTGTAATTTTGTTATAAATGTATTTTGACTAGATTTTGATGTCTTCCGCTCCATTGTTACATAGACCTTTAAGTTGAACTTTATCTGTTGATTGGACATATCATTGATCATTTGTACATCAGAATCAATAACCAAGAACCTTAAATAATCTATGACTTATACTTTATTATCTTTCACAATATGCAACATTGAGGTATATTTACTTGTTTCTGGTAACGCATAATTGTTGTAGATAAGAGGAAAACTTCATCAATAGACTAAAATGTTGAATATGACATGTATGTCTCATGGATCCCTTATTCTCACTGTTTTTTGGGGGTAAATCCTGAAGTGCAGGATGTGTGATGAGCTCATTTCTTTGTGTCTCTTGCAAATGGGGACCACTACCAATGCTTAAAAGTTCAGGATTAAAAATCACACAGCGCCAGTTTATAGTACAGACAAAGTTAAAAATCACACAATACTAGGTTATAGTCTATAACTTGGTGAGTGGTTTTTACCTTCATCACGTAGCGGCGCTCTGAAAGGTTGTACTTCCAAATAAACATGTTGGACTATAACCTGGTGTCATGTGATTTTTAATTTTGGCCGCCCCAGTACAACACCAGCACCTCCACATAAATGTTCAGGAAGGTCTTCTTTGTGTGGTTTCTGCAAAGAGTGCAGGTTTGTTATCTTGAAGGCACAAAGTTAAATTTAGGAATCCTAATATTTTATAGATTTAGTTAAAAAAAAAATTGAATGCATTTTGTTGATCAACCTACTATGAAGAACTCTTTATCGTTTATAAAATTAGAAGTCTTCCAATTAACATATGACATATTAAACTTACCCTACTTCAAAAATATTTCATCATCTATTTCCCATTGAATTAGCTTAAACAAAATGCATATTATTATAAATTAATAATGTTTTTTCAGGTAAGCATTCAAATAATTATGCTGCAGTTGTTTTTCTCATTATGGTTGCTGCCATTTCTATCTCTGATTGATCTGAATTCTTAGCCAAATAATAAAGTTTTACAAAATAGCACCTCATAGCTCTTTTAATAATCTGGGGGTTAAGATGAGTATAATATTCGGGAGAAATGGGCTTCAAGAACTGGGCAATATTTGGACTAAGGTATGAATTTAAAAATACAGTTTCTATTGCTGAATATTATATTTTTCCTTGAAATTTATATGTCTATCAATTAGGACATTCTGTCTGTAAATTTGTCGGGCGTTATGACCAAACCCCTGGCAAGGCATCACAAATTAATTTTGTTCCTTATCGATATTCCAAATGATTAAGCTCTTGGGTGAGGAGACATTAATTTGTTCCCCTTTATTCACAAATTCTTTATCTCACTTGTCATTATCCACAAATAATTGAATTTAAAAAAGGATCCATCCTTTGTAAATGCCTTTTTTTCTAGACCAAATAAATCTAGATTTTCAAAGGGACCAATTTAATCAAGCTTTCTTGAGTTAACACAAGACTGAGTTTTTTAGTTATTAAACCCAAGAAAAAATAATAACAGAGCACATATACACATGGATTATAAATGAGAAGTGAGTGCAGAAAGAAGATGCAGGTTAGTAGGTAGACAGTTTAGTCTGTGTATCATTATGAAGTGTAGCATAGTCAAGCAGTTGATATTGGGTTTCTTGACTTGGCAGGTTAATTGAAATTCTTTTGTCATTTTCCTTTGAAGGTGGCAGGCTAGCAGAGTCTTTCTTTCATCCTATCTCCTTTTGGCTGACTTTCTGGCCACACAGGTTATGGTACAACTGGCTTTTAATTCCCATTCTTGTGTATTCTTAAAGAGTAAAGTCATAAAATATATATTTTCTGCTGTCTTTTCCTCCATCATGCTCGCAAATTGAGTTAATTTCCATTAGATTACAGTTCAATTTGGAATGTATTTCTTCCATTACATGTATATCCCTTAAAGACTTCTTGCCATCTCATCAGGTGTGACATTCCAGGGTGTTTTACATTTATAGTAATCTGTTAGCTGTATGTCCCAATTGCATGCTCCTACCTGCCATTGTTATTTTGTCTATGACTTCTCTGCATCTGTGTCTGTCTCTCTTCCACTTCCGTTCTGCTTACCTCCCTCCTCCATAACTATTTCTTGACTCTGACCAGTTTGATTTTTTTCTTTGAAAGTGAAACTGACACCACAATGATGTTATTGTCAGCTTTTCTCTACCTTTTCCTTTGCTTCTGCCCTTAAACCATATTATCTGATGGAATTTTGCAATGGCAATTTAGTTTTATCATTATTACACTGAAGCTGATAGCTGTTTCAGGAGTTTGCATCCTGCAGAAATATGGAAACTCCTGTCACTTTGTTCTATGTTACTCTCGCACATGCAGTTTGTAATTGACGAGAATCTCCATTCTTACACTGTCATCACACTGTAAAAAGTTTGACAGTGATTACTGTTGACATCAAGACTTGATTTAGTGTGGTCTCAAGGAACCCTACTAAAATTAAAGAGAATAGAGTAATCTCTAGCACAGTGGAAGATAATTGTTGTTGAAAGCTGATCATCTCGGTCTGAGAACACACAGAATTCCTCAAGGTAGTATTCCAGGCCCAACCATGTCAACTGCTTTATCAGTGACTTTCCCTCCAAAATAATTTCATCAGTAGGATGTTCGGTGATGATTGCACAATGTTCTTTGCATTTATGACACCTCACATGCTGAAGAAGTTTATCGCCACAAGCAAGAAGAGCTGCATGATGTTCAAAATTGAGCTATTAAGTGGCAATAAATATCTCAACAGGGGATAATTGAACTATGACCTCTTGATATTCAATGGCATATCACTATCAACATTTTGGGGGTTATCATTGACCAGAAACTTAACTGGGCTCACTATATAAATAGTGTGGTGACAGGGGAAAGTCAAATGTTAGGAAGTTTGCATTGAATATCTTAACTCCTAATTCTCCAACAGTGGCATGCTAACTGGCAGTCATTATTGCTTGTTAACTGCCTTGTAAATGACACAACTCACCTTTATTATTCACATTCTCTTCGTAATAAATTCTTCAAATAAGCTAGACATCGGTGGGAAGTGCACCAAACTCCAGCTCCTCAGAGTTAGGGAGCTGGATGAACTTCGGATCATTCGGGAAGCGGATGGAGTAATCAAGAGGAGTTACTGGGAGGTAGTCTCACCTCAGATACAGGAAAAAGGTAGATGGGTTACAGACAGGGTACAGAAAGGGAACAGGCAAACAGTGCAGGGCTCCCCTATGTCTGTTCCCCTTCAATAATAATTATACCATTTTGGATAATGTTGGGGGGACAACCTACCAGCGGAAAGCCATAGTGGCCAGGTCTGTGGCTCAGAAGGGAAGGTGGCATAATAGAAAAGCGCTAGTGGTAGGAGACTCCATAGTTAGAGGAATGGATAGGAGATTCTGTCATCGAGAGACTCCCAGAAAGCATGTTGCCTCCCAGGTGCTAGGGTCCGGGATGTCTCTGATCAAGTCAACAAGATTCTGAAGGGGGGAGGATGAGCAGTCAGAAGTAGTGGTGCACGTTGGCACCAATGACATAGCTAGGAAAAGGGATGACAATCTAAAAAGTGATTTCAGGGAGTTAGGTAGGAAGCTAAAAAAAAGAGAATGAGCAGAGTAGTAATCTCAGAATTACTACCAGTGCCACTTGCTTGTGAGGCGAGGAACAGGGAGCAAGTGCAGCTAAACATGTGGCTACAGGGCTTGTGCAGGAGGATGGCTTCAGAAACATAGATCATTGGTGTACCTTCTGGGAAGGTGGGACTTGTACATGAAGGACAGTATGCACTTAAACTGAAGGGGCACCAGTGTTCTGGGGGGGGATTTGCTAGAGTGCTTCGGAAGTGTTTAAATTATTTTGGCAGGCAGATTGAACCAGAACTACAGATCAGAGGAAAGGGTAGTTGTTGAATGGGCAGAAATAGAATGCAGAGAGTCTGTCAGCAAGGATACACAGTTGATATGGTAAAGGGATTGGTTAAAGTGTGTCTGTTTCAATGCAAGGAGTTAAAAACAATGACTGCAGATGCTGGAAACCAGATTCTGGATTAGTGGTGCTGGAAGAGCACAGCAATTCAGGCAGCATCCGAGGACAGGCAAAATCGACGTTTTGGGCAAAAGCCCTTCATCAGGAAACGAAACGTCGATTTTGCCTGTCCTCGGATGCTGCCTGAATTGCTGTGCTCTTCCAGCACCACTAATCCAGAATCTGGTTTCCAGCATCTGCAGTCATTGTTTTTAACTCCTTGCATTGAAACAGACACACTTTAACCAATCCCTTTACCATATCAACTGTGTATCCTTGCTGACAGACTCTCTGCATTCTATTTCTGCCCATTCAACAACTACCCTTTCCTCTGATCTGTAGTTCTGGTTCAATCTGCCTGCCAAAATAATTTAAACACTTCCGAAGCACTCTAGCAAATCCCCCCCCAGAACACTGGTGCCCCTTCAGTTTAAGTGCATACTGTCCTTCATGTACAAGTCCCACCTTCCCAGAAGGTACACCAATGATCTATGTTTCTGAAGCCATCCTCCTGCACAAGCCCTGTAGCCACATGTTTAGCTGCACTTGCTCCCTGTTCCTCGCCTCACAAGCAAGTGGCACTGGTAGTAATTCTGAGATTACTACTCTGCTCATTCTCTTTTTTTTAGCTTCCTACCTAACTCCCTGAAATCACTTTTTAGATTGTCATCCCTTTTCCTAGCTATGTCATTGGTGCCAACGTGCACCACTACTTCTGACTGCTCATCCTCCCCCCTTCAGAATCTTGTTGACTTGATCAGAGACATCCCGGACCCTAGCACCTGGGAGGCAACATGCCTTCTGGGAGTCTCTCGATGACAGAATCTCCTATCCATTCCTCTAACTATGGAGTCTCCTACCACTAGCGCTTTTCTATTATGCCACCTTCCCTTCTGAGCCACAGACCTGGCCACTATGGCTTTCCGCTGGTAGGTTGTCCCCCCAACATTATCCAAAATGGTATAATTATTATTGAAGGGGAACAGACATAGGGGAGCCCTGCACTGTTTGCCTGTTCCCTTTCTGTACCCTGTCTGTAACCCATCTACCTTTTTCCTGTATCTGAGGTGAGACTACCTCCCAGTAACTCCTCTTGATTACTCCATCCGCTTCCCGAATGATCCGAAGTTCATCCAGCTCCCTAACTCTGAGGAGCTGGAGTTTGGTGCACTTCCCACCGATGTCTAGCTTATTTGAAGAATTTATTACGAAGAGAATGTGAATAATAAAGGTGAGTTGTGTCATTTACAAGGCAGTTAACAAGCAATAATGACTGCCAGTTAGCATGCCACTGTTGGAGAATTAGGAGTTAAGATATTCAATGCAAACTTCCTAACATTTGACTTTCCCCTGTCACCACACTATTTATATAGTGAGCCCAGTTAAGTTTCTGGTCAATGATAACCCCCAAAATGTTGATAGTGATATGCCATTGAATATCAAGAGGTCATAGTTCAATTATCCCCTGTTGAGATATTTATTGCCACTTAATAGCTCAATTTTGAACATCATGCAGCTCTTCTTGCTTGTGGCGATAAACTTCTTCAGCATGTGAGGTGTCATAAATGCAAAGAACATTGTGCAATCATCACCGAACATCCTACTGATGAAATTATTTTGGAGGGAAAGTCACTGATAAAGCAGTTGACATGGTTGGGCCTGGAATACTACCTTGAGGAATTCTGTGTGTTCTCAGACCGAGATGATCAGCTTTCAACAACAATTATCTTCCACTGTGCTAGAGATTACTCTATTCTCTTTAATTTTAGTAGGGTTCCTTGAGACCACACTAAATCAAGTCTTGATGTCAACAGTAATCACTGTCAAACTTTTTACAGTGTGATGACAGTGTAAGAATGGAGATTCTCGTCAATTACAAACTGCATGTGCGAGAGTAACATAGAACAAAGTGACAGGAGTTTCCATATTTCTGCAGGATGCAAACTCCTGAAACAGCTATCAGCTTCAGTGTAATAATGATAAAACTAAATTGCCATTGCAAAATTCCATCAGATAATATGGTTTAAGGGCAGAAGCAAAGGAAAAGGTAGAGAAAAGCTGACAATAACATCATTGTGGTGTCAGTTTCACTTTCAAAGAAAAAAATCAAACTGGTCAGAGTCAAGAAATAGTTATGGAGGAGGGAGGTAAGCAGAACGGAAGTGGAAGAGAGACAGACACAGATGCAGAGAAGTCATAGACAAAATAACAATGGCAGGTAGGAGCATGCAATTGGGACATACAGCTAACAGATTACTATAAATGTAAAACACCCTGGAATGTCACACCTGATGAGATGGCAAGAAGTCTTTAAGGGATATACATGTAATGGAAGAAATACATTCCAAATTGAACTGTAATCTAATGGAAATTAACTCAATTTGCGAGCATGATGGAGGAAAAGACAGCAGAAAATATATATTTTATGACTTTACTCTTTAAGAATACACAAGAATGGGAATTAAAAGCCAGTTGTACCATAACCTGTGTGGCCAGAAAGTCAGCCAAAAGGAGATAGGATGAAAGAAAGACTCTGCTAGCCTGCCACCTTCAAAGGAAAATGACAAAAGAATTTCAATTAACCTGCCAAGTCAAGAAACCCAATATCAACTGCTTGACTATGCTACACTTCATAATGATACACAGACTAAACTGTCTACCTACTAACCTGCATCTTCTTTCTGCACTCACTTCTCATTTATAATCCATGTGTATATGTGCTCTGTTATTATTTTTTCTTGGGTTTAATAACTAAAAAACTCAGTCTTGTGTTAACTCAAGAAAGCTTGATTAAATTGGTCCCTTTGAAAATCTAGATTTATTTGGTCTAGAAAAAAAGGCATTTACAAAGGATGGATCCTTTTTTAAATTCAATTATTTGTGGATAATGACAAGTGAGATAAAGAATTTGTGAATAAAGGGGAACAAATTAATGTCTCCTCACCCAAGAGCTTAATCATTTGGAATATCGATAAGGAACAAAATTAATTTGTGATGCCTTGCCAGGGGTTTGGTCATAACGCCCGACAAATTTACAGACAGAATGTCCTAATTGATAGACATATAAATTTCAAGGAAAAATATAATATTCAGCAATAGAAACTGTATTTTTAAATTCATACCTTAGTCCAAATATTGCCCAGTTCTTGAAGCCCATTTCTCCCGAATATTATACTCATCTTAACCCCCAGATTATTAAAAGAGCTATGAGGTGCTATTTTGTAAAACCGCAAGGAGTGTCAGGAATAAGAGTGATGAACTTAGAGCATGGAGGATCAGCACACGGAAGCACGATTTGTGGCCATATAGGAGACGTGGATTTCACAGGGACAGGAACAGTTGCTGGATGTTCAGGGTTTAGATCTTTTAAGAAGAATGGGGGGGGAGGGGGGGGGGTGTAAAAAAGGAGGCGGAGTAGCATTGATAATTAGACAGTGCATCACAGCTGCAGAAAAGGCGGTTGTTGAGATGCGTTTGTCGACTGAGTCAGTATGGATGGAAGTGAGGAAAGGAGCAGTCACTTTAATGAGTGTTTTCTATAGACCCCCCCCCCCCCCCCCCCCAATAGCAGTAGAGAGACGAAAGAACAGATTGGACATCTGATCTTGGAAGGTACAGGTGTAACAGAGTCGTTGTTATAGGTGACCCCCAATATTGATTGGAACCTCCTTAGTGCAGACAGGCAGATGGTCTGGATGGAGCCGATTTTGTCAGGTGTGTCCAGAACGGATTCCTGACTCAATATGTAGGGAAGGTTGCCTTTTGACTCTAATCCCCAGCACCACACTCTTGACTCTAATCTCCAGTATCTGCAGTTCTTACTTTCGCCTCAATATAGATAGGCCGACTTGGGAGGGGGGAGGCCATATTGTCTTTGGTGCTAGGCAATGAGCCAGGCCAGATCTCTTGGTGGGAGAGCATATCGGTGACAGTCACAATAACTGCCTCACCTTTACCATAGCCATTGGAGAGAGATAGGAACAGACAGTATGGGAAGGTATTAAACTGGGGGAGGGAAATTTATACTTCTATTAGATAGGAGCTGGGGAGTATAAATTGGGAACAATTGTTCTATGGGAAATGCACTACAGAAATGTGGAGGCTGTTTAAGGAGAACATGTTGTGAGTGTTGGCTAACTTTGTCCCACTGAGACAGGCAAGGAAATGTAAGGTGGAGGTGCCTTGGATGACAAGAGAAGAGGAGCTTCTCATCAAGAGGAAGAGGGAAGCTTACTTAGGGTTGAGAAATCAAGGAGCTGGCACAGCTTTAGACAATTGCAGGGTAGCTAGGAAAGATCTCAAAAATGGACCGAAGAGGGGTAGAAGGGGACACGAAGAAGCCATGGCGGGAACGATTTGGGAAAACCCAAAGGTGTTCTACACTTATGTGAGGAATAAGTGAATGATCAGAAGGAGGGTAGGACCAAGTAGGAATATGGAGCGAACTTGTGCCTGGACTGTGAAGAGGGCGGGTGGCCCAAAATGAGTTATTTGCTTCAGTATTCACTAGATAGAGGGACCTTGTTGACAGTGAGAACTCTATGGACCAGGTTAATAATCTTGAACTGATTGATATTAAGAACGTGGGTGTGCTGGAAATTCTAGGAAGCATCAAGGTAGATAAGTCCCCAGGGCTAGTCCAGATATATCCAAGGTTACTGTTGGAAGCGAGGAATGAGATTGCTGCGTCTCTGGCAATGATCTTTGCACTCTCACTCTCCACTGGATTAGTACCGGCTGATTGGAGGGAAGCGAATGTTGTTCTTCTGTTCAAGAAAGGGAAAGGAAAATCCCTGGGAATTACAGACCAGTCAGTCTTCTGTCTGTGATAAGCAAGGTACTGGAAAGGATTCTGAGAGGTGGATTTATGACGATTTTGAAAAACATAGTTTGATTAGAGATAGTCAGCATGGCTTTGTGAGGGTCAAGTTATGCCTCACAAGCCTTATTGAGTTATTTGAGGATGTGACAAGACAAGTTGATGAGCAGTGGATGTAGTGTATATGGATTTCAGAATGACATTTTACAAGGTTCTGCACGGTAGGCTCATTCAGAAAGTTAGGAAGTATGGGATACAGGGAAATTTGAATGTCTGGATATAGAATTTGCTGGCTGAAAGAAAACACTTAGTGGTAGTGGATGGAAAGTATTCTGCCTGCAGGTGGTGTCCAGTAGTGTCCCGCAGGGATTTGTTCCTGGGCCTCTGCTCTTTGTAGTTTTTAATAAATGAATTGCATGAAGTAGCGGAAAGATGGATTAACAAGTTTGCTGATGACACAAGGTTGGTAGATAATGCTGAGGCTGTTGCACACTACAGCAAGATGTTGACAGGATGCAGAGCTCAGCTGAGAAGTGACAGATGGAGGTCAACCTGGATAAATGCAAAGTGACTAATTTTGGAATGTTGAATTTGAATGCTGAATACAGGGTTAAAGACAGGATTCTTGGCAGTGTGGAGGAACAGTAATATCTTGGGGTCCACGTACATAGATCCACCCAAGTTGATAGGGTCATTAAGAAGGCTTTCATTAATAGGGTTATTGAGTTTAAGAACCGTGAGGTTTTTCTGCAGCTCTATAAAACTCTGGTTAGACTACATTTGGAATATTGTGTCCAGTTCTGGTTGCCTCATTATAGGAAAGATGTAGATGCTTTAGAGAGGGTGCAGAGGAGATTTACCAGGATGCTGCCTGGATTGGAGGGCTTGTCTAATGAAGAGAGGTTGAATGAGCTAGGGATTTTCACACTGGAGAGAAGAAGGAAGAGAGGTGACTTGATAGAGGTGTGCAAGATAATGAGAGGCATAGATAGAGTAGATAGCCAGAGACTTTTCCACAGGGCCGAAATGGCAGTCGTGAGGGGTCATAATTTTAAAGTGATTGGAGGAAGGTATAGGGGAGATGTCAAAGGTAGGTTCTTTGGCAGAGAGTGGTGGGTGCGTGAACTGCACTGCCAGCAGTGTTAAGAGAGTCAGAGACATTGGGGACATTTAAGTGACTAACGGACCAGCACATGGATGGTGGTAAATTGAGGGGTGTGTAGGTTAGGTTGATGTTAGACTAAGATAAATGCTCAGCACAACATCGTGGGCCAAAGGGCTGTACTGTTCTATCTTTTATCAGGAAAACTCAACAAAGAAGCCAGAGCAGGTATCTAGGGGACTCACCTATTGCTTGCTCCGAACAATATCCAGATTAGAAACCAGGAACCAACTCTTCCAGCATGCTCCATGGGCACCAACTGCACTTACACACATATGCATCCATAAACATCAGCATCTGAAATGTGGCAGTATCTAAGAACTCTCGTGTCACATCTATGATTCACTTATTCACTTTTCTGCACTTCAAAGTTGCACTTCAGACTGCCCCAGAATCTTATAATTGTAATGCTGCAACAAGGACACTGTGCATTCAGGGGCACAAACCCAGCTCATGGAATAAATCAGGTTGTATCTGCGAACCTTCATTTTTTCTCACAGTGCTCACTCATTTCCACCATAACTGGATGCTCACAACATCTCTGTCTTGCCTTGTCTTTTTGAGCTTTGAAAATTAACGAGGCAAGTTTGGTAAGATATAGCAATAAAACGGCAGCACAGTGGCTCGGGGGTAGCACTGCTGCCTCAAGGTGCCAGGGACTCTGGTTCGATTCCAACCTCGGGCAATTGTCTGTGTGGAGTTTGCACATTCTCCCTGTGTCTGCATGGGTTTCCTCCGGGTGCTCTGGTTTTCTCCTGCAATCCAAAGATGTGCAGGTTAGGTGAATTGACCATGCTAAATTGTCCATGGGCTCAGAGATGTATTAGTTAGGGGTAACTATAGAGTAATAGGGTATGGGAATGGGTTTGGGTGGAATACTCTTCAGCGGGTTAGTGTGGAGTTGCTGGACCAAAGGGTCTGTTTCCACACTGTAGGGATTCTATGATCTATTCTATGAAAACGTAATAGCCCTTGCGGTGACAAGCACTCTAAAAATCCTTGATGCAGCTCAGACTTAGGGAAACATTTTTATCAATTTAGTAACAGATACAATGTATTCTGACAAACTAACAGTACATTGCTCAGACTAAACAGTCTAAATTCAGCTATCGCATCTTGGTTGATTGAAAATTGCATCTAAATGCATGCTGAGAACAGCCTGAGGTCTGCAAGTGAAAACTTTAATGAAGGCACTAAAAGCAGAAATATAAACTGAGTAAATTAGTTTAATCATGTAGTTGTGAATTATGTAATTTTTACAAAATTCTTATTCAAACTCTGGCTTATTAGAAATTTCAGCCAGAGAAATACTGCAGGTAATATATTGTCACTATTAATTAGTCAGATTGCATGCAGCCTAACATTGTGAACACTGAAGAAACCTTCAAGACAGAAGGAATTTTCAATGAAACATGTGTCCTACATGTCTTATATTGGCCCAAAGTTTGCAGTCAGTGATGAAGGCAAGACACCCTCTGCCAGCATCGCTGTGATCTCTCCAGTAAGAAATTTAACTCTGCTACTAATTGCATTATGATAATAACGCTCCTTGCTCTAGATTGCCAACCTAGAGCTGCAGTGATGTGATCAAATTGTTCAA
Source organism: Chiloscyllium plagiosum (assembly GCF_004010195.1). Taxonomy (NCBI): domain Eukaryota; kingdom Metazoa; phylum Chordata; class Chondrichthyes; order Orectolobiformes; family Hemiscylliidae; genus Chiloscyllium; species Chiloscyllium plagiosum. The sequence goes on from NC_057731.1 coordinate 37,875,111, forward strand.
GCAGCCAATAGCATTGAAGGATTTTCACAGCTACCCAACCAGGAAAAGAAATCCACATTTTTTCCCATGTGAACAAATGAAAGGTTAGAAAGTTATTACTCACATTGTTGTTAAATGCACTTTCATCTGATTGATGTGAGAGCGGGATATTTAAAACTCATGTCAGTAACTGGGGAGTTTGGTGTGCGAGGTGGTCAAATAGCACAGCTTGCTTGCAAGTATTGATTAACAGGCCCAAACCTGAGGATTTTCACGCTGAAGTCCAACCTTCTGAAGTTGCAATCAGTTCGCGAAGGCAAATGCTGACTATCAAATTCCTCTCCCACTCGGGCCACTAAATCTGGGCCAATCTAACATGGATTTTGCAAATTTGTCCTTTTCTATGCTGACTGCAGCTTAAATTCAATCTCAGTCCCCAGCTTCTATTATCCTCTGGACTGAGGCTGTTCAATTAGGTGTCAGTTTCTTGTGCTGCATAATTTCACTCTTGTCAGATTGCTAGGATGAATCCAGAATTCTTTGATGTTAATATGAGTGCATCTCTCATTCACCAGGAAAGTAGGAGTGGGCCAATAAACAGAATGATGATCTATAATGTAAATAACCCATCTCTGTGTCAGTTTTAGAAAGAATTCTGGGTTTTTAAGGATGCATTTAAATTTTCTACTTGGATGAACACACAAGGGTTTCCCCTAAAATGGAAGAAAGTGTTTATTTAACACAAAAATTACCAGTTTCCATAGTTGCATTTACAGCAGGCAATCAAATGTTTGAAGTACATTTCCACAGTACCTGCAAAATCAGATTTTCTGAATCTCTTGGAACTTACCCATGAGGTATTATGATTTCCCTCTTTACATTGGAATATTGCTAACGTGCAGACAAGAAACTTACTTTGCATTACAGCCGATTAGGTATTTTGAAATGTAGTCATTAAAGGAAATCACACAGCTAATTTATGCATTGGACATTCTCAGGGACAGTACTGTTATTTATTAATGACACATGATGCGTGGGTTTTAATGTGGGTGGCAGGGGCTCTGTCTTTGATAGTGAAGCCTGGTTTTATTGTCATCAAGCAGATCCCCAAAGGAATAAAGTTCCCAATTGGAATCAGGAATTCTACTGCAAGCTTTTCTCTTGCCAAGATTGTTAAAGTATTGCTCTACGAGGGAATGAATATCCTGTCCCAACAGCTGTGGGTTTCTCAGAGGCCAGGAGAGCTACAGTACAGGCAGTTTACTGCAAGCAGTGACCACCTGCTATATTGCACCAGGTTTATCTTGGCAATTAGCACTGCCTAATCCAGAGATAAGTAAGTGGTTTGGGATGGAGTTGCTAAGGAGGAGTGCATCAACCAGTGGCAATGAGGTTGAGTGGACAATAAGAACAACGACCTGCTTGCTGCATGACCTCTCTTATGGATGCTCCAGGACCCTTGATTGGATATAGAATGCCTTTGAATTTGGACTGTTTCTGGTAGTTCAATGAAAAACCTCACCAGGAGTGCCCCAGCACCCAAAGGAACATTTGTTCCTTGAATAGTATCAATGGATTTCTTTTTTTTACCTGAGGAAGCAGACAGGGCCTTAGTTTAATGTTTTAACTAAAAGATAACAAGTCTTCTTCCAAAGCACTCACTTAACATTGCACTGAAACACTACCCTAGATAATGTACTCAAAGCAGAAAAGAATATTTTTGAAACAATTGACATTTTACTTTTATCCCATGCTTACAAAATCTCCATGTAATAATAGATTATTTATACAGCAGAACCACAGTGATCTTACAGCCATCCGTATTTAAATATTTCAAGTTGTGTGTCCCTTTTGAAAATCACACATTTTTCAACATACTTTGAAGAACTCTACACATGGAATGCATTGCATTTACAAAGATAATGTAAAAACCACGTAACAAAATATCATTTGTGTTTCAAATAGATGAAACTGATAGGACAGTCAAAATATTAGTAAATATGAGACATACTGTTAGCCAAACCAAGCGCATTGTCTAAAGAAATGCATAGAATGCTTTCCCAACTAAGATTAGCTAACTGAGCACAAATCAAAATTTGAAACTCAGACTTTCTAGTGTTGTATCATTTACACATGAAGCCAACCATATTACATTCAATATAGATCCTATGTAATTCTAAGTGGTACATTGTCTTCAATTCAGTAGTTACACTCGTCTCTAAGCTTGTATAGATCCTGCTATATATTATTGTCTCCAGTACCAGTCTCCTCCAGTTTTCCAATACTGTTTCATGTAATTTTGAAACTTTCATCTGTCCCAGCCTATGTTGTGTCATTTTGTTTCTGTAATGTTGAAACATTTCATGGCCTTCTGTCGTGTGAGCAATGTGGCCAGTAATATATTTCAGCAAAGGATGTCACAGGCAAGTTCACACAATGCAAAATTAATAGGCAAAATTGAACAAAATTATGGTCTACAAGAAGTGCAAAACTGTTAACATATAGTAAACAATTGCCTACAAATAATTTTCCTACTTTGAAAAAAAAATCCTGAGGTAGTGAAAGCCTCCATTTGGCAAAGTCTTATTGTTTGCGTGAGGCAGAAAAAAGGAAAACCTCCATATTTTAAAACTGCTTTCCTGTAGAAATACAGGGTCAAGTACTGATGTCAAAACTGTGAAAAAAGATTTATTCTGGGAAACATCTGTATTGCAGAGACCAAGGTTGATAGAACTGAGAAGAATGTTCTCAAATAAACAGACCACTCACTGCATCTTAGAGAATGCTATATGTAAAAAAAGGCACAGGTATTCCAGAGGATACTGTTTGCAACAAAAAGCCAAAAGTATTGTCTGCAAGGCAGTACAAGAATAATGATTCAACAAAAATAGTCGCTACCAATGCCTGTAACTTTATTAATTGTCTGTAACTGTATAGATTTAACTAATATGAATCTTTCACAATGCTTCTACAATTGACTTTGTTTATCTTTGCTTGTTCAAAGTTGTTAACTGAACTGCAGAGCATGAAGTTAAGAGGTTTCCAATTTAATAAGGGGCAACCTCTTAACTTTATGCTCTGCAGTTCAGTTAACAACTTTGAACATGCAAAGATAAACAAAGTCAATTGTAGAAGCATTGTGAAAAATTCACATTAGTTATTAAATTGGAAATGAATGTTATGCAAAAGGAGGGCTTCTTAATATAAGTTAAGGGAGCCAACAAGTCAAAAGGATCATATCAGCGGGACAATGGGAAACTACATATAGATTTTTAAATCTAGAGCAAGTAGTAAATTATTTGCATCTCAGAGAATTAAATAGCAAAGTGAGCAAGTCGATGATTGATGCGAAAAGATATGTTTGTAGTAAAAATTTAATCTTCATTCCAAAAGAAATAATATATTAATAAATAATTTTATTTTTAAAATCATTTTAATAAATGTAATACTTTATGTTGAACTACAGTTTCAACAATTGGCTTGGTTAATTTGGTGTTTAAGATTTCTATTGAAGTATTGTTGAAAATACTTATTAAATACATTATGCAAAATTGTAAGAAATTGAACTATTTGGACTTTTTCTGAATTGAACAGGAGTTACCGTGTGTTTCCTTGAAAATGTCAACAGTTTAATATGTGGTTTAGTTTGCCTGCTGCTAACAGCAAGTTAAGTAGATGGAGAATAAACAAAGCTTTCAAGGAAATAAGAGATGGGGTTTATGGCCCTTAAAATCTGTAAAATCTAGCTTTGAAAAGACCATAGGCTTCTCTACTAATGGTTGCCTGGCAACCCTTTCAGGACTTAGATTTCTGGTTTACAAAGCTAATGGGGAGTAAGGGAAAACAATGCCAGAAGAAGCTTCGAATTTCCTTTCTTCTATCAGCAAATGTTCCTGGGAACTGTTAAAGTTTCTAATTATCAGTATTTCTGACTCCCTTATAATCCATAAAAAGCTGAGCTGTGTCCACTTTTCAAAGACTTGAATCCATCTTCATTTCAACCCAAACTGTGAAGGTCTTCTTTCGGTCTACGGTTGTCAGCTATTCAACATTGTCATCAGGAAATTGACTGGATCGTGAGAAGTCATGGTTATGGGAATGTTTTCCCTTTTTGTCTTTTTTTTTGTTTAACGTATTATCTGTGCAGGGAATGTTGTATTTTTGTGTGTGTCTGTGTTTGGGATTAAGGAGATATAGTTTTAATTTCAGAGTAAATTTGAGATATTGACCAGTATTTGTCAGTTGTATTATGAATAAGATTTATGTCATAATGAACAGATTATTTTGAGTTCATTAAGGAAACCTGGTAAAAGTCTCTTTTATTTTGAATAGTAGTACAAAAGAGATGCAATTGACCATTTTAGTTATTAAATCAATGCATTTACATTAATAGTGAGATTAGCAGAGTCGTGGGGCTTGATTATCAGTGACTTCTTCCTGTCACAGCCATAACAAAAATGAGTAATTCAGAACTGACAAAATGTAGGCATTCTGTATAGAGATGGAGCTTTTTTGATCGAGCATGCTTTGCTAAATTGTCATATTCCTACTGGGCCATAGGACTGCTCACACATTAGACAGAAATGACTAGTGGTGGATTAACCTGAGGGCACCATGCCTCAAGCGAGGGGATAGGTTGAGAAGGACAGTCCTTCATAGTAACCTCAGCTAGTGCAGGAATTGAACCTTTACTGTTGGCATCACTCTGCATCACAAACCAGCTAATCTAGTTAACTGACCAACTGTGCTGTGGTAGTTCTTATTATTTACATTAAATCCTCAGTACTTAGGGCAGCATTATAAGGCACTTCTATTTTATTTAATTAGATTTTACTGTATCAGCAGACCACACTGCTTGAAATAATTCACTGTAATCTAGATGCATAACCCAAAGTGACATTTGTTATTACTGATTCTCTCAAGTGTATTACTATCTTCTCAGAAGTCACATTACAAAGCAATGGAGTAGAAGACTTTCTGGTCTCTAAACCAATGAAACAATAAAATAACCTCTGCATTGAAATATTGTAATAAAACATTCTTTGTGTCTGGCATTTATATGCAATTACCCTAACAGTGAAAATCAACACATTATTTTATTATAATCCTTAATCATTGTTTTTCCTCTTGTGGCAATGACATGAAAAGAAGAATATTCCATTTTTATTAAAAGATCAAAATTACGCAAAGTACTTTAGTATTATACCGGTATAGAGCATGTATTGTGTGTGATAAGTGTGCTGCTTAGTTCATGACAGTGCATTCTAATCTTATTCAAGCCATTGGATGAAATTAGATTTTTTATAGAGTGTGAACAAGGGCTGCAATGGCAAACAACCAAATTTATTGCAACTGTGCAAATGAAGGTTAAGAACGTTGCACTTGTTTTCATTTTCCTTTATTTAAAATTACAACTAATTTTATTCAAGAAAATAAAATCATTCTGCTGATCTTGGGGCAACAAGTTTTTGCGAATCAAGTTTTACTCTGACTGAAAACGAACTGTAGAACGGGTGAATTAAATGTCCAGTCAGTATCAGAGCGGAGTTGGTGGTGATGTAGTATACTGCCACTGGATGAGTAATCCAGAGGCCCAAGATTATGCTTTGGGAACATAGGTTGAAAACTATTTTGACAGATGGTGAAATCTGAATGAATTCATTTTAAAATAATGATATTGAAGCTAGTATTATATGTCTCTTTTTGCTTATTGTAAAAATCTATCTGGTAACTGAGGTCCTTTAAGAAAGGGATCACTGCCATCCTCTCCAGATCTAACCTAAAGGTGACTCCAAATCCCCAGTAGTGTGTTTAACTCTTAAATACCCTCTGATAATGCCTCACAGGCCAATCAGTTGAATCTAATCATTACAAAGTTTTATTAAAACAATGGAACCAAATTGGTCACCCAGCATGACCAAGACACCAGACATGACAATGGTACACACAGCCCCACTGACTCTTTCAGGTCCCCCGATTAGCATTTGAATTAGCATAGGGTAATCGCATATAAATGCCAGATACAAAGAAAAACTAAAACATAAGATGATGGTTTTGTCGGTGACACTGTCTGTAATGTATGGTTCTGCATGAATGTCTATCTTGTGCTGCTGCTCTTCTAATTCTCAGTCCTGTGAAGTCTTAAGGTGAAGTTGGCTATGCAAACTGATGCTTCTGAGAATTGAAAGATACAATGAAACTAGATGATCTTAGAGTAAAACGTTAGTGTTAGTTCCAGACCAGAAGTGTTGGGATAAAATTCCGAAGAGGTTATTTAAAGCTGAGTACACTTAAGCACAAGTGCATGGATGGCTCCAGGAAAAATCTACCTGTAGTTCCAATCTATAAGTTAAAGTAACAGATGACTTAAACCTACCAAGATGTTCAAGATAGGGATTCTGGTATGAATACTGTATGAGTAGGTTTTTTCAATGCTTTACCAGGAGTGTGTTATTGGTACTATATAAAATCTGTTGATCTTTTCCATTTATATGGGACTATACTTTTACTGGATATTTAAAAATCTTAAATTCATATTCTGTCGATAGTTTGGTTTATTCTATTTTATCTTAATTTTTGACAATTAACTTTTGTTTTAGTGTTAAAGTAAAATTTGTAGCATTATGTGTTTACATTTCAGTGAGAGATCACTTTGTTCAAGCTAAAGCAAATCAAAATATGATCTATCAAGCCGGGTTTCATCTGGGATCTGATTTGTCCAGTATAAAATCAGCTAGGAATCTGAGACGTGGAAGTACTGTGATCTGCAAGGTGTCTTCCAATCCTCGCATTGTCCTGACTAAAAATATATTGCCATACCTTCACTGTCATGGAGTCAATTTCTGGAACTCCATCTCCATCAGCACTCTGAGTATACCTATACCACATAAACTGCATGAGGTCAAGAGGGCAGCACACCATCACCTTCATAAGGCCAGTTGGAGTTGGGCAATAAATGCTGACCTAATATTCAATGTGACTATGCCATGAATGAAGAAAAAGGGAAGAGAAATAAACAATAGAATGTAATTTCATTCGTCATGGTGCATTTGATGGCAGCTGGAAACATTACTTCCCTCTTAAATCCATGGCCTTCTCACTTCACAGTGAGTTGTGGCAATGGGTTGTTTATATCTCACACACAGGCTGTTTCTTGTTCAGCTACATTCAAATCCTCTTTGAAAATTCTGGCATGGGAAGGGATGGAGGGAAGTTCACTGAGATTCAGCCTTAGCTGCACATTCTCTTCCTGCCTCCCCTATGCTTACCACTCTGTGACCATCTCCTGCCATCACTCCCTCTGCTTGGGCCCATGGAGGAACCTGGGTCTTGAGTCTAATTGTGGTAACAGCCATCACTTCTTGGAGACCTCTGGCTTACCATATAAGATCATGATTATGAGATGTAAGAGCCCATCAAGTATAAATCAAAGCTGCCTTGCAATGTCATTTTTCCTTGTAAACATACAAATTCCCTCTCCAGAAGAACCCCTCACCCATGAATTTAGTTTAAAGTCCCAGTTGTTTGATTCAACAAGACATTGGTTGCAGAACAATTCAAGTGGGTTGTAGTATGATTCAAAAGAAGCCTGTCCCACTAGAACAGCTCCCCCTTACCTCCGTACTGGTGCCAGTGCCTCATGAGCAGAAACACATAGGTCCCAGACCAAGCTTTGAGCCATGCATATAACTCCTTGACTTTATGATTCAAAAGAAGCCTGTCCCACTAGAACAGCCCCCCCTTACCTCCGTACTAGTGCCAGTGCCTCATGGCAGAAACACATTGATCCCAGACCAATCTTTGAGCCATGCATATAATTCCTTGACTTTATTTGTCCTATACCAGTTTGCACATGATTCAAGTCATAATCTAAGATTATTACCTTGGTGATTCTCATTTATAATTTAGTTCCTAATTGTTCTATAGCTTTCAGAACCTCCTTTCTAGATCTATCAATGCAGTTGGTACCACAGTGGAAGACAACAACTCCATTCCTCCCCTCCCATTCCAACTTCCTGTCCACCCTAGGAGATTTCCTTAATTCTTGGACTGGGCAAGTAAAAACGCTGTAGAGCTATCCCCCTAATTATACTGCATCCTATCACTGCTGGATTCCAATTGCCTTCCCCTACTTGAATGACCAAGGTACCATGGTCAGTTCCCACTTCCCCATTTCAGTTGCCCTCTTGACAGCACACCTTTGCAAGAACCTCATAACTTTCAAAAAATTGCCAGAACAAAATCTTCTTGGGTCCCCATGCAGCCTACCCTGCAGTGATGCTCCTGTCCCTGGTTTAAACGATCTAACCTGAGGGATGTAACAGCCTCCTGGAGCAAAACATTTAGGTAATTTTCCTCCTCCGTTTTATGGCACAATCTTGTAGCTCTGACTCTAGCTTTGCAATTAGTTTTGAAAATTGCTTGAGCTGAAAACACTTTGTGTTCAGTCTGGGTCAATTGGTGTCCTGCAACTCCCACATGCAGTTGTAACCAGGCAGGAATTTTGACCCTGGAATCCTTCATCCTGGAGAAGGCTTGCCAATGGCCAGTTCAGTGTCTGGTTGGCATTTAAATCAGTGCACCATTCTGAACAGAGATGAGAGAGATTTTCAAGCTGGTGAGTGTGAGCCCCCTTGCCTTCATTAAATCCCATCCATTAAGTAAGATTGAGAGATTGGAATCACATTGTAGATAAAAATGATAAAAAACACTTTTAAAAATTAATTGTCAGAATTTACATTTTCTTACATCTCCCAACAAGAATTTAATCCTGATGTGACAAGACTAAACTATTGTAATGGTCAATTTTCAGGAGCACAATCTGACAGTAATTTTCACTTACCAAGCTGTTAAAAGCCTATTAAGACTGAACCAGACCAATGTAACTTCAGAAGATGAGTTTAGCTTGTGTCTACCACACAAACACAGGGAGTACATGTCATTAATTGCATTTCAGTGTTGAGTCATATCATAGTCCGTCAGGAAAATACTTTTCTCAAGGAGTTAGCAGCAATTGGAACATCCTGCATTTGAAGAAACTTCAGACCTCGTTGCAGTAGCATTTTCCTGCAAATAAAATGAGCACCATTTGTCCAATCACTATCGTGGACTAATGTTGTAAATATACCAAATTTTAGGGAAACTCACACCAGTAGCAGAGTTTGTACTCCTGCTTTATAATGTGGTGTAAAATTTCAGTCTAGTTGCACTTATGATTTGCATTCTGCTTCCATGTTAAGCACCAATTTAATGTGTAATTAATAGCAATCTGGGGTGGTTGTTATTGAGCTCTTCTTAATATTTTATATGTCTTGTGAGTCACAAGAAAAGTCTCACCAATAAGTGTTGGGCTCAACTGCTGATGAATTCATCGAGAACTGGATATTTTGATCAGATTATCTAATAGCAATTTAGAAGACTCCTGCTAGATTAGTCAAGAAGAAATGATGTAGTAATTCATTCGAATTAAAACAGATAATGAGAGTAATAAACTCTTGTGAACATTGTTCAAATACATCAAATTTTTTGAAAATATATTATTCAGTGAAATAAGCATACTCATGTACAAGATAAACATGTTGTCGTAATCTTTTTATATAAAATTCATTTTATAAATTTTTCTAGAGTATTTTGTGATTGTCTTGGATTAATAGCAAAGATCCCCAACTTGTGGCAATATCATTTATGCTCTAAGAACAGAAACTGTAAGAGTAACTCATCAGGTCTATTAGCATCTCTGGAGAGAGAAACAAATTTAACATATCAGATCCAATATGACTCAAAGTGCTAACATTGTTTCTTTCTCCATAGATGTTGTCAGGGGTGCTGAGCTTTTTGCTCAGTGCACATTTTACTGCAATATACTCTTTTATGATGTATGTCATACTCTCACCCAGATATAGAACATTACATGATGGATAATTTCATTTGTATTGTGTTTGTTTTACACAGGTAAGACTTTCCCCATGCTTCTTGTCCCTCACACACTTCTCTATTTCACCAAGTATTTTTAAAATAATACGTATTCAAACAAACTGATGTTTTCTTTTAATGGAGAACATCTGTACTTTTACGTGATAATTATGGATATTTTCTGATCAACCTGTTCATCGATATTATACACTTCTGGGGAGGGTGGAACTTGAACATAGGCCTCCTGATCTAGAGGTAGGGACATGACCAGTACTATGCCACTAGCACTTTAGACGCCTTGGTCACACCACCACATTTACTGATATTGTTAGACACACAAAGACTAAAAGATTATTATTTAACCAATCTCAGTGGCGTGTGCATTAAGTTGCATATGCATATGCATTGTTTTGCTTCTGAAGATTGTGTATGAGTTACAGATCAGTGTAGTTAAAACTTATTTTTCAGAAATGAAAAGAGCAGTTTCAGATTAAAGTATTCCAAATAAATGGTGGAAGAATCTGGAGAAATAAGCTTATAGCAAGAAATGTACTCTTTGAAAATCTTATTTCAAATATAAGTTTTGCATAGGAACCATAAACCTTAATGCCTGTTGTAGAGCTGCTGCTAGTGACTAGGATGGCAACTTCTTCTGTACTCTCCAACTTATTCACATCCTTTCTAAATTGTACACAATGCACCAGCTGATGTCTTTACAATGTCCTATGTTGGTTCTGTATCAATTCCTATTCTTGATTTCTGTGTCTCTAATAATAAACTTAGAATATTGTTTGCCTTAATAACACGTATATTTCTACTTCCTGGCAGCTTGAATGACTTATGCATATATATACCCAGGTCTCTCTGCTTCTGCATACCCTTGAGAATAGTGGTAACAGCAGGTCTGATTTTTGTGGATTCCTTTGGATAACAATGATACCCTTTTGGTGAGCTAATTATGCCTTAGGATAGGGTTACAAGAAACCTTTGAGACGGGTCAAATGTATTTGGGTAGGCATGCATAAGAAGTATATAATCTCATGGTACTGTGAAGCTCATTGGAATTGTCAAAAATAATTGTTAAACATATCTCGAGGAAGCATATGTTAGAAAAAGATGTATGTTGAAACATTTAAAAGTCTTTCCTTTTAAATTTTTGGAGAAAAAGAGATCAGGAGTAGTTAAAAAAGAAATTTGCTATTTCTATCTGTTTTTTGACATAAGGCTAAGGGCTTCCATTACTGGATCATTGCTATAAGATTTTACAACTATCCATTATCACAGTAGGTTCCTTCCATTCCACAGTTTGATTGTTAGCTACAAGTAGTTATAACATCTTTGAAATGGGACTATGAATTTAATTATGATAAAAAAGTTGTGCACTTGAATAACATTTTTGTTATAAAACATCATGTATTCATGGAATGTAACTGTGATAAATAGGTCTATATGCATGATAGTTTTAAAAACAAAATGGTCTGCAATAGATATTTAGGGTCCATAAAACAAAATTATCTGAGGTCTGCCCATAGTAGATGGTAGATATAAGGGCAAAAAGTGGCGTGTGGAGGAGTAGGTTAGCATAGGTTAACACTAAGTTAGCATTAGGGCTATAAAAGATCATGTAGTTGGATAGAGAAGTATAAGTTAACACAGAGACTATGAAGAGTCATGGAGGTTGGATACAGAACCATAAATTGAGGAAATGAGGTCTTATGGTGGGGTGGTTACAAGGACATAGGTTGACATGGTGGAATTGGTGCTATGAAATATGCACCAAGCATGGGGCATGTGTGACAGTTGTGAAAATAAGGGCTCAAAGGCTGTTTTATGTCTTGCATTTATCATTTTTCGAAACTTTAATACATTGCCTGTGTGAAGAGGTAGACCTCTTAGCCAGTCCACCTCCACAAACAGCATTCTTCAATCTCATCCTGGCTAAATTCTTGGAGAACCCCAGAATAAAAATTGCAACCTCTTGGCCATTCTTTTCTCCTGAGTCAGTTTTGTGGATGTAGGGAAACACTCCAACTAAATTAATTTTATTACATTTTAAAATTCAAGCAAGTTCAGTATCTTAACTTTGAATAAATTGGCAGCTCCAAATAAGTGGCATGATATATTTCACTGACGTTGGACAATATATGTGATATAAATTTATATATGGAATCCAAATTACTTTGTGATTTTAATACTTGTACTTCACAGATGATGTTGCAGTTAAGCAGTAAAATAACATAGTTATTCACAATATAGTCACAATCCCATTGTGACTGCTATGTTAATACAGTGGTTGTTTTCGATGACCTATTCTGCTTAGACTTGGAATTGATGAATCCCATTGAGGCAAACTAACGATGGAGGCTAATTGATGTGATGTAATTGATGAACGACAAATCATCCTATTTCCCTCTCACAGCTGCCTGACTTTGTTCTAAGTACCCATGTCCTTTGACTCAGTCACTTTATTCATGCTGATCTTAATGCTGAATAGCTGTTATTTACAATCGCTCGAGCTGTGATGCAATAAAATGTCTAGATGCAAAAAAAAGTAAGCTACTTTGCAATATTTTCTATTTCTGAACACCCACATTCCTCATTCCCAAGCTGATTTAATATAGATCTGTGAGTTCTGTTTTTATTTACATTTTATAATTGTTAATTTAATTGCTGTTTGAAACATAGCTTAAAAACAATTGCTTTGCTACAGACTTTATAGATTATGAGATTTAAATGGCATTAAAGTTGTATTTATTCAGGCAAACTTTCAATTTATAGGTAATGTTCAAAGATGAAAGAGTTGTTTTAATTGTTTTTCCTTTATACTGTAATTAATAAGCATTTATTGATACATTAGTATTTTCTCTATCATTATAGGGTTTTTTGGGGTGGTTTTTCATATCTCACACCTCCAGCCCCCAATGTAAACTTGGCAGCATTGGAATTCTCCTCCCAACCGCGATTGCAGGTTGAGAAAGACTGTTTGCAATATCTGCATTCTATTAGAGCCTGAGCTGAATTTCAAACACCATATCCTCTTCATCACTGCAACTTACGCAAAACCGCCTGTCTTCCTACCTATTACAGCCCATCTTCTGCCAAAATTCTGAGTCACTCCTTCATTGTCTTCACACTCAATACATTCCAATGCTGACGGATTTTGTGTTTTGTTTGGAGAGGGTTCATACTTGATTGAATGCAGTAAGCATCACTCACATGGGCGATGTCATGAACACTTGATTAGAGTGTAGAAGGAGTTGGTTGGACTGGATCTGAGGCTGGTGTGCATCTATCTGCCACTGCAGTAAAGGAACAGAGAGCTCGGGATGTTACTAAATAAGCCACTTATAGCAGATGACCTTTGGGCATTTTAAAGAAGTACACAATCCTCGTCTGATGCTAAAGTTTCTTCAGGAAACAAGATAGCAGTACAAGGCTCCAAGGTGCAAAAAACCTCAGTTACAGACTAAAACCATTGGAAAACCCTCCAGGGTTGCAGCAAAATGCAAGAGAACCATCGTTACCACAGTGTAAAAAAAACTTTAAAGAAGATAAAATACATAGTCAAGTTAGGAAGATATGGTATCATAAATAGTATCACCAGAAAGATTTAATTTCAAAGATGGGCCAAATAAAATAAAATGTTGAACATCCTGGAGGAAATAGTTCTTGACTTATGCAATAGCTTCTAAGCTGGATACAATTATGTAAATCCATTTTTGTACACAATTGGAAGCATTAAAGACAATATTATGTTGCTCAACAGGTAAATTCAAAGAGGTGTTAAAAGCTTTTGAAAATTATTTAAATCTCAGAACTGGGGATTCAAGATGGCGGCAGTCTGAACCGTCTGCTGTGTTGGGCTCTGTGCCATACCCCAGACAAGGTGGGCTCCTAGCACCACCCCTCCCCCATCCATTAGTTACCCCTCAGGTAACCTTGTAGTATAAAGTAGGTAGAGCACCTCGAGCACCTTGTTGGTATTTGGATGATTTCGAACTGAAATGAAGGCATTGAAAGGAAAGGGAGCTAGGGGAGTGCAGAGGCAGGACACTCCCCTACTATGTCAGGCACACCCGCAGCCGTTACCTTGACTCCTGTGGTGGTGCCCTTAAGTTCAGTGGAGCAACAGAATTTACAAATGAGTTTGCAAAACACTGTGAAAAGATCGAGGGAGCGCTGGAAGCAACTACTGCCATGACGACAAAGCATGAGCAGGAGAACCAGGCTTTGGATCAGCGCATGGAAGTGATGGAGCAGAGGACTATGGCCTCGGAGGCCACAACTGAGAGCTCTAATGGTTGGTCTGAACCTTAGAAGGCTAGGTTCAGGCCCTGCAGGAACAAGTAGATGCTCTCAAAAATCGAGGTCAGAGAAAAAAAATCTACGGATCTTGGGCTTACCTGAGTGTGAAGAAGGTGAAAACCTTGCTGATTTCCTTGAGAAGTGGCTTCCGGGATTGCTGGAAATTGAGTCAGGCCAGGTGAGTGTGGAGCGGGCCTACTTGATCGTGATGCGCAGATCTGGGCTGGCCTAGCGCCCCCACCTGGTCCTAGTGCGACTCCAGCATTACAAAGAAAAGCATTTAATAATAGAAACGGTCAGAAGACTGGGAAGAGATCCACAGGCTTTGACTTATAAATGTTCGAAAATAATGCTTTCTCATGACTTTTCTTGGGCCCTAATTAAGAAAAGGAAGGTCTTTGATGATGTAAAGAAAAATTAAGAGATTTAAACATTCAGTATTCTCTGAGGAACCCGACAGTGCTACGTTTCAATTATGGGGGAACTGTCTACAACTTCGATTTGGCTGAAAAAGTAAAAGAATTTTTGAACTCTCTGAAATGATAGACTTTGACTGAGGAGCAAGAAGGAAAAGAGGAGTGTGGACAATGGCATAATATAATTTTTTAAAATTTTCTCTCTGTTCTTTTCTCTTTTGGGCTCTTAGGCTTTATAGGCTTGGTATTGCTTTGGTGTAAAATCCAATATGTTTCATATTATATCTGTTTAGTGGTTATTAGTTATTCTATTGTTCTGTTTTGCTGGGTGAGGGTGGTTACTCCTTTGATGTAAAAATATATGGGGTTAAGCTGAGGAAGGGAAGGGGTGGGCGTCCTTTGTTAACTTGTTGGAGTGTAAATAATAATGTTTTTTTCCATTGCCTTGGGTTTGGGGCACGGCTTTAGCTGGAAGGTGTTAGGATGGTTGTGAGGTTGGGAGTAAATGCCCTGTATAGGCAAGGGGGGAGATCTCTGGAAATTTGTGTTTTTTATGTTTATTTGTTTAAGTTAGGAGTAGAGGTTAGTTTTTTTAGTTTTCGTAGTTTTGGTAGTGTTTGTAGGAATAGTCTTTAAATTTGATAAAGTCTGTTTTTTCTCCACTCGTTGCACATTGAATGGGCTTCTTCCTCCCAGGGGACTGTGGGCTGCGGTGTACAGTCATGGCTAGTGATCTGTTCAGGTGGTGCACCTGGAATATAAAGAGAAGCCATTCCCCCATTAAAAGGAAAAAGGTGCTCTCAAATCTTAAGAAGGAAAAGGTTGACATTGCGCTGTTGCAAGAGACACATTTGACTGAGGGGGAACATCTGAAGTTACAGCGGGGGGATTCAATAGGGTATTCTTTTCCTCCTTTAACTCCAAAAGCAGAGGAGTGACCATACTGGTACGAAAGAACCTCCCATGTCAGGTGACAGATCAAATCAAAGGATGGGTATGGATAGTTCGTCATTCTCAAGGCGCTGATATATGGGGAAGAGTATGGCATCCTGAACGTTTACTGTCCCCTGGTTCATCCTCTCAAATTTTAGTTGATGCAATTTCTAAATTAATGGCTCTTGAGGTGTGCCATATGAATGTAGGAGGAGACTTTAACCGTCTCATGGACCCTGGAGGGTACACCTCGACAGTCCAGACAGTTAGTGGACTTGTGTGAGGATTTCAGGCTAATGGATGTGTGGAGGTGCTTCCACCTGAATGGGAGGGACTTTAGCTTTTTCTCCAACCAGCACAAGTGCCACACAAGAATTGATATGTTCTTTATTCCGTCAGTTTGTTTGGACTTGGTGCTAGCTACAGAATTGGGAGCATTACTATTCCGGACTATGCAGCAGTATGTTTAGATGTTAGGACCAAAGGTAGTGGAGTCAGCATGCGGCACTGGAGCATGGATCCGTTTCTGTTGAAGGATGACAACTTTGTATAGTATACTGCAAAGGAGGTCAGGGCTTTTTGGGACATCACTCAGGGTACGGCCGGTAATCCACCAGTGCTCTGGGAGACCATCAAAGCATTCTTAAGGGTTATAATTATTTCATACTCGACAACGAGAAGGAGGCAGAGAGGGGTGCAGCAGCGGATGCTTGAGTCCCAGCTGAAGGCAGCCGAATCGGCATATTATACCAGACCATCCGTGGTCAAATTGCAATTGGCCACGGCTCTTCGGGCTGCTGTGGACTCAGCGCTCACCCAATTGGAGAGGACAGGGCAAAGCAAAGGCTGTTTGAATTTGAGGATAAGCCTGGTAGATAGCTGGCTTACCTGGCTAGGAAGAAGAGTGCTCCACAGTCCATTGTGTCTATCAAGGAGAGAACTGGCAATGTCACTCATGAACTGAGGAAGATCAATGCCAGATTCTGGGAGTTCTATGCACAGTTATGCTGGTTGGAGGGCTGTGGGGATGGAGAAGTGAGAATGGAATCCTTTTTTTGATAACTTGGACCTCCCCAGTATAAATGCAGATCAGGCCTCCCTTTTAAATGCTCCCCTGACAGTACAGGAGATGCAAGAGGCGGTAAGGCAGCTCCAAGGTGGTAAGGCACCCAGTCCAGCCAGGTTCTCGAGTGAGTTTTACAAGGAGTTCATACATTTGTTAGCTGAACAACTGCTGGAGATGTATAGTCATTCGTATAGCCAGGACTGTCTTCCTCCCTCTCTTAGGGAGGCTAATATCTCCCTTATTTTAAAGAAAGGGAAAGACCCCAAGGATCGCTCGTCCTATAGACCCATCTTGTTGTTGAATGTGGATTTTAAAATTCTATCAAAAATGTTGGCTCTGAGACAGGAGAAGGTGCTGCCCATTATTATAAAAGAGGATCAGACTGGTTTTATCAAGGGCTGTAGTGCAAATATGTCAGCAGAGAATGATTCCATGTTTGGTGGTCTCCCTGGATGCAGAAAAGGCTTTTGATTGGGTGGAATGGTCGTATCTTTTCACTGTTCTGGAGCAAATTGGTCTGTGAGGGGCCTTCGTCAGGTGGGTGGCAATGTTATATAAAGACCCCAAGGTGGCAGTTATCATGAACGGGGTTAAATCAAGCAATTTTGGTGTGAGGAGGGGCAGCTGAGGGGGATGTCCCCTGTCGCTACTACTGTTTACCTTGGTACTTGAACCACTGGCAGAGGCTATCTGAAAAGACCCTGAAATAATGGCACCGAAGGTGGGAGTTAGGAACACAAAATCACTCTCAATGCAGACGATGTCCTTCTGTTTTTAGCTAATCCCGAAAAGTCTATACTCCGCCTAATACAAAAAAAGTAAATTATATGGCAGCTTTTCTGGATACAGGATAAACTTTACAAAATCGGAAATCATGCCCGTGGGGGGATTGGTGGAAGTACCGAAACTGGAGGACAGAATGGAGTTTCCTTTTAAATGGTTGCATAAAAGTTTTCTCTATCTGGGAATTTGTACTACCCCTCACTTCTGGCAACTGTATGGAGTTAACTTTGTGTAGCTGTTTGTGAGGATAAATCAGAACTTGCAGCGATGGGAGGGACTACCCATATCATGGCTAGACGGTATAGCCTTGATTAAAATGAATGTTCTTCTTCGGCTGTTATATCCTATGAAGATGCTCCCATTGTTATTACCCAAATCGGTGCTGCGGAAGTTTGCGGAATGGCTTGGATCATTTATTTGGTACCGTAGGCGCCCCCTAATTAAATTTACCAAGTTGCAACTTCTGCAAGATATTGGGGGAGAGGTTGGTGCGTGGTGGATTTCTCAGATCTGATGAGATACCAAATAGGCGCCCTGTTGTCATATGTAGGCGAATGGATGCACAATGACTTGAAGTCGATATGGCTTGATGTAGAGGCCTCACAGGCAAGATATCCCCACATAAACTTACTATACACGGATAAGATGACATCCGTAGTTGAGCACTGTGAAAGTCTGGTAATCATAAATACAGTAAAAGCATGGAGGATAATGTGGCGAGGTGAGGGCAATTTACTGAAGACTTCTCCGTTTATCCGGTTAGTGGGAGCCCCAGGGTTTGTACCGGGGTCAATGGACTCCAGCTTCAGAGCATGGGGAATAAAGGAATCTCCTGTCTGGGAGATTTATTTGAGGGAGAGGTCTTGATGTCTTTTAGCCAATTAGATCAGAAATATGGAATCCCTAATAGGAACCTTTTCCGAAATTTCCAGGTTAGGGATTACATCCAGAAGAAGACCACACTCTTGACCCAGCCCTACAAGTCGAATATAGAACATAGAGTGTTCCAATGTGGAGGCACTCTCTCAGTTAGTACCATATATCATCTGCAGAGAGGGAAAGCCTTGGGGAATATGGAGAGATTCCATGAGATTTGGAATCAAGAATTGGGGGAAGAAATGTCATCGGAAACGTGGGAGGGTATATGGGGAATGTAAAGAAAATTTCATATGCGATAAGGCATAATCAATGCAAATGAAGATCCTCCACAGGGCCCATATGCTGCCAGAGAGGATTGCAAAATTCAAGAAACGATCTTTCCCGAAATGTCCCAAATGTATAAACAGTATTGGCACCCGTACCCATTGCTATCGGTCCTGTTACAAGATTCACGGATACTGGGGGTCCATAGTGAATGAGCTGGAGAGGATCCTGTGAATGGAAGTTAGGGAGGATCCACTGTCCCTCCTTTTGGGACTACCGAATCGTTTTTCCTTTTGGTAAGCATGGGAAGAGGTTATTCAATATTCTTGACACACTGTGCAAGGAAGAACATCCTAATGAATTGGATATCAGCAAACCCTCCAGGTCTTGCAAGGTGGCACAGACTTGTGATGGAGCATGCCCCTCAAGATTACCTGGCATGTATGGTGTGCCACAGAACGAGCAATTTTATAAGACATGGCGGCCCTTTCTAAATTACATAGACATGGATCTGTTGGTGGTACTGATTAGAGCCTTTATATAGCCACGAGGGACGTATATGGCGGTCCAGGCACCCCAGGGAGAGAGGCCTAGTAAATACGAGTATAATCATTGTTGCTCCCGTGGACGGGAGACTTGATGGAGGTGCGGCGAGTGGAGTAATGTAATATAGTACAATGTAATGTAATTTAATTTTAGTGGATTGTAATTTAATTTAATGTTTTTTATTTAATTTGAGATTGTGCTAATTTAGTTTAAGTTAACTAAATATGAGATGATTATTCTTGAGGAATGGTAGGCAGTTTATTGTCGATGTTACTGTAATATAATAGTACAATAGTATTTCTACTTTTCTGTACTTTTATAACTTATTTTTGGCTTATTTTTTTGTAAAAGATTCAAAAAAAAGTTTCAATAAATATATACATAAAAATACTCAAAACTGATAAAATTCTTGAAAGGGCAAGATTCAATAAAAGGATGCAAAACTAAGGTACTACATTCCCAGTGAGCTGTGCATGTATTTGGCTGTCCTTCAGGAAGAAAAATAGTGCATGTCCCATGATCTTCCACAGCTTCAACAACATGACATGCAAGCTCACACTCTGAACAATTGGTCAGTGCTAGGTACTCATGCAGCCATATCTATGGCCTCGGAGCTCCAGCTTCTGATCAAATGCAACTCCTGTTCAGGCAAGTACTAGGAGGTTGATTTGGGGCCAAAGAAGAGGCCATCTATATCTTGGAAGTTCTCGGAGCTTGGAGTTTACTATCTCAAGAGTTAATCAAGTGGCAGGTTAAAGTTTCCTTTCATAGATTTGCAACTAGTTTAAAAATATCTTATCAACAAAATGACCCAAAGAAAAGCAAATGAGTTTTCAAACTCCTTAAAAAAATAACTTTTCTGTGTGCATCAAAAAGGAATGGCTTTCCAAGTAGGTGAAACTGAAGTGTCATCTTCAGCACAAAAACAGAGGATACAAATCTGTGATAATTTCACTCATTGTGAAACTGACAATGACCTTTGTGCTATTTGCTCTGACGCAAATTGTTCTGAGGCAAGTTCAGCACTAGAAGAAAAAGATACAGATGGAAATTAGACTGTCTAAAGTGTATTTGATCTTAGACATGCGCATAGATTCCTTTATTAATTTACAAAACCACAATAGAGGTGAATTTTTTTATATGCTGGCCAAAGGATCAGATCATGAGATAAGGGTGGATTTATAGCACAAAAAAGGCCATTCTCATATGGTGGAAGTCTCTGATGATGTTGTCGCAATAATAATGATTGCGGCCATAGTTTCCATGGAAGGCATTCTTGAACATCTGGTGAAATACATGGCAATTAATGAAAGCTGGTGCAATAACAGTTACACCTTTGAATTTTTGGTCTGCATTAACTTAGTCATGCAGAAACAGTGCCTGAATGAAGTGTGTAAATCATGTTTTCTCGTGTTAATAGTAGACAAAAACACAGACATTACAGTACAAAAAAAAAGAAATTTGCACATTAAGTTTCAACCAAAATCAAAAGAATCAGGACTGTCTTTGCAGGTATTTTGAAACTGACTGTTTGGAGTAGCAACTCCATTGTAACAGCAACGAAGCAGTTTTGTACTAACAGTAATCTTGATTTACAGAAGATGGTGATGTTTACAGCAGACAGAGCTTCTGTTATGCTTGGAAAGAAAAGTAAAAAAGTGAAGTAGCAGCAGTTTTGCAACATCAAATCAAACATTGGTTGAAACAGCACTTTGTTGCTCAGACAAGATCTTGGAATGGATGATATTTGGAAACAAATCTCAATTATGCACAGTACATCTAAAAACAATGTTTACAATGTTCAGCAGATCATCTTTGACATAAGGACAATTCAGAGTACTTACCAAAGTCACAGAGGGTGATGCAGTGGCATTTGGACTTCTCAGTGAATTAAGATGGCTGTCAAGGCATTTTGCAATAAGTGCACTAATGCAAAACAACAATATCTTGATCAACTACTACAGAGCAAAAGTGAATAATTACAACAATCCAATAAATATTGCCTGAAAGTACTCTCAAAGCTACAATATTACATTGCATTAATAATTCTGAATGATATTTTAGATGAACTGACATTGTTATACAAGTTGTCACAGGTAATATGTCTAACAACAATTGAAGCATTGTAATTTGTAAAGGCCAAGCTTGACGAAATGAAGACTCAGTATCTAAGTAAACGTCTTTATTGGAGTGATGAAGTTGCAAAGGTTCTGGCCACTATGGACAGTGATGTTAACATGGCTGCAATTCTTCAACTAATTCAACAACTGGATAGCAGAATTCCAGAACAGAAATTAATGGGGTGGCATGCATTTCATCAGGCTGCAATGACCAAGATGACTCTTATGAATTGGGAAAAGACTGTGTTGTACAACTGATATCAAAATATTCCTTATATCCAAATATTACAAGAGGATGGCCTCAAAGATATGTGAACCGTACTCTGATTTCAAATTTGTCGTTGTGGAAAAAGTCAAGACAGATTTCATTCAGACATTGAGTAATTTGTGAGCTATGCCCTAAAAGACAATTAGTTTCAAAAAAATTCTATTCTTGACTTTCGCATAACATTGTAAGTATTGAATGCTCACTGTGAGAGTGTATTTAGCCTAATGATTTTGATTAAATCCAGAAATAGAATGAAAATAGATCACTTGGATAATTTGATGCAAATTAAGTTGTACATTACATCTAGACAAAATATTATAATATACATGATTATGATATTGCATTATTGCACAGTAAATAATGATAGGCATGAAAAGCTGCCAACAAGTAGTGAAGAAATTACTAAGGACACCTTTTGGTGGAGTATTATTCTTGGTATACAGAGCATAGCTTGAAACCAGATTTTTGAACCAAACAAACAATTTTGTTTATTTTAGCAAGTGGAAGACTTATAACTAAAATAACCTAAAAGTGCACTTTTAATAGTTTTTGTTATTCATTCGTGGGATGAACCGATATTTACAGCCCATCCTTAAAAGCCCCTTGATCATGTAGCTCAAGAGGGCAATTAATAATCAACCACTTTGCTTAGAGTCTGGAGTTGTGTGTAGGCCAGATCAGGTTAAGAATGACAGATTTCCTTCCCTAAGTAACATTCATAAACCACATGGGTTTTTATGACAATCAACAATGGCTTCATTGTCATTAATAGACTCTAATTCCAGAATTTTTTTATTGAATTTAAATTCCACCAACTGCCATGGCAGAATTTGGATCCACATCCCCAGAACATTAGCTGAGTGTTTGGATTAATAGTCTACTAATAATATATCCTCAAAAAGCACACTGCAAATATTTGCCATATGACATCTACTGAATGGATTCTCTAGTTTAAATACACTGTTCAACCTACTCAGCAGTCTGCACAGGCACCAAAAAAATTAGAGAGAACATTGTCCAGGCGAATCCATAAGTGATTTCATTATTAATCTCTACAGGCTAGTGGAGAGATACAACTATGGTGAATTTAAACTAGAATTTATAAGAGATTGGATTGTTGCAGGCATTATCAACGAGTCTTTGTTTGATTGATTACAGTCCAAAGATGCTCAAACTCTTGAGAAAATAGTTAGAGACTGTTAGTAAAGCAGAGATCTAGAAGTAAAATCCTAAGAGGAGTAGATAAAGTTAGGATTGTATTCATTTGTTCAGGTACAAAATCCATAACAGATAGGCCAATGCAGCAGGTGAGACAGACATCATACAGTAAGCCTTCTTGCTAACTCTAAGGAGCAAAGAAACAGTAAAATCACAAACAATATAAGCCTTAAAAATCATTTTTTTTAATGTAAGAAATATCTTGCCACTTTCAGAAAATGTGTCAATGCAGGACACAACACTGAAAAGTAAAAGAGATAAATGAAGTAGAGCGATCTGCAGTAGATGATAAACCCAAAGTTTTCCTCAAGGAGATCAGTCACCCAGATCAAAGATTGTGCATGCAGACATTTATGTCAACGGGCACCTCAAGTTTAAATTCAGATGTGGGAGCAAATGTCATAATTTTTCATACAGCAAGCCTGGGTTGAGATATTTTCTAATCAACCTGTTCAAATATGTTATTAGTCTCCTCTGGAGCAAGTGGGACCTGCACCTGGGCCTCTTAGCTCAGAGGAAGGGGCACTACCGCTGTACCACAAGATCCTCGAGCCTCAGCCTATGGGTGATAGAAGCTTCAAGACATGGTTCAGATCCATTGCACTTAACATGAAAGATATTGTGCGGCACGGTGGCACAGTGGTTAGCACTGCTGCCTCACAGCGCCAGAGACTCGGGTTCAATTCCTGCCTCAGGTGACCGACTGTGTGGAGTTTGCACATTCTCCCCGTGTCTGCGTGGGTTTCCTCCGAGTGCTCCGGTTTCCTCCCACAGTCCAAAAATGTGCAGGTTAGGTGAATTGGCCATGCTAAATTGCCTGTAGTGTTAGGTGCAGGGGTAAATGTAGGGGAATGGGTCTGGGTGGGTGCGCTTTGGCGGGTCGGTGTGGACTTGTTGGGCCGAAGGGCCTGTTTCCACACTGTAAGTAATCTAATCTAATCTAATCTAATCTAGTCTAATATGTTACAAACAAGTCATACTTAGCACAAAGAAAGATGCGTCTGGTTGTTCAAGGTCAGTCATCGCAGCTTCAGGACTTCTCTGCAGGAGTTCCTCAGAGTAATATTCTTGACCCAACCATATTCAGCTGCTTTATCAATGACCTGCCCTCCACCATAAGGTCAGAGGTCGGGATGTTCACTGATGATTACATCATGTTCTGCACTATTTGTGATTCCTCAAGTAATGACACAGTCCATATCCAAATGTAGCAATACCTGAACAATATCCAGGTCTGGTCTGACAAATGGCAAGTAAAATTCACATTGCACAAATGCTAGGTAATAATCATCTTCAATGCAAGAGAATCTAACCAATATCCCTTGACATTCAATGGCATTTTAGAGGGCAGTTAAAAGTCAACCACATTGATATGATCTGGAGTCTTCATTGCTCAGACCATTGAGTATGGTTGGAACGTCATTTTGCAGTTGTCCAGGACATTAGTGAGGTAACTTTTGGGGTACGTGAACAGTCTTGGTCGCACTGCAATAGGAAGGATATTATTAAATTGGAGAGGGTTCAGAAAAGATTTACCAGAATGTTGCTAGGACAAGAGGGTCTGAGTTAATAATAAGCTCGAGAGTCAGGGACTTTTTTCAGTGGACCGCAGGAGGTTGAGGGGTAACCTTTTAGGGGTTTTATCATGAGGGGTGTAGATATAGTGCATAGAAAAGCCCTTTTCCCTAGGGTGGGGTAGTTCAAAACTAGGAGGCATATTTTTAAAGTGAGGGGAAAAAGATTTAAAAGGGACAGAAGGTGGATTGTGTGTGGAATGAACAACTAGGGGAAGTGATAGACACAGGTGGAATTAAAAACATTTAAAAGACATTTGGGCAGGTACATGAATGGAAAAGATTTAGAGGGATAAGGGCCAAACCAGGCAAGTGGAACTAGTTTAGTTAGGGAAACTTGGTCAAGAAGGATCTCTTTCTGTGCTGTATGACTCTATGGAGTCCAATGCAGGCCAGACCAAGTATGGAAGACAGATCTCCTCCCATAAAGGGCATTACTGAACTAAGTGAGTTTTACAACAATTGACAGTAGTTATAGGGTCGTTTCTTTTTTATTTAAGATTTTATTTCACTTAACGAACCCAAGTCCCCAGAGCTTTAGCTGGGGTCTAGATTACTAGTCCAGTGACATTTTCACTGTGCATCATCCTTCCCTAGAATGAATGAGAAAGAAATCTTCAACAGAAGATTATACTAGAACATAATACTAGAAACCTTATATATATTCTACAACCAAAAATATTTACTCCTGTGTTGAACATCGTGAATTCACTTTAATTTCATTGAAAAGGTGAAAGAGGTTAAACATCAAAACCAAAGAAAAGCTTGTAGAAAATTTTGCTCTGTTTATATTCATGGTGGATGTTATGACATGGGGTAAACCCCTCTGCTAATTTAAACCAGACACACAGAAAAGTTCATCTTGTGCCGTAATCTGTTACATTTCAAGTGGCAAAGAACAATACCAAATATCACAATTTAAAGAAAAAATTAACAATTTTATTCTTTAATTCCAAAAGAAAACATTAGACAACTACTTAGAACTCTTTTCACTTAAATCTTTTTCCTCCCATTCTACAATACTGGTCTGGCAAAACCCCAATTAATATTTTTTAAAAATCACATTTCTAAACCAGTCAGCTGGTTCAATTCTCCTTTGTAGATTTTCCTCTGTAGATTTTCCTGGGTTGTCTTTTCTTCAGTCTTCTGCTGCACAAATTTCTTACGGACAGATATCTTTCAGAGAGCTATTTTGCTAGCAGTCGGTTGGTACTTGGCTGCTCTTTGCCGTTCTCTGCAGTTCTCCCCAACTGTTCAAAATACCCGATTTTATATACCCCAAAACGTCGGACCATCTCATTGGTTTGATGTCATCAAAACATTAAAATTCAAATTTGATTGGATTTTGGGTATCTTGGGGGATAACTTAAACTGATTGGCCAAATTCAAATTTGTTGTGTACCATGGCAACGCAGCTCCAGCTATTTGTTTCATAACCAAATGTTACATTTTTAAATTGTTCAGCACACTATGTGCTTTCAGTTAGTCCTTGCCAGCTTTCACTCTTTCTTAAAGGTACAGTACACACCTGCAACTACATAACAGTGGAACCTAAACAAAAACAGAGTACCCTTAGGTCGGTTATATTGGAATAAAAAAACTGTTTCATTCCCTAAGTGAGATGAAAATCTATAGCTGGTTCATCTGAAATACTTTCCATTGCGTTCAAAGCTGACGAATGTTCAGATTCCAACAAACTTTGAAGCAAATGCAAAGATAAAGGTAAAACTGAAACATTACACAGTAATAGACAGAAAATGGTAATACTTGAAACTGAATTTAGTCAGATTGCCACTTAACATAACTGTCTAATCTAATTCTGCCATTAGGGCATTAGGTGACTGGAAAGGGCAAATTTCAAAAAAATTGGCTGACTTACCCATCTTCAAAGAAGAACCCCAACAATAACAAAGAGTATCCCATCAAGTAAGAATGCGTCTTGAGATAACACGAGCGGTGAAACAAACAAGCAGGTTTCACCAATAATTTCATAGCCGTGCAGGAAGGAGATGGTCCAAAATACAAAAGGGTTAATGTAATAAACCTGACTGCTTCGGCACAGATGTACAGGCAGGATTCAGACTCCACTGACACAAATTGAAGGTACAATTCCATAGAATATACCAGATTTTCTGCACTTGTAAAACTAAAGATTGGGGGGAGATGGAGTAATGATAAATGTAGCTATGCAAAAAGACGTAACAATACTAGTCTTATGAAAAAAAAACTAATGGAGACACAAAAGATGTTGTGCAAGAGTCTGAAAGACGTAATACATGAATGTGTGCATGGGCACCACCAGATGTGATGTTGGGAAGATTTTACTGAGCTGAGTAGAAGCTGGTCAGGCTTGGACGAGAAGGAAATGTGCTCCTCATAGTCTCTAAAATAATGTGGACAATATTCATTTAATCCATAAATTGTTGCTGTAATGCAGTAAATGTACTATTGTTTATAAACAGGACTCTTCTAGTTAGCCCAGAAGAGTGGCTATCCTAATCCATGCTTTACCACAACTATCAGCCTCCTGTCCACCATTGTCTGCACTGCACATTCTGCTGTCTGTATCTATTCTACACTGAGGGTTCACTCATCCTTCATTTCTAATTCATTAAACTAGCTCCTGATCGCTTTGTGCCGCCAATATTAAGGCTTACAAGCTCCTGTGAAAGTCTCTTCCTTGCCTCTCTTTAATATCTCTCTCCACCTCGATGTCTCTACCCTTCCTCCTTTAAACTGTGTAGGCAGCCAGAAGTTGATGCTGAGCCCTGCTGTTTGGAATTGCTCCTTAAATCCCCATGCCGCTCCAATTGTGGACATTTCTTAAGCTGCATTCTTAAAATCCACCTCTTAATCCAAGCTTTTGGTCAGCACCCTAATTTATTCTTTCTTGAGTCGGAAGGCTTTATGTTTGTTATTTTTTGGCTAAGCCTGATTTCTGTTGAATTTTTTGGAGGAATATCCACTGTAAGGCCTAGCAAGATTTCTCACCATATCTTACCAAACTCATCTTATGAGCAATCGAGTCTGCCCGTAGGACCTCCACCATGATCAATTCCAGTCCCATCTTACCATGTAATAGTGCAACTCACCACTCAATGGATAGCCTGAATTCACCAGCATCTCTTCCACCCGTGCCCATTGTGCATCCAGACAAGCTCTGTCAGTCCAGAACTGCAAAGTCTCTGACTGTTTGTCCCAGAAATGGTAGACCAGGAGAAATTGGTGCCCTGCTATATGGGCAGGGACCTGGAGATCCTGCTGAATGGGGTGTCACAGAGATTTCCTCTTTCTCCAAGACCAACAGAGGAGGTAATGACACCAAACAATGCCAGCCTGGTCTGAGATTGCCGCTTGGGTCGTCCACCTTCCGCAAAGACCGTTCCCTCTGTGACTACCTGGTCAGGTCCATGCCCCCCTACAACCCACCCTCCCATCCTGGCACCTTCCCCTGCCACCACAGGAACTGTAAAACCTGCACCCACACTTCCTCCCTCACCTCCCTCCAAGGCCCTAAAGGAGCCTTCCACATCCATCAAAGTTTTATCTGCACATCCACTAATATCATTTATTGTATCCGTTGCTCCCGATGCGGTCTCCTCTACATTGGGGAGACTGGACACCTCCTAGCAGAGCGCTTTAGGGAATATCTTCAGGACACCCGCATCAATCAACCATACCGCCCTGTGGCCCAACATTTCAACTCCCCCTCCCACTCTGCCAAGGACATGGAGGTCCTGGGCCTCCTTCACCGCCGCTCCCTCACCACCAGACGCCTGGAGGAAGAACGCCTCATCTTCCGCCTCGGAACACGTCAACCCCAGGGCATCAATGTGGACTTCAACAGTTTCCTCATTTCCCCTTCCCCCACCTCACCCCAGTTCCAAACTTCCAGCTCAGCACTGTTCCCTTGACTTGTCTGACCTGCCTATCTTCTTTTCCACCTATCCACTCCACCCTCCTCCCTGACCTATCACCTTTATCCCCTTCCCCACTCGATGCTACTTTCTCCCCACCCCCCAATCTCCTCTAGCTTATCTCTCCACGCTTCAGGCTCTCTGCCTTTATTCCTGATGAAGGGCTTTTGCCCGAAACGTCGATTTTACTGTTCCTCGGATGCTGCCTGAACTGCTGTGCTTTTCCAGCACCACTAATCCAGAATCAGTACAGTCTCAGTCATCTGGAGGAACGTCCAGCAATGTAGGAAGAAAGTTGATAATATTCTCCAGTTCACTGCCATTTTCTCTCTGATACCTCACCTTGCATTTTGGAAAGGCAAAACTTATACACTTAATGGTAAGGTCTTGGGGAGTGTTGCTGAATAAAGAGACCTTGGAGTGCAGATTCATAGATTCCTGAAAGTGGAGTCCAGGTAGATAGGATAGTGAAGAAAACATTTAGTATGCTTTCCTTTATTGGTCAGACCACTTAAGTGTGGGAGTTTGGAGGTCATGCTGCAGCTGTACAGGGCATTGGTTAGGCCACTTTTGGAATAATGTGTGCAATTCTGGTCTCCCTCCTATAGGAAGGATGTTGTGAAACTTGAAAGGGTTCAGAAAAGATTTACAAGGATGTTGCCAGGATTGGAGGATTTGAGCTATAGGAAGAGACTGAATAGGCCAGGGCTGTTTTCCCTGGAACATCAGAGGCTGAGGGGTGACCTTATAGAGGTTTATAAAATCATAAGGGTCATGGATAGGATAAATAGACAAGGTCTTTTCCTTGGGTTGGGGGAGTCCAGAACTAGAGGGCATAAGCTTAGGGTGAGAAGAGAAAGATTAAAAGGCACCCAAGGGGCAACGTTTTCATACAAAGGTGGTGCATGTATGGAATGAGTTGCCAGAGGAAGTGGTGGAGGCTGATACAATTACAATATTTAAAAGGCATCTGGATGGGGACATGCACAGGAACGGTTTAAAGGGATATTAGCCAAGTGCTGTCAAATGGGACTAGATTAGATGAGGATATCTGGTTGACATGGGCGAGTTGGACCGAAGTGTCTGTTTCTGTGCTGTACATCTCTATGACTCTATGATTCTCCCTATCTCTGTTATTTTACATATTTCCTATTGAGGCTCATGCTCTACCTCTCTCAATAATTCTTAGATTTTTTTCTCATTCACTGTCTCCACACCAGCCCCCACTACCATGAATCCTGTATAGCCTCTATGCTGCCTACTCATTTTGGGAGATGAGTTGACATTAGGCTTTTCAACCCTTAAGTAGAGAGAATCCTAACTCTGAACATCCCAAATGGCTGACTGACTATTTTCAAGCTCCTGAATTAGTATCGAAGGCTGCTCTTGACTTTGTTGGGAAGCCCTGAGTGAAAGCTATCCCCTTTGACTCGACTAAAGTCTGTTGGCAACTCTGACAAGCTTCCAGCCTCAGTGTCTGTGCTAAATGGCATGGCAAGACCTCAGTAAAAGGAACCTGGTTGAGGGAGCAAATTACAAAAAGCCAATGCATTAGCAGGGATGCTCTGACAGGGTCAGAATGCGTAAGCACTATGATAGCAAGCAATGAGCCCAGAGATGGAGCCTGGTCCAGTCCACGAGCTAGGAATGCACAGTGTCCCTGCTGCATTACAATGATAGTTGCAGGTGTAACCTGAGGTGTAGCATTGAATTGCAAAAACATCCTATATGCAGTATACCATGAGGATTTTTAGAGATTAGTACATATCAGGTGTCGGGTGTCCCTGACTGGTGCCAATGGAGTGTGCCTTTAGATTTTGTTGCCCCATGTCCAACATGGAGATTCCTTGGATCAAAAGTGAGCTCAGTTCACCAGGCACATGTTTTGGTTTCCATGCCGGGTTTTCTGAATGGCTAGCTTGTTCAGTGAGTTTGGTAAATTAGAAAGCTGAATGTTAATGAGGCAAATTGGGCTGTCAACAAAGCATTTAACAAGCAGTAATCCCATGTCATTCAAATTCATCAGAGTTTATTTTTGTCTCATGTCTTTGTGAACTTCTTTGAAATGTTCTCTTTCTAAATGAAAGTTTGTTGTCATGGAACATTTTCCTTTAATTAACTAGATGCACTAGTGCAAGCACTAATTGTTTGGAATTTTTCCATATTATTTATTAGAATTAGAGTTTAGTTATCTACTTCAAACAAATTTTTCTTTTTATATGGTGTACCATCCAATTCCAACATTTTATTGGGAAATAAAAACCAAAAGAACTGCAGATGTAAATTAGAAACAAAAACAGAAGTTGCTGGAAAAACTTGGCAAAATCAAAGTTAACGTTTTGTGTCCGGTGACCCTTTCTCAGAGCACTGAGGAAGGGTCACTGGACCTGAAACATTAACTTTGATTTCTCTTCACAGATGCTGTCAGACCTGCTGAGCTTTTCCAGCAGCTTCTGTTTTTGTTTCTGATAATATTTGGGAATGTTACTCCTGAGGATAGCAATGGACGTTAGTTGTGATCATCATTGGAAATATATATGCATAAAGTTAATAAAGAGCTGTGATCTTTGGGAATTGTCATTTTCTCTCAGGAGAATCTGAAGGAGAATAATCATTTATCATATGCTGTTAGATCATATTTCTCTTTAGGAAGGTCCTTGATTTTAAAAAGACAATATCACACTCAGCCAAGACAGTAAACCATGGTGGAATATTTTTAAAAGGGTTGGTATTGTCTGCACTTTGCAGAAGTTTTGTGACAATTCTTTCAGTGACTGAGGGCAAAGTGATTTATTGCTGGGCAATATTATGCCTCTTGTGACCTTCCTTTCTGAAAACATCATGGATTATAGACTATCTTTGCAACATTTGAAAATAACTCAAGCTTGGATCATTAATCTTTTTATTTAATTCCAGTCAATACAAGCTTCAGATTACACAGCCCAGAGAAAATTCTGCAGAACTTAAAGTGGAAAAGCTTTTCCAATCAACTACTTGCTTGAAACCTATACATATTGTTCAAGTGATGACTTTTGTTTTCAAAGTAGCTGTTATGGAAGTGACTATTGTTGCTAATAGCAAAATTATCACTTTTTTCGGATTTTCCTAGATCCTCTTGATTAAATGAAAGGCACAGGAATAGTGTCTGCCTTTTCTTTAGGGAGAATTAAATAGCTTTTAAAATAGGTTTAAAAGCTTTAAGTACCTTTTTAAAGCAACTCTAAAGCATTCAGTCACAAGCTACTTAATGGTAGATATTTAACATAAGCCCTTTGCACATTAAGTGAAAAATATTATAAGGATTTTGTCCAGTTTGGATTCCCTACAGTGTAAGTCTCTGAAATTAAAGTCAACTCTTGCTTCATATTGATTGTGAATGCAAAGAATCTTTCTTCAGTAAATTAATTCTTTGGGGAAAAAGATCTGCTAAAAGATTGATCAGAACCTTATTTCAGATAGACCTTTAACTCATTCATTACCAGTTTTTCCAACAAGTCAATATGACATTTTTTTTTGTGGTAAGACATTTTGTGATAATCTAATTCAAGTGTTATCAGTTGAAATGGAAATAATCTTTTTTTTTACTTTTAGTATCATTGCAAATAATTATGTGCAGTACTAGATCTTCAGTGGAAATATATGTGGCTAGATGCTACATGATATTTTGAAAAACCTTGGCTCGTTTGAATTATTGTAATCCTATATTTTTG
This sequence comes from Chiloscyllium plagiosum, assembly GCF_004010195.1. Lineage (NCBI taxonomy): Eukaryota > Metazoa > Chordata > Chondrichthyes > Orectolobiformes > Hemiscylliidae > Chiloscyllium > Chiloscyllium plagiosum. Next base: position 37,907,001 of record NC_057731.1, read on the forward strand.
AATCATTATTGTTATTAATTTGACGCAGGTTGAAACTTGAAGTCATATTGGTTGACCAATTGTCAGTGAAACAATTGCTACTTATTTTCCTAATTGTTTTTCTTCAAGTTTAATTTTAAAATTAACTTTTCTGAAAACCTAATGTTGAACTACTACAGAATATAATGAAATTAAATCATGTGTAGCAGTATACTTGGCAGAGAATGAGAAAAAACTCTCAATTTGTTCGCTATGATGTGACAATATTATTACAAATCTGGAAGTGTACACAAGAGTTTTTCCTTTAAAAAATTCCAAACTCAAATTTCCTTAACGTTATATTGTGTCCCAAATTTTCAAAAACGTCTAACTTTTTTTTTCAAACAGCAACTCATGAGGGAAAGACAGCAGATGGCTAGCCGTCCTTTTGCATCTGTTGATGTCGCCCTAGAAGTTGGAGGTGAACAGCTTGATATTGTAAGAGGACCGCTAGAGGTAAGAATTGTGACTATCTCATAATAATTGCATATTTATATGAAGTCACCTTATGCAAAGTGTTATAATTACTCAGTATATTTGTGGTTATGTTGGTTGCATGGAAACCCTTGGCCACATCATGAATTTGTTATGATGTCAGCCAATGTTATTACTAGACAAGTCATACCCCAGATTGAAATAAGGCATGATACATTATATTTTGTTTTTGGTGGTCACTCATTGAAGCATAAATGTGCAAAGTTGCACAATTGTTTTAACAATGTGACAGAAATTTATTATGCAAAAGTAAATGCTGTCTTCACATATAGCACACACTTATAAATTTCAAAATACGCAGTAAAAATATGATCCCATTAGTTTCAAAGACATCCCTTTACAATACTCATACAGGGGAGAAAACTCTCTTCTCCATCATTCCTACAGACTTAATTTAACTGTGGTTTCAACTGCAGTCTTGAAGTTTGACAGCATCTTCCTGGAGCCTTCATATAACTGAGCTTAAACTTCCTCAACTTCAAATAACCTCTTCAAGATTTTAACCGAACATGTTTGATCTGGAACGTTTACTAAATTGCTTATGCTGAGGTAATCTATTTTTTGTTAAAATTAACTCCCTTTTGCAGGAGCAACTCTTTATACATCTAGCTTCAGCCAAGATCTGCAGAACCTTGCAAACTGTAAGCTCATTAAAAACAAGTTTTTTTTTTAACAGCTATGTGTGTTGCTCCTAATCAAAAGAAAGATTTTTAAAAAATCAATCCCAAAATTTCTAAACTGAATTCTGATGCACACGTTTTCACCTTGTTTGCTTGTAAAATTATCCTAATTATCTTAATAATCCTAATAAACCCATTACTCTATCTCAGTGTTTTAAAAAAATCATCATGGCTACATGAATAATTTCAAGTTAATCATTAAACACCTTGACATAAACACATTTCAAATTCACAAATAAATTATCATAAAATATTTTAAAATTACACCTTGAATCACCATACATGCATATAAGGGTCAGGCTTTTAAGATGAAATATTTAGACTTCTTACATGAGGTACACAATCACAAATGGAAATCCAAACTACCAGTAGTGACACTTCTTTGATTGAACATAAGAACTAAGAGTAGGAGTAAGTCCAACCATTAGGTAGGTAGCTCTGATTTCAGTAATTCACTGTTTATTCCAGTCTGGCCCTTCGAGCCTGTTCCACCACTCATAGCTGATCTTTTCATGGACTCAGATTCACTTACCTGTGTTCTCATGCATCCCTTAATTCCTTTATTGTTCAAAAAAATCTATCTTCGCTTTAAAAATGTTTACTGAATTGGTGTCAACTACTTCACTGGGCCAGGAATTCCATAGCTTTACAAACCTCTGGGTGAAGAAGTTCTGTCTCAATTCAGTCCGAATTCTGCTCCCTCTAATCTCGAGGCTGTACCCTCTTAACCTAGTTTCACCTGTCAGAGGAAACATTCTTTCTACTTCTATCTCATCTATTCCCTTCATAATTTTATATGTCTCTGTAAGATTCCCCCCTCAGTCTTCTGAATTCCAATGAATATAATCCTAGTCTACTCAGTCTCTCCTCATAAGCCAACCCTATCAACTCCGGAATCAACCTAGTGAACCACCTCTGCACTTCCTTTACTGCCAGTACATCCTTTCTCAAGTAAGGAGACGAAGACTGCACGCAGTACTCCAGGTGTGGCCTCACCAGCACCCTGTACAGCTGCAACATAACCTCCCTGCTTTTAAACTCAATCCCTTTAGCAATGAAGGACAAAAGTCCTGTTGCCTTCCTAATTACTTGTTGTACCTGCAGGCCAATCTTCTGTGGTTCATGCACCAGGACACCCATGTCCCTCTGCATAGCAGCATGCTGCAACGTTTTACCATTCATGTAATAATCCTTTTTACTGTTACTCCTTCCGAAATGGATGACTTCACATTTTTTAACATTGTGGTCCATCTGCCAGACCTTGACAACTCACTCAAAGTATCTGTGTTCCTCTGGAAAGTTCAACAGTCCTTTGCACACTTTGTTCTGCCACTCATCTTAGTGTCATCTGTAAACTTTGACACTCTACACATGGTCCCCAACTGCAAATCATTAATATAAATTGTGAATAATTGCGGTCCCAACACTGATCCCTGAGACACACCACGAGTCACTTATTGACAGTCAGAATAGCACTCATTTATCCCCATTCTTTGCTTCCTGTTAGTTAGCCATTCCTCTATCCATGCTAATACTTTACCCATAATGCCATGTGTCCTTATCTTATGTGGCAGCATCTTGTGCGGCACAGTGTTGCAACTCTTTTGGAAATCTAGGTACACCACATCCAATGGGTCCCCATTGTCCATCTTGCTCACAATGTCTTCATAGATTTCCAAAAGAATTGTTAAGCATGACCTGCCCTTCATGAACCTATGATGTGTCTGCCCAACGGCACAATTTTTATTGAGACGCCTTGTTAATTCTTCCTTGATATTAGACTCAAGCATCTTCCCCACTGCATAGGTTAAGCTAACCAGTCTATAATTTCCATCTTTTATCTACCTCCCTTTTGAAACAGTGGCATAAAAAATATGGAATGCTTCACTAATTTGCCCAGGGGCCATGCTTATCGCTGTATCATTCCAATTTTAGTGTATAAGAAGTCAGAGAACAACATTTGTCCTAGACTATCTATCAGTGTTTCTGATGTTTAATTGAGAAAAGAGCAATTGTTAAAAACACTCACTAGATTGTTTCCACCAACCCCACTCCTAAAAATAGCATAAGGTATTTTTGAAAGGATTTTTGGGCTAAATGCATATTATATATTCAAAATTAAGGTCAAAGGTCATACACGTTATTAATTATTACTTAAACATACACTGTATGAAATGCAATCTTCTTGGCACGTTTTCTCCCTAATGTTGCAATTCATTCACCTTAGCCATTATACTAAAGAAAAACTCGCATTTGCTGTTTTACATAAAATGAATGCAATGGGAAAGATCTTGGTGAAGGAAGTTGAAAATAGATGGATTTGAGATTTAACATCTGTCTAATAGCACGTTAATTTCTTAGCAGATATAATGCAGGAATGACACAAATAATGTGAGTTAATGAACAATCATTTTAAACCAAATAAGTTAGCTCTGTAGGATAAACTCAGCAATCCCATGTTTCCAGTGGCAATCAATGTTCAAAGAGAGCTTTGATCAAAATTTGCAGTGTTGTGTCAATTCTCTAATTCATACTCTCTTTGAGTATTGCTTCCTGCTCAAAGCTCCAAAGTGGTGAAGCAATTATTCTATCTTTGGCAAGGTTGTCACCGATTTATTGCCATTGTTATTAGTTCTATTGTTGTGGTTGTTCAAAAGTTTGTTAGCTTGAAATTAATATGTTTGTTTTCACAACCATATTCACATAATCAGACCTATCAGAAACGTGGTGGTCTTGGTGCATTCTGTTTTTTTGTCAATTTGAAATTTCACAATGTTTGTCTTATAAGTTATTATGTAAAAGCTGTGGTATTGTTGATTGTTGACTGGCACAAAAAAATCACGTTTGCAGAAATGTTCCCTAACAAATTCTTGCATTTATATAGTGCATGATCATCAGACCTCTCAATATACTTTATAATTAATAAAGTAATTTTTAGTAATCTAATCATTGGCATTGGTAGAAAATGTAACAGTTTTGTGCACAGTATACTCCTACAATGAGCAGTGTGATAATAACCAGACAGTTTTTGTGATGTTAGTTGAGGAATAAATATTGATCAGTATACTGTGGTAACTCACCTGAGTTAAATCATGCTACTCTCAAAACTTTGAGTTTGAATTATGTTCACATGCATGCATAATGTGCTGGCAACAGATTAATTTCAATCACTTCTTGAGTCCAACGATTACATGGTTAGGTGGGTAGCTCTGATTTCAGTAATCCATTGTCCATTTATGTTTCTTAAATGATGCTAATGTAGTTGTCAAATATTTGCTGGCTGTAGCTAATTTGTATTCTGGAGTTTGGAAAAAGACATCGAGTGGCTTAATTTACAGTTTCTCTCCAAAGACAGTCATGTTGCAGCTTCTCTGGATTTAAATAATATTTTAACATGTAACTGAAATGGCCAATTCAGAAGGTAGTGAATTCAACTCTTAGTTCTTTTTGGTTGAATGCACTTTTCCCCCATTGAATGGATTCTGTCAGCTGGGATAGCAGATGGATTGTCACAGCTCAGACATATTTAACAGCTTTAAAAATTCAATTGTCTTTGTGTGTGCGTGTGTATGTGTATTAACATATTAAGAGGATTAACAATCCAAATCAATATTTGTTACTATTTTTGTATTCTTTTTGTACAGAGGTACAGTAGCTGATAATCATTGTATGAGCATGTCAGTTCACAAACCTGTTCATGATGAAGGTTACTGCCACTATCCTCTGTAGGAAATTAGAGTCTGCTTTATGTAGTGTTTTTGAAGAAAACTCCTTCTTGGTTGAAGTGGAAGTGTATTTAGAGATAATAGCAATTGTAGTTTCATTTTTAATTATTTTATTTAATCTATTTTTCTAATCAACCTATTCAGAGATGTTGATACACACCTCTGAAGCAGGTGAGACTTGAACTCTGTATTCCCAGTCCAGAGGTAGGGGCACTACCACTGCACCACAAATGGGCCCACAACTGTAGTTTATTGTCTGTTAGCAATTAGTGAAAGGTTATGTTGATAAGGCAGACATATACAGCCTGGATTTTCAATGACCAGATAGTTAATTCTGCAGCATTGTTGGGAGCTATACGTCAGAATCCTCCTGGATTCCTGATATAGCAGAATTAGAGTGAATTCTCGTGAAATTAAAGATTCTTATGGGCAATTCTTCTGTGACTATCCATTTAATATGTAGGAATTTGCAGCAGTTAATAGTTACCCAAGCAAAGTTAGACAATTAAAAACCTAGGCTGACCCTACCATACCTTATGGACCAGACCAAACTCCCTCAAATATATTAAGAAGATTGCATGAACCTAACTTTTTTGTATTTTAAAGGCAAGTGACAGGCGTTGCATTCTAGATACAATTCAATTGGTGAAGCAAATCACACTTTATTCATACACTATAGTTAATATACAAAAAAAAGAACTTGGAATAACTTAACTCAATTGGAAAACTTTACTGAACAATAGATTATTTAACTACTAAACAGCAACTATTCCAATGTAGTAATATCCCATAAACACACTATTGGTAAAGGCAAATTCAGTAAAATAGATTGTCTCACATGCAATTCTCCAGTCCAGGAGGAAAAACATCAAGAGAAAACACAGAGAGAGAGTAGCAGGGAAAGATGTCCTGCCCTTCCAAACCCAGTGTAATGAGCCCAGCAACTGCTACTGATAAACTAAAACTAAAAAAAAAATCTGGTTCTCTTGCAGCTTGACCCCACCAATTCAGGCTGCTTTTATTGTTCTAACCTTTAAAAATAAACTCCAAGCCCTCACAAACCGAAAACCTTGTTCACTCCAAGTAGACCGATTGACACCTCTGCCTCAACGTTTCTTCAATAAAAATCCAGGACAAAATGCACCTCTTAAGGCCAAAGTATCATCACACATTATACTATTTCTGATGCACTGACAAGACCGCAATGATGTTGTAATATTTGAAGATGAGAAGAAACTATATCGGTTTTGCCGAATGAGTGAATGAACATAAATGAATCTTCTACTAAATTTTTGTGTTTTATGTTTTGTGTTTTCATGTCAATATTATAATGAAGCACACTTGGAAATGTTTCATTTTCTAAAGGTGGAGGCATTTTAGGAATGACTATATTTATTTACAAACTCTGAGAAATCTGGAAGATATAGAACTGATTAAACATTTTCTATATTGAAAAGAGTTCACCATGTGGGTTCTTGGAAAATCAAGTCAACAGTTTAAGGGAGATGTGGTTCTCTTGCTGTTTGCAGAAGGTCAAGTGACTTTGGAGGAGAGACCAGCATAGTTTTTAAGGTGATAAGAGATGGGGTTTTTTTGGTGCTTAATTTCTGGAAAACATGGCTTTGAGAGGACTTTCGAGGTCATTATATCAATATTTGCCTAGCAACCCTTTCTGGACTTAGTTTATGTTTCACGGAATTAATTGATCAGTAAGGAAGAAACCCTCAGAGCTGCAAGTCCATCTCCTTCTCTTTCAGAGGAAGTGCTGGGAACCTGATACAGTTTCCAAATATCAGTTTCCCTGACCATGTTACATACACTGGAAAAGCTGGCCACTTTCCAAGGATTTATCGAGCTTGATTTGACTCTAAACTGACGATCATCCATCAGTCCACGGCTGTCAACAATTCAATGTATTTGACAAGAAATCCTGTGGACTGGGAGAAATCATTGAATTCTATCTTTTGTTTTCACTCTCTAGGCCAATAGGAATATTTTGTCCTTTTGTACTCTGTTTAGTATCATAATTTCTACAGAGACATTATCTTTTTATGTTGTGAGGGTGTGTCTGTCCATGGGATTAAGGGGATGTATAATAAAAACCAGTTCAACAGAATGGGAAAGGGGTTTCCAGAAAATAATAAAAGGTGCAGCATAAGAGTAACGGTGAATATTTTCATCAGAAAGTGAATGTTAAAGATGAGCGTCAACCAATTAATATAGATGAAAATGAGAGTTTAACAGATCAGAAGGGAATTGCAGAGTAAGGGCACATTACAAAAAGAGAGGAGGGTGTTAAACCCCTTGAGGATGCTGTGGCATGTAATTAATTTTTGAAAACTTTATTTAGCTCCAGGTGCATCACAAAAATCTATCTTTCTCATTTTGAAACACAGAACTCTGCATTTCTATGAATTTTTTTGTGAGAAAGTGGGACTCAAATTTTCTCGATTGTCCTCACTCTAATTTTATGCTTCTGTCTCCTTGCTCTCAAAGCTATCAAACATCAGAGAAAGTCATTTTTCTTAATTTGATCTATCAATTTTTTTTAACAATTTAAACATTCCTCAGTCTTTGTTAGTTAAAGAAATGCAAGCAAAGTAAACATTGGGGAAACAAGAACAAACCACTTGCAGTACAAGTGGATTTAAAGCATGTTTACAAATAGGTAATGGACTACTAGTGGGACTTGTGCTAAACAGACAACTGTTCAATCCAAAATCTACAGGACTACAGACCAATTCCTGGAAGACAAATCTAGAATGGATAGTCTTTTTTTGGCTGACGTAGACAAGATGGACCAAATAGCTTCCTCTGTGCTCAAAAGTTTATTTTGTTTCTAAATTTATGGAACTGATTACAAGGTAGATTTCCATAAAATCAACTATTATTCATTGAATGTGTTTCAGGGACTGACTAACTAATTCCTATCACAATTTTCAATGATTTCTTTCAATGTTCCTTCTAAAAACCTAAATACTGCACAACTAGTTTAAAGTACAAAATTTAAATTCATCCTTTGTCTTCTATTTCAAAGTGCACTCTCCTCTTCCCACTTTTGTCCTGTCATTTTTACTAAGTGGTAACTATTTCAAAGAAATATTTTTTTAAGTTCATTTGTCAAAAGGTAAAACTGTGCTTTGGGTTCTCAGAGACATGGAAAACCAGATCACTTTTTGGAAACAAGATGCAAATTAAAATTAGCTTCTGATCAGTTTGAACAGCTCCTCCAGCATTCACCTTTTTAAGAAAAAGAACTTGTTGTGGCACAGAAGTCTGAAGACACATGCAAGGCATTTTATGTAATTTTCAAAGATAAATCGCAATTGCTCAATGACAGATTTTCTTGGTAACCGTGGCAATTTATTTTGTTTTGAAATCACTTTCTCAGTTTCGCCTGCCATGTCTCCTTTCCTTTCTTGTGACTTTCCACCAATCCACCTGTCTGACCACCTGTAAGGTTAATGAGAACATATTTATAATGCGCAACCTTACATCAGTAATACATGTAAATTTGAGACTTGCATCTAGGATTTATTGAATAAGTGAATATACATATGAAATATTTTGAAAGTGTTGTATTCTGTGTAGCAAATTAAAGTATGATATGTTTAAGGTGAGGTAATTTGATTAATTATTTGAGTTTGTCTTCAGTGAAAATAGCGTAAAATTAACAACTTTCGATTTCCAGAATGAGTAGTTGCAAAGAATTTATATATTAATTTTAGAAATATCTGAAAATACAGGGCTGAATTTCAAGTGGCCTCAATAGTGGGGATTTTGCGCTGAGGTGTGGGGACAGGGTCTAATGGGGGTTAAGCCTAATGCTCTGAAAAGCAATGTGGTTGACAAGGCAGGATGTGTTGAAGAGAAGGTAGAACTGGAGTCAGATGTAGTGGGTGTGTGTGGAGTTATCAAATGGATGGATAAGGATGTAGGCTAAGGTAACATGTTGGGTAGGTAAGGGTGTAGGAGGGGAGGCA
>NC_057731.1:37916401-38062162 GCF_004010195.1 Chiloscyllium plagiosum
GGTGAGTGTGAGAGGGAGTAGGGTGTTGGATGGAGAGGTGAGGTGTTAAAATTGGGTGATATATTGGCTGGATGAGGGGTAAGAATGGTAAATGCATGTGTGAAAGGATATGCTGGGTAACCAGGTAGGTGGGTGAGGGATACTTGGGGTGAATGGGATCAAAGATTATGGGGAGAAACCAGGCTTAAGCTATTGAGTTGGACAATCAGCCATGATCATGATGATTGGCCAAGCAAGCTCGAAGGGCCAAATGGCATCCTCCTGCTCCTATCTTCTATGTTTCTATGACAAGGGAAGGGTCTCTAAAATATTACTGAATCTCACAGACAAGTTAATCTACCGGGATGCAGGAGAAATGGAGCAATTTGACACCAAATGTTTCTGTGGTTCATCGTGCAGAATGAGGATGGGAACTTGTCCCAGATTGAAAAGGTATTTGTGAGTATTTAAAGTGAGTCTGGAAGATTTATTTGGTCTGTGCCAGAGGATAAAACCTTCATGAAATATTCTCACCATGAAGAACAGTTCTGGATTTAAGTTACCAGACTAGGGAAGGAATGGAGTGGAATGGAAGTCATCTTCAGGAGTTCAGTCTCTTTGCACTAGCTCTGAGAAAAATCAATTAAGAATGTAAAAAATCTCTGTAAAATGATTTTTTCTTTGTGTCAAATGTAAGGGGGTAAGATCTGTTCTATAGTTTAAAGTGCAAGTTGCCTACAAAAATAGTGTTTCAGCAATGTTTATTACAGTAAGTCTTAAAACTTGAAATTTTCTCATGTAATTCTTTTAGTTATGAACTGGAAGTTTGAATTTTTTTTAAGACATCTGCATCAACAAGATGTGATGTAATTGAGACCTATACACCACCTTCATCATTCACTTTTACTCCAGCACCAGTGCAAAATGGCTGTAGTGTGGACTATTGCAAGGGCTGTTCAATAGCTTTCTGAACCTATGGCCTCTACAGTCTAGAAGAACAGTGGCAATACCTGCTTAATTCTGCCTCAATGTAGCATTTCCCTGTGAAGTGATATACCACCCTGAATTGGAAATCTACCCCTTTTTTATTGTCAAAAGTAAAACATCCTAGAACTATCTACCGAACCAGACTGTGTGCCTACCATGTGGACTGCACAGGTTACAGAAGGCACTTTATCATCCATTTACCAGTGGCAATAAAAGCTGGTCTTCCCAACAATGCCTATAACCCATGGCGTTTTCTTTAAATGGAGAATGATAAAAGATACCCAGGCAACCCATTTAGGATTGAAGGCAGTTGTAGCATTTCTACTTCACACATATCACAGGACAATTTTGGAGAATGTTTGTAGCTCAGGTTGTGGATCAGGTTGGACGTTTGCTCACTGAGTTGGTAGATTTGTTCTCAGACGTTCATCACCATGCTAGGTAGCATCATCAGTGACCCTCCGATGAAATGCTGATGTTATGTCCCACTTGCTATTTGTATGTCTTGGTCTATTGTGGTGAGTGATATCATCTCCAGTTATTTTTCTGAGAGGTTGGTAAATGGGGTCCAAAACGTTTGTTAATGGAGTTCCGGTTTGAATGCCGGGCCTTGAGGAATTCCTATGCATGTCTTTGTTTAGCCTGTCCCAGGATGGATGTATTGACCCAGTTGAACTTGTGTCCCTCTTCGTCTGTGTATATGGAAACTAATGATAGTTTGTTGTGTCTTTTGGTGGCTAGTGGTGCCCATGTATCCTGGAGGCTAGTTTCCTGCCCGACTGTCTAATGTAATGTTTATTGCTGTCCTTGCAGGTATTTTGTATATGACATTCATTCTGCTGTTGTTGGTATGGGGTCCTTTAAATTCATCAGGAGCCTGTTTCAGTGTGGTGGTAGGTTTGTGGGCTACCATGATGCCTAGGGGCCGGAATAGTCTGGTCATCATCACTGAAGTGTCTTTAATGTATGGCAGGATGACTAGAGTCTCTGGGCGTGTTGTCTTCTTGCTTAGGTCTGTTGTATAGGAATCAACAGACTGTGCTTATTGGGTACCCGTTGTTCCTGAGCTTCTCGTAGTTCCTGGGTGCTGCAGTGTGTTATGGCTCATTTAAATATTGTCCTGATGCAGCTCCATTTGTGGCTGTTGGGATTATTGCTCCTGTAGTTTAGATCAGAGTGGTGCTGGAAAAGCACAGCATCTGAGGAGCAGGAAAATCGACGTTTCGGGCAAAAGCCCTTCATCAGGAATTGCTCCTGTAGTTGAGTATCTGATCAGTGTGTGTGGCTTTCCTGTAGACGCTGATCTGTAGTTCTCTATTGGCTTTTCATTCTATTGTGACGTCTAGGAAGGATACATGAACACCAACCAACCACCAAAAGACATGATCAACCATCACGTTGATCCATGCTCACAGACGAATAGGAACACTAGTTCTGCTGGGACAATACATCCATCCTGGGACAGGCTAAACAAAGACACACATGGGAATTCCTGGAGCCCTGGCATTCAAACCGGAACTCCACTAATAAACATATTGATTTGGACCCATTTACCAACCTCTCAGAAAAAGAACCGGAAGTGATATTACTCATTACAACAGACCAAGACATATAAATAGCAAGCAGGACATAACATCAGTGCTTCATTACACACTCACTGATGATGTTAGCTAGCATAGTGATGAAACATCTGCGAGCAAATCTACCAGCTCAGCAAGCAAATGTACAACCTGAGAGGACAATTTGGAGGTAAGCATCAAAAATGGCTGTCAATTAATTGTATATCATTTTGATTGTCAATTATATTTCATTGCTTGAAGTGGGTATGTAAGGAGTTTGCAGATAAGATGCACAATTACTTTCCAAACACTTCCATTGAAAAGTATTTTAACCTGAATTGATCAAGTACAAACTTAGAAGAGAGAACATAAGTAGAAATTTGAGGCTATCACATGAGTAATAGAACACATGGGAAAAGTGTATGATTCATTTGAATGAGATAATGATTCATTGTTCCACACTGTCTATTTATTCTCTCCCAATTCACCTCACAACTTTTTATTTTATTCCATAATGCTTTCTCTTCTTTCAGCCAAAATGATTCCAAACTAATGCATTTCTTATTGTGGATAACTATCAAATGATGAACTGAATCCAATTTTGAGGTCATCTACTTTGTACCTAAAAAAGTTAGAACAGAGCACATTCTAAATGGTGAAATGCCAGAAACAGTAAAGGTTCAAAGAGATTTGACAGCCTAGGTACATAGATCATCAAAATGTCACGAATAGATACAGAAGATATTTTTAAAAAGGCTAAGTGAATGATGACCTTTATATTGACAGTACTTTAATACTAGGGGTGGAAGTTACGATTCAGTTATATGAATCTCTCTGTAGATCATGTTTGGAGTACTGTGAGCAGTTCTAGGCACCACACCTTAGGAAGAATATACTGGCCTTAGAAATGTAATACAGTTTTGTCAGAATGCCAGAATGGTAAAGGGTTAAGTTAGGAGGACTTTAGAAGATTAAGCGACAATTTAATCAACATTTTGAAATTATTAAGGGAAAACTATTCCATTTGTTGGGGAATTCAGTCACTGTGTAAATAAAACAACAAAATTTTTCACGTGCTAGGAGGTTAAAGATCTGTTATTGCTAGATCAGTTGTTAAATTTAAAACTGAAATTGAAATTTTTTTATTAATTTAAATTATTAATAGAATAGGGGTCAAAGGACTTAGTTCACAGGTGAGGTATTATCTCAGTGAATGGCGGAAGAGTTTCTGGGGGCCAGCTGATCTGCTTCTATTCTTATCTTCCAGTTTTCAAAAAGACAGAAACATATCAGGACTGATGTGAAATTGAAAGAATAAACCCTTTATCAAGAATCTAAATGCTGTCGTGGAGATCATAGGCTGGGAATCAAAGCAGGTTGTTAATTTTCAGCACCCTGGTTTATGCAGTGATATATTCACTGTTGCGTTCTCTATCACTTTCATCAACTCAAAAGTAGCATTTGCTCTTGATTTAAAATAAGCCATTTTCGTCATTGCAGCATCAATCTACTCAATAATATCCATGAAACACCATATGCAATCTGATATACAAAAGCCACAACTTTACATCATACTTTGCAATGAGCACATCACTGGAAGCAGACATCAGCTCAGATGTTGAGAGTTCCAAGAGTAATTTGAGTTTGAAGAATAACTAGGACAGTCATTCTTCACAGCAAGGAGTTTTTCTGTGATTCTGATCTGCAGTGAAATGAACATGTTCAGAAGGAATGGTCTTGTGTTTGAAAAATAAATGTAAGTTGGTGTGTGGGTAGTGTTTGATTTACCACAATTTGAACACTGTCATACAACAGAAACTTCCTTTAACAATGACTGCCATTACGCAGCAACACACCTTTGTAAGGCACACAGGCAGAACTTACAATTAGATTGTAAAAAATATTCTCTTGGATAAAGTGGAGATCTACAATCCTAGACACAATAACACTTGGCTTCAAAGCTAGGATCACCAGCTGAGAGAGATGATCTAAGAGAAACAGTTGTGCCTTAGAACCCTTGAAGGGGTCCTGAGAGATGTAAATGTTGTCAGCTTCAGAAAAGCACAGAGGAAAGAGCAGAAAAGAAAACTGTGCAAAATATAAAATTTATCCAAAAATGTTTGCAGTGCATTATATGTTCAAAAGAAATAGTTTATAATTAACACTGTATGTGAGTTGTGTATGTCAGTTCTGTAATGCAGTCACTTCTGTGTATTTGCAGGATTTTGTTTTCTTTGTAGTACAGAGGCAAGTTTTGCTGTTTTAAAAATGATAGTATAAATCGGGTTGTATAAACTTAGTTATGTGAAGAGGTAGTTAATATTGTGGCTTCAAAATTTGGTTTCATGGTTCCTGTATTCTTGTCACAAAAGATATTATTTTGCATCTAAAGTGCAATGTGCACACATTCCTGGTGTGGTGTGCACCAGATACCATTTAGGATTGGTCATCAGAACAGACACTGGGAGCACATGTCTGATGCATGCAAATTGGCAAATTGTGACATCAGGCAACTTGTGATAATTTGGCTCCAGAGATGCCATTCAGCTATTGCTGAATTAATAGTAGCCCTTTCAGGGTTACTTAAAGGAGCAGGAGTAGGCCAGTTGGCCCTTTCATCTTGTTCTGCTAAAGTTGCTGCTGATGTTACAACTATAAGATTTATACATTAGTTCTGTTTTGGGATTTTATCTTTAATTTCATGTAGAATGAAGAAGAGTATATGGCCTGATCTGAGGTCTTCCTGACAGCAAGTCTGGTCAATTTGATATTAGAAATTAGAGGCAACCCAGAGTGATTGTGCAAGGTATTTAAACTTGGAGACATTGGCAGTAGCCTGTGTGTTAACTGTGATTAGTCTGAGAGTCTCCAAAGGACTAGAAATGTGTTCAGACATTTGGGTTCTAAAAACATATGCTTTAAACTATCAATTAATTTCCTTGATAAAAGAGAATTGGTATCTCAAAGATTGTTAATCAGCATTCCAACCTGGATACAAAACACATGTGATTCATATTGCCATAGAAAATATCCCTGAAAATTCAGCCACAATTTGTTTGCTAGAATCTGAGAAAGAGAGGGACATAAAAAAAGAGCAGCTGAGATGTCGTTTGAAGTAGTTAACTAATTTGGAAAGTCCACATTTGTGAGGCGTTAAATGGTTTGGAAAATATGCCTAGCTTTACCTAGAGAGAAAAGTATCCAGAAAAGCTTAGACCATGAAAAATACTTCTGAATTTAAACGTTTCCAGCAGTGAAAAGGTAAAGTTTAGGAATAAACCCTTTTGGAACTAACTCTGATTCTGGTGGAACTAAATTTTCATAGTAAATTATTAAATTTTGAAAACTTGAGTCAATAATTCAGCAACTAATTTGAATTTCAAATTACCTATTGCAAATTACTACTCGAACTGAACCAAAGATGATAAGAAATAGTGTGACATGTAATGGAGGTCTTGGTTTTAGTTTCAACGATTCCGCTCAGACCATTTGCTCCCCATCACACATGCAATAGTATTTTTGTAAAAAGAATTTTTTCACAGAGACTGGGCGTCATTGACCAGGCCAAAATCTATTGCACATCCCTAATTACCTTGGAAAAGTGCTGATGAGCTTCTGCCTTGAACAACTGCAGTCTATGTGGTGTAGGTTGACCCACAGTGCTGTTAGGACATGAATTCCAAGATTTCGGTCCAGCGATAGTGAATGAATGGCTAATTTTTCAGGTGTTGGTGCTCCCATGCACGTACTGCCCTTGTTTCCCAGTTGGTCAAGGCCATGGACTTGGAAGGTGCTGTCAAAGCCTTGGTGAATGCTCACAGTCTATTTTGCTGATTGTACAATCTGCTTCCACTGTTCTTGTTGGTAGAGGGAAGTTTGGGGAGATGGATAAAATGCCAATCAAGCAAGCTACTTTGTCTTGGGTGCTGTCAAACTTCTTAAACATTGTTGGAGCTTCTTGACCTCTTAACCTGTAGCATAACAGAGAAAATGAATAAAGATTACAAAGAAGAGGAAAAGCTCATGGAAGAAGAAAGGAGGAAGGGAGAAAGGCTGTCAGGAGAAGGCCATACCTTCTCAAGAAGCAATTCTCCAACTTCTGTTCATTGATTTCACTGAGTCTGTAATGTCTCTGATTCCCTAAGAAAGTGGAATCACCCAACTGTTGAAGGTAGTCCTGTAATCTCAGAGCAGGGTGTTTGTGGCATTGCCAATTGCTATGAGGTTTGCTGACCACAGTCAAGAAATCTAATGCAATGGGCTCCTTCCAGGCTAGAGAAAGTGATATTTACAAAATCTTGCAGTTCACCGTCCACTATTGTAAATTAGATATCACTGAAATGCTATACAAGGACAGATGTTTACATTCCATATCTCTTTTGGAGAGGAGCAAGTGGAAAAAACATGTGACTTTGCCGTGATACCAGGTTTGTGCATAGTACCATTGATTGCATACACATTTCTCTGCGTGTAAATTCAGAGATGTGCTACAACTAAAATGGTTTTCACTCCCTCTGTGTGCAGCTCATAATTGAACATACTTGGCTATTGGGTGACCCAGTGCACATTATCCTTAGGCCATCATGATGTCTTTAATCTGTAGGCAGTTTAATATATCTTCAGCATTTGAGCCACCACAAGAAACTAGAAAGTAGCTGTTGAGCAACAAGGGCCAATGCACTTTGTTCATTAATGTGGTGAGTAAACTACACACAGTTGAGCAGAATGTATATCACCATTACCATGCTAAATATGTACAAACAGAGCATCAGGATAGTTAGGCAACACTTTATCTCTGCACTGTTCAGGAAGAGCCTGTAATATGGCCTATCATAGTAGGTCACTAATTGACAAGCTCAGAAGTATTCTTCACAATGCCACCATCATGAAGGGGAAAGCCTTTGTCACTATGTACAAGGTGAGCAAATGAGGATGAGGAGGAGAGATGTATAGGTTATTTTCCCTTATCAACCGAGGCAGAGCGTTTAAGAGCAGGGAGGTAATGCGGGAACTGTATAAAATGTTGGTCAGACCACAACGAGAATACCATAGCTGTTCTGGAATCCACATTTTAGGAGGGATGTAATTGCCCCAGAGAGGATGCAGAGGTGATTTCCCAGGATGCTGTCTGACCTGGAGAGTTTCAGTCAGGAAGAGTGATTGGACAGACTTTGTTTCTTTTCCTTGGAGGAGAAAATATTCCTTACAAAATTCAGGTAATCACGCTTGTGCATTCCCAGGTGGCCTGTCTTCCATGTGCCAGTGCCAATCGTAGAGCATCTATGTAATGCTACCCCAGTGTTTGCAGCAAGGTTAATGGAAAGCTGCCGATTTTCATGGAGAAAGATTGCAAATGGCGTTGAAGAGGGCATTAATAGTATGCTACAGATGGAAGAGAAAATGCTGGGATCTTAGAGAGGGGAGCAGGTTCCCATTCCACAGAACCTCTGCCACTTGTATGAGGCAAAGCCCCAACCTATATCACAACACACAATCTGATGTTCTGATGAAGGATCATTGGACTCAACATGTTAACTCTGTTTTTTTTCTCCACAAATGCAACAAGCATTGCTGAGTTTCTCCAGCACTTTCTGTTTTGGTTGCAGATCTCCAGCATACGCTGTTCTTTGTTTTATCATAGCACACATTGTTAGAGTGTTCTGCCACCCTTCCAGCTTCTTTATACTTTGATATCCACAGCCAGAATGGCCACATTTTGGCCTTTCACTGCAGCACTCGCCCATTTGGTAACTTCTGCTTCTACTGCAATGGAAGTTAAGATATCAGCCATCATATTTCCATTACAATTGGATCCACAAGTGTGAGAATGAAGTTAACTGTCATCTCCACACTAAAGCTTAAACTTCAGCCTCCAAGCAAAACCCTGGAAAGGTTGTTGTTGGATTTCTCTATGTTCCTTGACAGTGACTACAGGATTTCTGGTATGCTGTCCATGCAACATGTATTTCTGTGTGAATGCTCATCTATTTTCTGTATTTTTCCCAACAAAGTCCTTATCTGAGTTATTTGCAGCAAAATTGACATGTTGCTCTTTCACAAATCTGTGAGCAGATGCACCTCTATTAACTTTTCTTCCTGCCATGACATTCATGTCTGATATCTCTCTCCTTGTAGATTTTGTTTCCAGTCGAAACTCTAAAACAACTCTCCCCAAACTGTGGGTTGTCCTCCCCATGCCCCTTCCTAGGACCATGAACTCTGAGGCTGTACTGGTTACCTTTGAGTTCCAGCAAATGGTAACAGCTGTAAAGATCCTTTTAAATCCTTACATTCTTTTTAATGATGGGCATGACATAATTGATAGATCTTTGAGTCCTGATTCTTACTTCAGACAAAACCAGTGGAAAGCTGGGCTCTTTTAAAAAACACCCTGAAGGTTAAACACCTGAGAGCCTCTTCTGACATCATTGATTCAGTGTTTCAGGAAGTTAATGGCTTTGTGACTACACCACTGGCACTGCTCATGAGAGCTACATTCGCATTATCTGTCTCGAGGCCCCATGTGGACAGAGGATCACCTCATGCATTAATGCTACAGTTGGAAAACCTTGGACCATATCTTATGCCATGTTGTGTTACAGTTGTGAACTTCTGTGGAGAAATACTTTTCAAATGGTTCCTTCTACAGCCAAAATTATCTCCACTTCTTAAGAAGTGCAAAACAGCTTTAGGTATTGCAGGTTTAAAACAGCCTCTGAATCAAAACAGAAACTCTGCAGATCTGGCAGCATCTGGAGAGAATTAAGATCTACCTGTTTTGATTTTGTGCCCCTTTTTCTGGCATATAGCCACTGAATTATTGATATATGTTTCATTTGGTTGGGCTTGCCTGCTCAATAAACAGAGAAGGCAGAACATGCTGGAGTGCATCACTGAGCTTATTTGCAGTCCGCGGGTCAAGCAGAAACCTAGTGAGCTTGGGCCAGAAAACCCAACATCTTTGTGTATGTAAATACAAAAGTTATGTGAGTGTCAAAACATTGAAGTGTTAGTTATAAAATTAGTGCTATAATATTGAAAAACCTTGTAGATACCTTTGCTGTTGTCAATGAAAGATTAATGAGGTCCAAGGCAGCTTATTGTTCCCCATAATCCCCAATGACTTTGCCCCTATAGATTTATAATTTGGCTTAATATCAAGTCTATCTGAAGCAAATAACTATAGATATTGTTTCAGGAATGAAGCAGCATGCAATTATTCAGGGCTAATATAAACACCAAAAAATGACCTCGCTGTGTTTTGTGATATCCTGGAAAAACATACCTGGAAAGTTAAACTAATGGAGTACTATTGAACCAGTAGATTTAATATTCCTGTTCAGTTCTGAAGATCTTTATGTTGATTTGCACTACAAAACAATTAGCAAGAGATTCATTAAACTGATTATTCACAAATCAAATAATTAACTCAATAAACAGTCAAAGATAATTCTTGCAAATTTATGCCAAATAACACTACATATTTTTGCTTTGGAATTGTGGGCTATGTATAGTTTGTATGGTCTATGATTTAATTGGTTAAAATTGCCATGATACATAATTGATGAATGGTGAAAGACCATTAAGCCTGGTCAAGCTATCATGCAAAACACACTTTCATCCCTCAGAGATCCCGGTGCTTGTAACCCCTTGGCATATCAAAAAAGGCAGAAAAATGAAAAACAAACCAGGACTACTCTGGAGGAAACCCCACTCCAAACTCCCTCAGATAATCCAAATCCATCTAGGAGATCATAGGGACAAGATGTCACCTATAAATAGACTCAGATCCTGGCACCCTCCCCTGCCACCGCAGGAATTGCAAAACCTGCGCCCACACCCCCTTCCTCACCTCCATCCAAGGCCCCAAAGGAGCCTTCCACATCCATCAATGTTTTACCTGCACATCCACCAATATCATTTATTGTATCCGTTGCTCCCGATGCGGTCTCCTCTACATTGGGGAGACTGGACGCCTCCTAGCAGAGGGCTTTAGGGAACATCTCAGGGACACCCACACCAATCAACCCCACTGCCCTGTGGCCCAACATTTCAACCCCCCCTACCACTCTGCCGAGGACATGGAGGTCCTGGGCCTCCTCCACCGCCGCTCCCTCACCACCCGATGTCTGGAGGAAGATCGCCTCATCTTCTGCCTCGGAACACTTCAACTCCATAGCATCAATGTGGATTTCTCCAGTTTCTTCATTTCCCCTTCGCCCACCTCACCCCAGCTCCAACCTTCCAGCTCAGCACCACCCTCATGACTTGTCCTACCTGCCTATCTTCCTTTCCGCCTATCCACTCCACCCAAACGTCAATTTTCCTGCTCCTCGGATGCTGCCTGACCTGCTGTGCTTTTCCAGCACCACTATAATCTAGACTCAAATGGACATACACAGGGTCAGTGCTCATCGCACCATCTTAAATTAGTAAAACTGGAATAACTGCAACAAGCTAATTATGACTTAAAATGCAACATCTTTTATCTTTGAAAAGGTTTTCCCAAATCTACTCCCGTGGTTTGAATTAGAAAAAATATACGCAAAGCTGCCAAGCCCCATGTTTTGTTTTAAGTTGCTTGCAGAGAACTATACCCTCCTTACTTGCAAAGAATTGTGCAGAACCAGTAGCAAAACCTAACCACAATTTAGTTGCTACTGAAATTTTCTTGATTGGCAGTGAATTTTACATTTATATTTCTTACCAACATAATATAGCTGTAGCAAGTCAGCTTATCAGAAATATTTCAGGAGGACATCCATGGGACCATCTTTGATGTGACTTCAAACAAGCTGATGGTTTCCTTTGTGTAAATTATTATACATTAGCTAGACCCTATAATTGTCAATGTTTTAAATTTAGTTGTCTTCAAATTTCATACTTTATTTTTGTGTGATTATGTTTTCTTCTCCAGTAATGTCTGGTTTATACAACAGAACATCTATTGAAATAAACATATGAAAAATATGGCCAAGAAATCTCTGATGAAAGAAAGATCATTAAATTTTGCTAGTTATGTAGTGCTTTCCAGACACCTGAAAGTCCTTGAAGATTATGCAACAAGGATTAGTAATTTTATACTCAGTGTAATCTGTCCAAGTTTGAACTTGTTGCATTTTCTGGGTCAGAACTAAAATTTATTAGTGATAAACAATATTTGTCATACTGGGACTCCTCATTCTTCTTATTCTGTTTTCTTATTCAAGTATGCAATTTTATCTAGACTATAGTACCGGTACTGTCAAATATTGTATCTGTAAATTATACATTACATGCACAGCATCAGTTGACATGAATTTGTGTGCTAAAATCTCAAGTGTGCAAGTCAATTTCATATATTTTTATATAGTAATCACACCATTATGATCTATTCATCAACATAACCTTTCCAGTGAATTTTGCTGCAATTTGTGTTATTTGTTTAATGTTTGTTCTGCTGTTCCGATGACACATCAGTGAGGATGGAGTGTGATTTTTGGATCAGGCTTCCTTTGCAAATAAAGAGTAGCATATAGTTCTGTTGCTTGAAATTTGATGATTTTGATACAGGATATTACTAAGATAGTGGTGCATGAGCATTCTAGAGAGCTGATATGCAGTTTCTATTTGATTGGAGAATGAAAAGCTTAGGCCAGGGCCTTGCATCTGGAACAGCAAGAGATACAATGGCCGAGGTAGGAAGATAGTTGTTGATGAAGTGTAGATTGGAGTTATACATTTGGAACCTCTGGATGTCCTCACACAGCTGAGTCTTTGGGAATTGTCTGGAAAGCTGAAACTTCCACTGGGCAATTACCTGGTCTCCAGAACCCTTTATAAAGTTTCCAACCTCTGAATTAGAATTGGAAACTTTGGAGGATTACTTATGTTAATAGTTGGCCAGGACACATTAAAGAGATTAAAACCTGCTCTAAATCCTGGTGAATGATTGGTCTGACCATCTCAACTCACCACTGACTGCCATTCCTCCTCCCTATGGTAATCTCCCAAATCCATTAGGACACTAAAGCCCCAATAGGTACTTGTCAGCCTGCCCAGCCTGAGCCTACATGACTCACAAAATCCAACACCACCACTGACCCAACTCCAAATTTCTCCCTCACCACCCACTATCCTTAACCCTCCCACTTCCAACAACCTGGACACCTAAAGAACCTAACATCCCATCCTTTTCTGTCCTGACTGGAACTGCCCTAACTGCCCCACATCCCCTCCCCCTCTTTCTTGATCTGTGCTAACCCCTAACCTATGGATCTGACACCCTAGCCATCAGTCACCCTGTCTCCTCCCCACCTTACATCTGTATCCCCACCCATCTGGTACATGCATCCCCCCCAGTCACCTGGTGTCTGATGTCGATGGCATTCTCTCACTTACTTGACACTTTATCCCACACTCACTTAACCCTCTAATTGAACATCCACCTGGAATCAAACTCCCTTATTTAACTTACATACATACATACATTCTCTCAGTAGCCAAAATGAAATATGGTAGCTACTGCTGCAAAAGAGGGCTGCTGTATCAGCACTGATCTATTCCATTTCTACCTGAGTGGATTACTAGTCTGGAGTGCACTCTTTCAGCTGGAAGGCTCCTGGTCTGGAACTTCAGACAGAAATTTGTTCAAAAACATGTGGGCAACATATTGTCTGCCCTTGGATTAGAAATAGGGCTTCTGATGCAGATTGGAATTTTTAAAATCTATTCATGGGTTGTGGGCTTCTCTGGCTAAACTAGGATTTATTGCCCTTGCGTAATTGCCATTGAGAAGGTAATGCAGAGCTGCCATCTTGTACTGCTGCAGGTGCTTGGGGTAGAGGGACAATAGTGCTTTTAGGGAAGGAGTTCCAGGATTTTGGCCTAGTAACAGTGAAAGAATGACAACTTAGTTTCAAGTCAGAATAGTTGCAGGTAATTATATGTCCTTGCATCTGCTGCCCTTGTTCTTCTCATGGTAGTGATTGCAGGTTTGGAAGGTGCTTTCAGAAGAGCTTTGGTGAATTTCTGTAGTGCATTTTATAGGTGATACATCATACCGTCACAGTGAATTAATAGTGATGGGGCTGAATGTTGAAGCTGATGGATGGGATGCCAATCAAGCTGACTGTGTTTTGACCTGGATGGTATCAAGCTTCTTATGTGCACTGGAGCTGCACTCATCCAGTGGATCCTATTTAGGCATATAGTTGGAGAGATTTACCTTGGCTTTTAAAGCTATATGCCTTCATTAGATCTGTAAGGCTTGGACTCTACTTGGAGGAAAAATAGGTAAGTATGCAAGGACCTCACTAGCTGAGCTGTTGATTATTTTAATGTTGTGCAATAGTTGATTGTCATCTTTCTGGTATTTACTCAAATTTTGGTTAGTGCTCATAATTTATGTTTAAATGTATATTCTATATGCGATAACTGAGTGAACTAAACAATAGATTAGGAAGATGTTAGTATGGTGCTAATGTAGTTGGACTAGTAGTCTAGAATTCCAGGCTAATGGTCTAAGAACATGGGTTCAATTCCCACAGATGATGAAATGTGAATTCAATAAAAAATCTGGAATGTACAAACTAGCCTAATGGTGACTGTATGACAACTGTGAGTTGTCATAATAATCTTTCTGGTTTGCTAATGTCCTTTAGGGAAAGAAATCTGCCATCCTTAGCAGGTCTAGTCTATGTGTAACTCCAGACTGACAGCAATATAATTGACTGTTAACTGGCCTCTGGGCAATTACAGATGAGTAATAAATTCTGGCCTAGTTAGACACATCCACATATATAAATGAAAGAGAGATGCTGGCAAACAGATATGTGGCTGTTTGTTACATGTGTTTTGAAAAACGTTTGTTAGTACCTGGCTATTGATGTTCTCCTTCCTGATTAGAACAGAAAGCTCTAAACCAAGGACAAATCAGTCCACTATAAACATCTTACACTGTATTATGGTAAGGTAAAGTTATCTTAGTCCCAGAGAAGCATTGAACTGTTCTGTTATGGAGAGATGACTGGCGGTGAGTATTACCTGAGGGCCTCCATTTCGCAGCAGCAGCGGGAGCAGTGAGAGCGAGGACCGGGGCTGCCAGGAAGGTAAATTTCCCCTGAAAAGGACTCACCTGGAGAGTCAGCAGCAGCAGAAGCAGTGATAGCAATGACCAGGGGCTGCCCGGAATATAAGCTACCCTTTCATTTCAGCGGCAAAGCTGAGTGGGAGCAGTCGAGTTGTGCTCAGGAAGGTGAGTGAACTGATATATTTGGGCAGTGGATGAACATGTCGTGTCTCCCACCCACCCTCCCCCCTAACCAAAAAAGAAGACTCTGTGGTGTGCTGATATGGTAAGGTTTTTGTATTTCTTTTTTATCATGTGATTGGTAAAATGTTTTTTTCCTTTTTCATTTATGTAATATTTGATATTATAGTTGGACTAAGTTAAGCTTAAGAGTGCAAATGGCAGGAGACCTCAGACCCATGTTTAGATTAGATTAGATTACTTATAGTGTGGAAACAGCCCTTCGGCCCAACAAGTCCACACTGACCCGCCGAAGCGCAACCCATCCAGACCCATTCCCTTACATTTACCCCTTCACCTAATACGACGGGCAATTTATCGTGGCCAATTCACCTAACCTGCACATTTTTGGATTGTGAGAGGAAACCGGAGCACCCGGAGGAAACCCACGTAGACACGGGGAGAATGTGCAAACTCCACACAGAGAGTCATCTGAGGCGGGAATTGAACCGGGGTCTCTGGCGCTGAGAGGCAACAGTGCTAACTACTGTGCCACCATGCCACCCATGTTATACTCCTCTTGCTCAATGTGGGAGCTCAGGGTTGCGGCTGATGTCACTGACTCCTTCTCGTGCAGGAAGTGTGTCCAGCTGCAGATCTTGGTGGACCGCATGACATCTCTGGAGCTGCGGATGGACTCACTTTGGAGCATCCGCGATACTGAGGAGGTTGTGGAGAGCACGTTTAGCGAATTGGTCACACTGCAGATTAGGATTGCTGAGGGAGAAAGGGACTTGGTGACCAAAAGGCAGAGAAAGAGCAGGAAGGCAGTACACGTGTCCCCTGTGGTCATCTCCCTCCAAAATAGGTATACCGTTTTGGATACTGTTTGGGGAGATGGCTTGCCAGAGAAAGGCAGCAGTAACCAGATTTATGGCATCGTGGCTGGCTCTGCTGCACAGAAGAGCAGGAAGAAGAGTGGAAGGGCTATAGTCATAGGTGATTCAATTGCAAGGGGAGTAGATAGGTGGTTCTGTGGTTGAAAACAAGACTCCTGAATGTATGTTGCCTCTCAGGTACACGGGTCAGGGATGTCTCAGATCGGTGGCAGAGCATTCTGAAGAGGGAGGGTGAACAGCCAGCTGTCGAGGTACATGTAGGCACCAATGATATAGGTAAAAAACTGGATGAGGTCTCACAAGCAGAATTTATGGAGTTCGGAGCCATAATAAAAAATAGGAGCTCAGGGGTAGTAATCTCGGATTGCTACCAGTGCCACGTGCTAGTCAGAGTAGAAATGAAAGAATAGGCTGGATGAATGCGTGGCTTGATGGATGGTGCAGGAGGGAGGGGCTGAGATTTTTAGAACATTGGAACTGGTTCTGGGGGAGGTGGGACTATTACAAATTGGACGGTCTACACCTGGCTGGACTGCAGTCAGTGACCTGGGGCTGCTTTTGCTAACGCTGTTGAGAAAGGTTTAACCTAATATGGTAGGAGGTTGGGAACCAAATGAGGAGGGTAGTGGACAGTCAGGAGGTAGTAACTAAAGAGTGACTAAGGAGAAGAGTAGGCAGGGAGCAGATGGTGGATGCAAAGGGACAGGTGGTTTGAGGTGCATTTGTTTTAATGCAAGAAGGCAGTAGGTAAGGCAGTTGAACTTAGGGCTATGATTAGTACCTGGGAGTATGTTATTGTTATTACTGAGACTTGGTTGAGGGAAGGGCATGATTGGCAACTAAATATCCCAGGATATAGATGCTTCAGGTGGGATAGAGAAGGAGGTAAAAGGGGTGGAGGAGTTACATTACTAGTCAGAAAGGATATCCACAACTGTGCATGATGAGGATTTGAGCAGTGAGGCAATATGGGCAGAACTCAGAAATAGGAAGGGTGCGGAAACAATGTTGAGGTTCTACTACAGACCTCCCAAAAGCGAGTGTGACATAGAGGTACAAATATGTAAACAGATTATGGAGAGATGTGGGAGCAACAGGGTGGTGGTGACAGGAGATTTTAATTTTCCCAACATTGACTGGGATTCACTTAGTGTTAGAGGTTTAATGAAACAAAATTTGTAAAGAGCATCCAGAAGTAGCATGTAAATAGTCCAACTTGGGAAGGGGCCATACTGGACCTGGTTGGGGAATGAGCCTGGCCTGGTGGTTGAAGTTTAAGTGGAGGATTACTTTGGGAATAGTGATCACAATTCTGTATGTTTTAGGATATTCATGGACAAAGATGAGAGTGGTCTGAAAAGAAGAGTGCAAAATTGGGGGGAAGGCCAACTATAGCAAAATTTGGCAGGAGCCGGGAAATGTGGATTGGGCTCAACTGTTTGAAGGTGATATTTGATGTGTGGGAGGCTTTTAAAGAGAGGATGATTAGAGTGCAGGACAGACATGTCCCTGTGAAAATGAGGGTTAGAAATGGCAAGATTAGGGAACGATGCATGACAGGGGCAACTGTGAGACTAGCTAAGAGGAAAAAGGAAACATACATAAGGTCTAGGCAACTGAAAACAGATGAAGCTTTGGAAGAATATCAGGAAAGTTGGACAGGGAATTAAGAGGGCTAAAATAGGTCGTGAAATATCTTTAGCAAACAGGGTTAAGGAAAATCCCAAAGCCTTTTACTCGTATATAAGGAGCAAGAGGGTAACTAGAGAAAAGGTTAGCCCACTCAAAGACAAAGGAGGAAAGTTATGCGTGGAGTCAGAGAAAATGGGTAGATTCTTAATGAATATTTTGTGTCAGTATTCACCAAGGAAGAGGACATGACAGATGCTGAGGTTAGGGATAGATGTTTGATTACTCTAGGTCAATTTGGCTTAAGAAGGGAGGAGGTGTTGGGTATTCTAAAAGGCATTAAGGTGGACAAGACCCCAGGTCCAGATGGGATCTATCCCAGGTTACGGAGGGATGCGAGAGAAAATAGCTGGGGCTTTAACAGATATCTTTGCAGCATCCTTGAACATGGGTGAGGTCCCAGAAGATTGGAGAATTGGTAATGTTGTCCCCTTGTTTAAGAAAGGTAGCAGAGATAATCCAGGCAATTATAGACCAGTGAACCTGACAACAGTGATAGGGAAGATGCTGTAGAAGATACTGAGGTATAGAAACTATTTACATTTGGAAGAAAATGGGCTTATCAGTGATGGGTAGCATGGTTTTGTGCAGGGTAGGTCATGTCGTACCGACTTAATAGAATTCTTTGAGGAAGTGACAAAGTTGATTGATGAGAGAAGGGTCGTAGATGTCATATGTATGGACTTCGGTAAGGCATTTGATAAGGTTCCCTATGGCTGATGGAGAAAGTGAAATCATATGGAGTCCAGGGTGTACTAGCTAGATGAATAGAGAACTGGCTGGGCAACAGGAGACAGAAAGTAGTAATGGAGGGGAGTTTCTCAAAATAGAGAACTATGACTAGTGGTGTTCCACAGGGATCCTTGTTGGGACCACTGTTGTTTGTGATATACATAAATGGCCTGGAGGAAGGTACAGATGGTCTGATTAGCAAGTTTGCAGATGACACTAAGATTGGTGGAGTAGCAGATTGTGAAGGGGACTGTCAGAGAATGTAGCAGAATATAGATAGATTGGAGAGTTGGACAGAGAAATGGCAGAAGGAATTCAATTGGGCCAATGCGATGAGATGCATTTTGGAAGATCCAATTTAAGAACAAACTAAACGACAAATGAAAAAGCCCTTGGGAAAATTGATGTACAGAGAGATCTGAGTGTTCAAGTCTATTTTATCCTGAAGGTGGCAACACAGGTCAATAGAGTGGTCAAGAAGGCATACCGCATGCTTTCACTCATCAGATGAGGTATTGAGTACAAGAGTTGGCAGGTCATGTTATAGTTGTATAGGACTTTGGTTCGGCTACGTTTGGAATACTGCGTACAGTTCTGGTCGCAACATTACCTAAAGGATGTAGATGCTTTGGAGAGGGTACAGAGGAGATTCACCAAGATGTTGCCTGGTATGGAGGGCACTAGCTATGAAGAGACACTAAGTAGATTGGGATTGTTTTCATTAGAAAGATGGAGGTTGAGGTCTGACTGAGGTCTAAAAAATCATGAGAGGTATAGATCTTTTTCCAAGAGTGTGGGGGGCTCAATTACTAATGGTCAGGAGTTCAAGGTGAGAGAGGAAATGTTTAAGGGAGATATGGGTGGAAAGTTCTTTACGCGGAGGGTGGTGGGTGCCTGTAACGTGTTGCCA
The DNA here is from genome assembly GCF_004010195.1 of Chiloscyllium plagiosum. Taxonomy (NCBI): domain Eukaryota; kingdom Metazoa; phylum Chordata; class Chondrichthyes; order Orectolobiformes; family Hemiscylliidae; genus Chiloscyllium; species Chiloscyllium plagiosum. The sequence goes on from NC_057731.1 coordinate 37,935,386, forward strand.
GTGGAGGTTGTAGAGGTGGGCACGATAGCATCATTCAAGCTGTATCTAGACAGATACATGAATGGGCAGGGAGCAGAGGGAAACAAATCCTTAGAAAATAGGCAACAGGTTTAAATAGAGGATCTAGATCAGCGCGGGCTTGGAGGGCTGAATTTTCTTTGTTGTTTGTTCTTTGGGTGAGGTTGAGAAGGTGGGACCTTATCCGATGGGGAAATTCATAAAACGTTTTGAAAGTATTATCTCCTTAAACTTACAGGAATTAATTTTATGATACCTGAGGTTTTAATTTAAATCATCAGGTGTAAAAATGTATTTAAATCACTTGCAGCAGGAGGAAATGATGGAATACAAGGCACAATAAGAAAACTGGGAGGGAGTTAAGTTCCTCTGATTTTGGCTAACAGTAAAACATACAAAACAGGATGTTTGCGATTTTGGATAAGATTTGTAGCTCAGGTTGTGGATCAGGTTTAAGTTTGCCAGCTGAGCTGGTAGATTTGTTCTCAGATGTTTCATCACCAGGCTAGGTAACATCATCAGTGAGCCTCCAGTGAAGCACGGGTGTTCTATCCTGCTTGATATTTATGTGTCTTGGTCTGTTGTTGTGGGTGATATCATTTCTAGTTCTTTTTCTGAGACGTTGGTAAATGGGGTCCAAAACAATATGTTTGTTAATGGAGTTCTGGTTTGAATTCCAGGCCTCTAGGAATTCCTATGCATGTTCTTGTTTAGCCTGTCCTAAGATGAATGTATTGTCCCAGTCGAACTGGTGTCCGTCTTTGCCTGTGTCTATGGATAGTAACGATAATTGGTCATGTCTTTTGGTGGCTAGTTGGTGCCAATGTATCCTGGAGGCTAGTTTCCTACAAGTCTGTCCATGCAGGGTATTTTGTATAAGAAGTTCATTCTGCTGGTTGTTGGTGCGAGGTCCTCTAAATTCATCAGGAGCTGTTTCAATGGGCTATCATGATGCCTAGGGCCGGAGTAGTCTGGTCATCTCCAAGATGTCTGTAATGTATGGCAGGGTGGCTAGAGTCTCTGGGCGTGTTGTGACATCTTGTTTTGGTCTGTTGTGTAGGAATCGGTGGACTGCGATTATCGGGTATCCGATGTACCCAAGCATGTTGTACAGATGTTTTTCCTCAGCTTTTCATCGTTCCTGAGCGCTGCAGTGTGTTGTGGCTCATTTAAATAATGCCCTGATGCAGCTCCATTTGTGGGTGTTGGGACGATTGCTCCTGTAGTTGAGTATCTGGTCAGTGTGTGTGAATCTCCCATAGATGCTGGTCTGCAGCTCTCCATTGGCTTTTCTTTCTCCTGTGACGTCTAGGAAGGAGTCTAGTATTGTTCTCTTCCTCTTTGGTGAACTTTATACCAGTAAGGATGTTGTTCATGTGTTTGTGGGTTTCTTCTAATTTGTTGCATTTCATGATGTCATCCACATAGCGGACCCAAAGTTTGGGCTGGATCGTGGGAGGGGCTGTTCATTCTAACCTCTGCATAACTGCTTCTGCAAAGAGTCCTGATATTGGTGATCCCATGGCTGTCCCATTGATTTGTTTGTAGATCTTGTCGTTGAAGTGAAGTGAGGCACAGGTTTACTAGTTTGAGGAAGCTGTGTTTGCTAATGGAATTGGTGCTGTTGGATGTTTGTGTCCTTGGTTCAGGACAGGATGTGCACTCTTCCCAGTTTCTTTACTGAAATATATTTCAGGAAAAATTGCATTATCTGATTGTACTCCAAACACAGCATACCAAACAGCAACTATAAAGAGCAGAAAAAGTTTTGCATTTCTGATGACCTGAAATATTTAGCTATCACTCTTCTATAGGTACAGCAAGACCTCTGTCTATTTCCAGCATTTCTATTAGGAAATAAATTGACTTTCTACATAACCCACTCAAACATTTGTGTACATCAGACTTAAAGTGTGTGGTAGGTCTGTTAATGATTAGAACATTGATTCCATGAAAATGTTAGAATTGCTAGTACTCAGAAGGATGTGTTTCTTTATGAACAAGGTCAACAGTCTATGTCTTCCTTTCTGATATTTGTAATGTTGAGAATAGAGAAAAAGAAATTATTTTTCACCCTCACAGTAGAATACAGACGTAGGCTGTTCTTCATATGATTCAGGTAAAAGCCTGATGTTTGTTTTCCTGATGCCAACCCAGGCATCATCATATTAAGGTCCAACAATCACTGAATGTTTGGAACATGTCATAATATTTTGTCAGTGGCAGAATCCTAGTTCCTTATAAAGTAAAAATCTTTACTAACCCTCAGAGCCATTAGGTATGATTAGCATATTCTAGTTTGTATCTGAGTGATTGTAAGCTTGTAATTACACTGTCCACATTCACTGAAAAATTAAGTAACATCTCTGTGTTACACATCCTCAATCCATTTTTCTCATTTTTGATTCCTGGAGGATTAAGCAAAATCCTATTATAGAAGTGAAGAATGTTAATCCCCTCATATTTTATTTGTGAGAGGAAATAGCCCTGAATATCTCTAATGTCAGAACAAGAGTCAGAAAAATTGGATTTTAGAGTGAACTTACATTTTATGCAACCAATCTCGGTGTCATGGAGCCATACAGCATGGAAATAGACCCTTTGGTCCAACTAATCCATGCCAACCATGTTCCCAAACTAAACCTTCCTGTGTTTGGTTCACATGCCTCCAAACCTTTCCTATTCATGTACTCATTGAAACATTTTAAACTTTGTAACTGTACCTGCATCCACCACTTCCTCTGGTGGTTTATTGCACGCACTAACCAATCTCTGTGTAAAAATGTTGCTCCTCATGTCCTTTTTAAATCTTTCTCTTCTCACCTTTAAAAAATGTTCTCTAACTTTGAACTTCTCCACCTTAAGGAAAAGACCTTTGCTATTCACCTTATCAGTATCCCTCATGATTTTATAAACTTCTCTAAGGTGACCCCTCAACCACCTATGCTCCAGTGAAAAATGTCTCAGCCTATCCAGCCTACTTTTATGACTCAAATCTTCCATTTCTGGCAACAAAATGCTAAATCATTTCTGAACCCTCTCCAGTTTAATATTATTCTTCCTATAACAGAACGACCAAAACTACATAGAGTACTGCAGAAGAGGCCTCACCAATGCCCTGTACAACATGAACTGACTTCCCAACTCCTTTACTCAAAGGTCTGAGCAATGAAGGCAAGTGTGCTAAATGCCTTCTTAACCACCCAGGCTACTTGTGAGCCAAACTTTAAAGAATTATGTACCTGAAACCCTGGGTCTCTCTGTTTTACAACACTATCCATTAATTGTACATGTCGCACCCTTGCATTTATCCAAATTCAACTCCATCTGCCATTCCTCAGCCCATTGATCCAATTGATCAAAATCTCTTTGTAATCTTAGATAACCACCTCCCCTGTCCTCTAAAGCACTGATTTTAGTGTCATCTGCAAGCTTATTAATCATGCCTTTTATATTGTCATCCAAATCTTTTTTATAAATGATATATAAAAGTGGACCCTTTACCAATCCCGATGGAACACCACTGGTCACAGGCCTCCAGTCCAAAAAAAATCCTCCACACCACCACCCTCTATTTCCTATTGTAAACCCAATTTCCTATCCAATTGGCAAGCGGTGATCTAACTTTATCAATTATTAATTAGTCCACCATGTGGAACTTTATCAAAGGCATTACGAAGGTCTCAGTTAACAGTATCTACCACTCTGCCCTCATCAATATTTTTGGTCACATGCTTAAAAAAACTCAATCAAGTTTGTGCGACATGATTTCCCTTGCACAAAACCATGCTGAATATCGTTAACCATTCCTGCCTCTCCAAATGCATTTGAATCATACCACTGAAGCCTTCAGATTCAGTTCTAGATCCATATCAATTTTAAAGAAAACTAAACTTGCACTTTCATTGGTGGCTACTGCCAATATGTTGCATCTGCATCCAGAAAACCTAGGTGGACAGGGCCAATTACACAAATGACAGCTCAATTTTCCGAAGTCCCTCATTAACGAATGCCTATAAAAAAGAGAAATTCAAATTCTGCCAGCATATATATAATCCAGAATTGGAATTTTACTTTGCAAAAATATAGTTTTCTTCCTTGCAGGAAAGAGTTATTGATTAGATGTCAAAGCAGAGGTCAAATGTGTTGGTTTTGTTCATTATCATACAAATTTCTCATTTGCAAAAGCTTTGTTGCATTTCCACATAAATAACAAACAATTATGTAATTTCTTCTGTGAACTTGTTGGTGATGCTGCTTTTCTTCGGTTCTTGAAAAATCACAGAATGCAAATACTTTTTATTTGATATCTATATCTATTGCCCTGTACTCCTGTTTGTAGTTTTTAAATTCTTTCATAATCTTAGTTGCTGTAACTCAGAGTAAAATGTATTGATCTTATTTTGACCATGGATTGGCTAGATAAATTGCAGGTTTGCACAAAAAGTAGCAGAATAATGTAAGTGGGAATAGTGTTCTTTGCTATTGAAATACAAATCAGGTTAAATGAACTAAACCAATTTTTGGTGGTTACTGATGGTTTCTGTAGGATAAAGAAGTGCATGAACAATAACTTATAAATGGATTGTGTGTAAATATTTATGTTTTTTATCATATTTAATTCATTTTGAGCAGCAATCTTTATTTGACTTAAAATATTACTAGTGTCAATTGGCAAGATTACTACCTTAAGAAACACCTGTTAATCAAAACCAGCAATTAATTTAATACAATTTCTAAAGATGGAAAATGATTTCAATGACCCTTTGTAAAGTATAAAATGAGATATGAAAAACATGCTCAATGGATAGTGATTGCAGCCCAAGGGCAGATTGCTTGGCATTTTCAGAGTAAGTATTTGTATTGGGAACATTTTCTATGCTTCTGTCACCCTAAGGAGGGTCAAGGGAAATTAGGTGTCTAGAATATGCAAGGAAGCAAAGTGTTGCCTGCATCTATACCTGTTTTTTAAAGACCAAAACATGCTTAAAGACTCTTAAGTTGGAACGGAAATGTTCAGCAATGCTCAAAACAGCTATGGTTTTAATTTTGCTAAAATTTTGCTAGTTTTATCAGCGTCTCCCTCTCCCTCTCCCTCTCCCGGTACGAGTCCCCTTTCTTTCATATCTGCCTTTATTAATTCTTGATCACCCATCCTTACTCCATCTCCAAATTTTCTTCCCACACTAAGTTTTTAAATATGTTTGTTGCCTCCCAACTCCATGTTCAGCTTTCTCATCACTCAGTTTTTAATACCTTTTATCAGGTACCAATGCTTCCACAGCCCATATCAAAAGCATAAATTACTCCAATCACATACATAAGAACACAAGAACTAAGCAGGAGTAGGCCATCTGGCCCTTCGAACCTGTTCCGCCATTCAATAAGATCATGGCTGACCTTTTTGTGGACTCAGCTCCATTTACCTGCCTTCTCACCATAACCCTTAATTCTTTCATTGTTCAAAAAAAAAATCCATCTTAGCTTTAAAAACATTGAACTAGAGTCAACTGGGCAGGACATTCCATAGATTTACAACCCTCTGGGTGAAGAGGATCCTTCTCGATTCAGTTCTAAATCTACTCCCTCTAATTTTGAGGCTGTGCCCTCTTATCCTAGTTTCACTTGGCAATGGAAACATCCTCTCTATGTTTATCTTAACTAGTCCCTTCATAATTTTATAAGATCCCCCCTCATTCTTCTAAATTCCAATGAATATAATTCAAGTCTACTCAGTCTCTCCTCATAAGCCCCTCAACTCCGGAATCAACCTAGTGAACCTCCTCTGCATCCCCTCCAGGGGTACCTTTCTCATTATCTGTTGAATCTGCAGACCAACCTTCTGTGATTCATGCACAAGGACACCCAGGTTCCTCTATAAAGCAGCATGCTGCACCTTTTTAACCATTCAAGTAATAGTCCTTTTCATTGTTACTCCTATCAAAATGGATGATTTCGCATTTTTTAACATTGTATTCCATCTACCCGACCTTTGCTCACTCGCTTAAAGTATCTATTTTCCTCTGCAAAATTTCACAGTCCTTCTGCAGCCTTTGCTCTGCCACTCACCTTCGTGTCATCCACAAACTTTAACACAGTACACGTGGTCCCCAACTTAAAATCATCTATATAAATTGTGAATAATTGCAGTCCCAACAACACTGATCCATGAGGCATACTAGTTACTGATCACCAACCAGTTTAGCACTTATTTAACCCCACTCTTTGCTTCTTGTTAGTCAACCAATTCTCTATCCATGCTAATACTTTACCTGTAACACCATGCATCTTTATTTTATGCAGCTGCCTCTTGTGTGGCACAAATCACAAATTTATCATTCAAGCCATCAGTAAAATAATCCAAAAACATTGTCAGTTTCCACATATAAGCTGATGACATGATCTCTACCGTACCACCATCTTTCTATCCTCCACAGTCTCTGAATTGTCAGACTCCTGATATGACATTTAGTTAAGAATGAACAGAATTTCCTTGCTTTTGACTCCAGACAACTGTCTCAGGCTGAACCAGACAATTTGTAACCTTGGTGTCATACTTGATTCTGAGGGGAGCTTCTAACTCCATATCCATGCCATCACTTAGCTTGTTTCATTCCAACACTGTTGCTTTGCCTAACTCCATCTGCTGCTGCTGAAGTCCTTATTGTTGTTACTTATAAACTGCACTGTTCCGACGCACTCCTAGCTGCTCTCCCACCCTTCAATCTCTGACAACCTGAGGTCATCCAAATCTCTGTGGTCCACATGATAATTTATCAAGTCCTGTTCCTTGATTACCCTTGTCTGATTTCACCCATTTTGGCTCCAGGTTATTTATGCCCCATTTTTAAATTTTTCATCCTTGCTTTCAAATTCCTTTTTGACAAAGTTTTTGGACCTTTGCCCTCAAATCTCTTTGTTATTCAGTGTTAGATTTTGTTTGATAATTCTCTGTAAAACACTTCAAAATATTTTATTATGTTCAAGATATTTTTGACCTCCATTGATCTTTGTCTCCCTCCCATTGGCTGTTCACTTGCTATTTACTTGCTATCTACCATCCAATAATGCATATAAGATGAGTGCAATGAAAATATATCATTACCATTTATAAGTCTCAGGAATATATCAAATTTATACGTAATAATTTAATTTGAAGTGCAGTGGCTTCTGTTACCATGTTGATAACTATGATAGCCATTTTGTGTATGACATCAACCATAAATGGCATTGATATAAAACAATCTACTTTATTTTTAATAATGACACTTGTTTAAAATGCTGCTTGTGAGCCTGATACTATAAATTGTAATAAAGATAACAGAGGTATTTTACTTTGAGGACCCTTTTTTTGAGAAGATACAGTACATTTTGTGTGGGTGTATGCAGTCAAAAGTGGAGGATAAATCAAGTATAATCATAATTCTAATAAGCACCTGACTAAAATGTGGACCAGGATAATAGGGGCGGTACATATTATTTATCTTTTGCACTGAATGCCCACATTTGATGCATAATTATACCATGCTGATTTATTAGTCTGATAATTGAAATTGCACTTGTGAATTTAAAGAGTTTGATTAGCATTTTCCATTCCTAGTATTTAATTGAAAGTCGAATATTTAAGTACTGGGAGAAACAAAATCATCTTAGATACTTCTTACTGAAGTCTGAATGGAGCATTTATTTCCTGAGTGTCACTCTGATTTATTTCAATTATGCATATAATGGTTTGCCTATGTCTCAGCAGTTTACTGAAAAGTTCAGTTAAATTAATATTCCAGATATGTTGGGTGAAATTTTATAGGGGTCTGAGTGATGCGAGCTGTTTGTGTTAAAATCAGCCAAGAAAGAAGGTGACTCTTTTTTCACCATCAAAGGACCCAAATGATATCTTTTACGTTTTTCACAAGTGGTCTGGCAAGTTTCTCAGCCGGCCATAACTAGTTGCCAATTAAGGCGGATTATTGCTTGTTAAATGCCTTGCTAACAGTTTAGCTCACCTCATAATGTTCACCTTCCTATCTTACGCAATGCACTAAATAAGGTAAATGTTGAGAAATCAACATTTGCTCCAAATGACCTCCAGGTTGGACACAGATCATCAATATCCCAGGGCTATTTCTTAGGTGCCAGCCACATGCATCCCACTTTCACAAACATTGGGATCTGACATGTGCCAGTCTCTAAGAGCCCTCATGGCGTATCTCTGATCCACTTATAGGCCACTTCTGTACTTCAGTAATTTATCGTCAGTACTTCAGTATGATAGCACAACCAGCTATCATTGTAATGCTGTAGCAAGGACACTGTGCTCGGGGCACGTACCCAGCTCGTGGACTGGACTACACTGTGCAACCCCAGGCTCATTGCTCACTGTCCTCGTGCTCATTCACCCGACCTGGATGCTCACAGCTACCCTGCTTTGTATCACTTTGCCTTGACTTGTGTTTGTGTGCTTTGCCCCTCAGCCAATTCTATCAGGGTCATACTATTGTTGCCTTGTCTTGCTAACCACATAAGGGGTGAGAAACCGAATGTTGGGCAGCCTTGCATCCACCCTGATTTTGTCTGTCCTGCTGTGAGCTGTTTTCCTCCTGGAACAAGAGCGAGGCAGATATTATGGGAGCTGAAATTGGGTGGCACAGCTGTTACTTTCCATCCAAGTGGGGAGGTATTCTAATTGAGTGAGTAGGCAACACAAAGGGCATGCAGGATTAGTGGTGTTGGAATGGGTAACAGCAAGTGAGGGAAGTTGTTGCATGCCATAATGAGATTGGTATGGTGTAGGCTGCCAGTTAATTTCAGGATATCGCAACAGTGGTGAATTGTTCCAGGAACAGCTTACAGTAAGTTAAGGATGGAATCGGATGTGAACAATGCCTTGGGGTGGAGTAATTAATGAGACACGTCTGGTTAAACGGGGAGAAAACTTCCTAGACTTTGGTATGGCGGACACTCCAAAAAAGCCCAACGCAACTTGCATTTAACCAAAAACTGTAAGATCCTGCTCATAGTCTTGAATAAATAAATGTGCCTTTGCCATATTTCTTCAAGTTTATAATGGAAATTTAATTTTTCCTTCTTATAAAACTAGGTGTTTTTTTAAAAATTGATAGCCAAGTCAAATAATGAAAAATTTCACATTCGTAACTGACTTCTTTAATTTGCAACACATTTATCTTTTAAAAAACCTTCACGTAGCAAAGTGTAATGAATGGAGTAACGCTGTGATCCTCGAAACACCACAGTACTTAATATTGCATCCATTGTCAACCATGGAAGGTAACTGGAACTGGAAAAGAAAAACTCCATTCAGACAATCATTTAGGATTGAAATGGAGAATTTAAATCTTAATGAGAAAAATAGCATGTTTAATTCTTGAAAACAATTACATTACAACTGAGAACTCTGTAATTCTTTACACATCATTGTTTAAGTAAAGGAACTAACTATTGATTCATTTGTGATAACCAATACAAATATAATTTGTACAGTTACTTAGATTAATGCAAGTGATTATTCTGTCACATATTAATGAAATAGCACAGATCCACTGTTTTAGTTATCATATACTATAAATTATATAGTATATATAATCACCAGAACGAAGGACCCGATATCCAACATGAGCAAGACGAATGTAGTGTACAAAATACCATGCAAGGACTGCACTAAACACTATATAGGACAAACAGGAAGACAGCTAACAATCCGCATACATGAACATCAACTAGCCACGAAACGACACGACCAGCTATCCTTAGTAGCCACACACGCAGACAACAAGCAACATGAATTCGACTGGGACAACACTACTATCATAGGGCAAGCCAGACAGAGAACAGCCAGGGAATTCCTAGAGGCATGGCATTCATCCACAAACTCCATCAACAAACACATCGACCTGGACCCAATATACCAACCACTACAGCGAACAGCTGAAACTGACAACCGGAAGCGGCAGGGACAGACCACTATAAACACCGGAGGAAACATCAAAGAAGCGCTTCGCAGGAGGCTCCCAAGCACTGATGATGTCGCCTAGCCAGGGGACGAAAAGTTTGCAACAAAAACTTCCAGCTCGGCGAACAGAACCACAGCAACGAGCACCCGAGCTACAAATCTTCGCACAAACTTTGAACTATAAATTATACTATTAAATAGAGACAACAATCACTAGAGAAAAAGTACTAGAGAAACTAATGGGGTTAAAGATCGATAAGTCCCTTGAACCTGATGGGTTGCATCCAATGTTGTTAATGGAAGTAGCTAGAAAGGCTCACTTGACTGACAGTAAGTGTGGAGGCACTGTCTTATGAGGAGAGGTTGAGTCGATTGGGCCTGTACTCATTGGCATAAAAGAATGAGAGTCAACCTTATTGAAGCGTATAAGATTCTTCGAGGACTTGACATGGTAGATGTGGAAAGATTGTTTCCCCTTATGGGAGAGTCTTGGACCAGAGGACATAATCTCAGTATAAGGCATTACATATTCAATACAGAGATGCGAAGGATTTTTTTCTTCTGAGGATTGTGAATCTGTGGAATTCTTTACTATGGAGAGCTGTAGTATTAAGTATATTCAAGGATGAGATTGACAGATTTTAATCAATAAGGGAATCAGGAGTTAAGGGGAAAAGACACGAAAGTGGAGTTGAGGATTTTCAGATGGGCTATTATCTCATTAAATGGTGGAGCAAATTCGATGGGCTGAATTACCTACTTCTGTTTCTATGCCTGATGGATTTATGGAAAGTGGAGTTTCCCATTTTTTTGTTCAGATATTGGGCTGGGAAGTAAAAATGCTATATCCCAATAAAAGTTCAGTTGCTGTCTAAAGCAGAGTATCTGACTTTCATACCATACCCATGTTTTAAAATGTTCTACATGTTGTCTACCCTCAAATTCCATAGCGAGCACTGGGGTTTAACAGAGCTCTAAGATTCTACTTTGGTGCCTGGAATTTGCAGAATATGGTGATGCTCAGTACTTAAAATTAGAAGGAAATGAAATAATCAATATGTCCTTTCTACAGATGCCCCAAGAAATATACATTTGTTGATGTTAGGTGAGAATTATGCTTGGCAATGATGGGTCTCGAATTGAAATAGTCAGCTGACACTGATCAGATTCATCGATGAGTAAAGCCACTTAAGTATTATAGTCATGGGGGGCTGCTTCACCAGATGCTATAATTAAGCACAGAGCTGGTATGCTGATTGGAGACAAAAGTTGTGAAGAACAAAAATAATGTTGAATTTTTAAAAAATATATATTATTGAATGCAATGATGACCAGACTCCGGAATCCAAGAAAGGATATTTTCTGTTCTTTTTTTAAATGTGCTTTTGAGTTTATCCAGTGAAGAAATAAAATGAATCAAGAAATTTGTTAGACTGCACACAAAGGATTATATTTGTGAGCAGTGTCCTAGGGTCTGAACTCATCATTGAACAGGTTCATCAGGTGATGATTACACATCTGATAATGTTTGCAGAATGAGATCCTTCTCAGTGTTTTAGCCATTTTATTAAACTTGTTAAGTCTCAACATTTGACATTTTACTCACTCATTTTGGTTGAAAGGCGAAGTATGTTTAACATATTTCATTATGAGAAATAATCGCAACTTGATTTTGAATGAGTTTGTGATGTGCCTCATTTTTTTTAATCATCTAAACCTTGCCCTGAACACTTTCTGAATGTTGATGAGTGCAGCTGTATGTCTATCCTAGAGCTGACACTTAGTAGTATAAAATCTACTAATTGCATTTTCAGCTTATTGGTGAAACTTAGAGGAAATACACATTGAAGCAGTGAGCTCTTTAGTCCTCCATACAATTTCATTATATAGCTTAAATAAGCCTAAAATATGAATTCTGTGAGAGTATTGAAAAAAAGAACTGAACAGTAGAAAATAATCACAATGAAAGGTAGTGAGCAAATAATTCAAGAATTTCTTGTGTGTGTCTCTTTTCACAAACTATGTATATAATAGTGAATAACACAACTTGTCAGAATGGCTGTCTATTTAAAAGTATGCCACATCATGTGGCATGAAACTCAAATGCTGTGTAGTATAATATACTATTGTCTAATATCATATAAAGAAGTTACATTATGTTACATATAAAGAAGTTTTTCAACAGCTCCATGCACATTTCATCCATCAATTTCTTTAAAGTAAATTTTGCACTTATTCACTAATTCTTGGACACATAAAAAAGTGTGCATGTATGCTATATTGCTGACGCCCAAAAATTGTTACTGCCATATAATCTTATATTCACATCATGGATGTTGCCAAAGTCTCATACTTGAAAAAGGCCCAAGGAAATAATATAATGACGTTGTGGTGCAGAAGGCACAAGAGTATTTCAGTCACTCTTGTCAGAGTCATGTCAATCGTTGTTTCCCCTGCCTAAAGTCATCATTTATTTCAGCATCTACATTCAGAAAGCACATCTACAAATCTGAAAGCAATAAAACAGTTCTGTACCTAATTTAGTTTGACTTCTCATTCATCCAAGAAGTCAATTTCAAACCAAAACCCAAGCTTCATGCCTAAAACTAGAGCTTTACTGTCTTTGCGCTTTGTTCATGATCAGCTCCCATATCCATCTTTGTTTTATTTCAGTACTGGGAAAAGTATGAATGAAACATTGCCCTACAGGTATAGAATAAGTAACATAAAGCCTTTAATTTCTAATATGTGATCCAAGTATTTGTACACAACAAGACTTTTCATTGGAAGATGCAAAAGCTGTAAAAGCAACTTTTCCTCAGGGTAGGAATGCATGAGTGATGTTTCTGCAAAGGTAGCCTGGCTGCATCAGGACCTGCTTACTTTAGTTGATGTTGAGAATATTTTCTTATTTGTTGAAACAAAGGATTGCAGGGTAAAATTTTTCTGCTGCTTAATATGCAAATGAGTCTCAATTCATTACTTCACAGATCACTTCAAAAGGTTCATCAACAATTCCAGTTGATTCAAGATTTAATAGATAATAGATTTGGCTCTATCACAATGTAATGATAAAGAAAATACATCCTTTTATAATGTAATGAGTGTTGCAGTCACTAATCCCAAGGCTGACAATATTTTTGGTTTTAATGTAGAAGCAGCAAATTAATTTAAGGTCAACCTGAGAAATAAAATTCCATACAAATTACCAAATGTGAATTAGGAGCAGAAGTAGGCTTTTCAGCTCCTTGACCTTGCTCCGTCATTCAGCATGGCTGATCTATTGTGACCTCAATAGATATTCCTACATAGCCCTGATGACCTTTGAGTCCCTTGTGAGCGAAAAATCTGTCTGCCTCTGCTTTGTGAATATTCAATGGCCTTTCCTTCGGTGCGGTCTGGGGAAGAGATTTGCAAAGATTCTCAATACTCGGAGAGACAAAAACTCTCCTCCTCTGTGTCTTAAATGGAAGATGCCTTATTTTTAAACTGTGCCACTTAGTTCCACTCTCTCCCAGATGGAGAAACATCATTTCAATAGCCATGCTGTCAAGTCCTCTTGAGGATCTCAGGAATTTTATCAATAAAATGACCTCTCATTCTTCTTAACTCCAATAGATGTGGGCTCGGCTTTCCAACCTTTCCTTATAAAATAGTGCCCATTGCCATCAGTTGGGTGAATCTTATCTAAAATGCTTCTAGCAAATTATATCCTCTCTTACATAAAGGAGACCAAACACTACAGAGTGTTTCAGGTGTGTCCTCACCAGCACACTGTTGCAAAATTTCCAACATTTTATATTCCATTTCTTGCAATAAATTACAATATTCTATTTGTCTTCCTAATCATAGTAATTATATATACTAATTTTATGTAACTCAAGTACCAAATCCCTTTGTACTTCAGAGTTCCAGAATGTCTCTCCATATAAATAATGTGATACTTTTCTACTCTTCCTGCCAAATGCCCAAATGCCAAATTCTTGACCCTTCACTTAATCTGGTAAAAACAATGACTGCAGATGCTGGAAACCAGATTCTGGATTAGTAGTGCTGGAAGAGCACAGCAGTTCAGGCAGCATCCAAGGAGCTTCGAAACGCGATTTCGAAGCTCCTTGGATGCTGCCTGAACTGCTGTGCTCTTCCAGCACTACTAATCCATTCACTTAATCTATCTATATCTCTTTGCAGATTTCTTATGTCCTCTTCACAAGTTCACACACTTCTGTTCCTTTATCAAGCTATTAATATAATTTGTGAATAGTTGAGGATTCAGCATAGATTCTTGTGGCTTTCCACTCCTCACAACTTGCCATCCCAAAAATGAGCCATATATGCCTACTCTGTTTCCTGTTAGCTAAATAATCCTCTATATTTGCTAATAGATTACCATGAACTTTTATTTTACATAGTAATCTTTGATGTGGTACCTTGTCAATGCCTCCTGAAAATTCAAGTACAGCAGGTTCCCCTTTATCTACTTGTTATTTCCTCAAAAAGTTCCAATTAGTTAGTCAGACGTGACTTCCCTCTCATAAACCAAGTTGAACCTGCCTGAGTTGCCCTGTGATTTGCAAAGTGCCCTGCCATATCCTCACGAATAAAAGGTTCCCACATTCCATTTTGCCAACCTTCCTGTCTCTGAACTCTACCTCACTCACCTTTTTTAAGATTAGATTTTGATGAGTTTCGTAAGACAATAGTCATTTTGGAGAACACTTAATCAGTTCAGCAAGAGCCCTTGATGCTTAATTTGGTGTAACCAGAGCCATTAACACATCATTGTGAGGCTGATAAAGTTCTGTTCATCATAATGTCATGATGATAAGATATCAAATGGTTAAATGCTCTACCCACTCATGATCGTTTCAGAGTTTTGGGTATATAAATTGAAAAGCATTTGTTACAAGATGTAATATAGGTACCATGGTAGAGTTCCAAAAAAAAACTTGAAATAGACTGTACAAATTAACTTTTACCATTGTTAAAGTAGCAGTCCTTTGAATACATGCCCGTAATGTCAGTCTTCTGGTCATAAAAATTAAAAATTGCAACATGTGAATCTTTTTTGTAAAGTTTAAGAAATGTGGATGAGTACTTTAAAAGTGGGCCTTCTTGAAGGAATATTGATTGCTGTGATTTATTGTTTACTCAAGCTACAGTGCCAAATGACGAACGTTAATACAATATCTGAATTGTGTAATTAATCATTCATGTGAAAGCCATGTAAATATTAAAATGATATGGGCAAAAACATTTAGAAGATTTTAACTAAGTGATCTTAGAACCACCATGCAAGTCAAAGGGTAAAAAAAGCTTAATTCCAGATATATTAAAATATCCAAGTAATGAAATGATGCAACTTAACAATTATAATTATCTGAAATAATAGTAATTTTGTTTTAAGTATTGTAGCAGTTACATCATTTTACATGGATACTGAATGTTACAGGGAAAATTAAGAATGCTGGGGATATTTTAGACCTGATGGATTATAAAAGGTTCAACAGAATGTATATAAATGTGGGTGGCACAGTGGCACAGTTGTTAGCACTGCTGCCTCACAGTGCCAGAGACCCGGGTTCAATTCCCACCTCAGGCGACTGACTATGCGGAGTTTGCACATTCTCCCCATGTCTGCGTGGGTTTCATCCGGGTGCTCCAGTTTCCTCCCACAGTCCAAGAATGTGCAGGTTAGGTGCATTAGTCAGGGGTAAATGAACATAGAACATAGAACAATACAGCATAGAACAGGCCCTTCGGCCCACGATGTTGTTCGAACATTTGTCGTAGCTTAAGCAGCCATCCATGTACCTATCCAATTGCCGCTTAAAGGTCGCCACTGATTCTGACTCTGCCACTACCACAGGCAGTGCATTCCATGCCCCCACCACTCTCTGGGTAAAGAACCAAGCCCTGACATCCCCCCTATACCTTCCACCCTTCACCTTAAATTTATGTCCCCTTGTAACACTCTGGTATCCGGGGAAAAAGTTTCTGACTGTCTACTCTATCTATTCCTCTGATCATCTTATAATCCTCTATCAAGTCACCCCTCATCCTTCGCCGTTCCAACGAGAAAAGGCCTAGCACTCTCAACCTATCCTCGTGCGACCTATTCTCCATTCCAGGCAACATCCTGGTAAATCTTCTCTGCAAAGCAGAGAAATGACATCCAGTGAGAGTGAGTAGACTGTTGTTGGGATGAGGTGAAGGAGCCTCTTGGCAAAACCACATCGTCTCCAACCTCATCCGTGTTGGCAGATGTCGTTGGTGATGGTGGGGAGGGCTAATGGAGGGGGGGGTGAAGAGGAGGAACTCAAGCGGCTGCTGCCTGCACCTGTCTTCAAAGGGACCACTTTCAAGAAGAGGTGGTGAGCTTTGCACCCAAGAGAGCATCACGAGGAGAGATCAGGGGCTTGTCCACACTTCCACCCACTTCCCCCTTGGCTCAAAGCTGAAGGCACTTGCTGAGATGCAAGTCCCTCAGTGCTGCCAGACTTCAAAATTCCTTTGGAGCTGCTTCTTGGGAGCTTTTTCTGACAGTCAAGTTCCCACCTCAAATCATGCTCTCGTCTGTGCTCAGCAGAAACCAGTTTCCAAGACGGGACCAGTTATCCGCATCAAGTGCAAACACTTACCTGTTCTACCTCAGGAAGGTTGACTTCAACTGTGCCACGTAGTGTTGTGCTGGAAAAGCACAGCCAGTCAGGCAGCAGCCGAGGAGCAGGAGAGTCGATGTTTTGAGCATAAGCTCTTCACCGTGAATGTGATGAAAGGCTTATGCTTGAAACGTCGACTCTCCTGCTCCTCGGATGCTGCCTGACCACAGTACCACACCTTTCCAGCACCACACTTTTTGACTCTGATCTCCAGCATCTGCAGTCCTCAATTTTTCCTTCAACTTGTGCCACCCCTACAACTGCCCAGCTAAG
The DNA here is from genome assembly GCF_004010195.1 of Chiloscyllium plagiosum. NCBI lineage: Eukaryota > Metazoa > Chordata > Chondrichthyes > Orectolobiformes > Hemiscylliidae > Chiloscyllium > Chiloscyllium plagiosum. The sequence continues at coordinate 37,952,306 of NC_057731.1, forward strand.
ATCAACATAGATGTTGTCTGGAATCTCAGTTCTGTATGATTTCAAGTCCAGTTGCACACATTGGAGTCTCCTCTGGGACAGAAAAGACCTGTTCAAAGAGGATAGGTCTTACCCGAGCTGGAAAGGGACCCATATCTTAGCAGGGAGCTTTGCTCGTTCCACCCAAAGAGACTTTATACAGATAGAGAGGAGAGTGGAGGAATTACAAGTCATGGCGTAAATAGAAAGGTTGGTGGGGAAGGTTCTGAATGTGAAGAGAGCACACCAATTAGAAAAGAAAGAAAAGAGAGAATCAGGGTACATTGTAACTCTGAAGAACGAAATTGCATTTATTTCAGTGCAAGGGGTCTTCCAGATAAGGCTGATAAACTCAGAGTGTGTTTAAGTACATGGGATTGGGATTTCAGAGCTTTTACAGAAACTTGGCTGAAACATGAACAGGACTGACAGCTCACTGTTCTGGGGTTTAGATTGTAGGGAGGATATTTTCCCAGGTTGGGGAGTTTAAAACCAGAGGACACAGTCTGAGGACAGGTTGTTAGGCCATTGAGGATTAAGATGAGGAAATATTTCTTCATGCAGAGGCTGGTCAGTCTGTGAAGTGTGTGACCACAAGAAGCTGTGGATTCCAAGTTGCTGATTATATTCAAGAAAGAGATGGATTTTTATGTTTAAGAGACAATGAATTGAATTGAATTTATTGTCACATGTACCGGGACACAGTGGAAAGCTTTGTCTTGTGAGCAATACAAGCAGATCACATAGTTATCACACAATGACTATGTGAAACGGAAGAACAGGCTGGAAGGACTGAATGGCCTATTTTTGCCCCAAGTTTCACCAATACAGAGCTCTGGACAGCCAATTCAGTCCTTCAGAAGTGCGGTCACATTGTAGTGTTGGGAAGTGTAGCAGTAAATTCAGGACGTCTCAAAATACTCCATAGCCAATTAATGAATTTTCAAATCTCACAACAATTGTCATATCAAAGGCTATAAATGTCAATTTGTTTCAAACTATGTACTGTATTTACCAGAATGGTTCTAAAGTGATTTGTTTTTATTCATTGAGTATAAGGATAGGCAGGTTATGCTGCAGCTTTACAGAACTTTCATTAGGCCACACTGGGAATATTGCGTACAGTTCTGGTCACCACATTCTCAGAAGAAGGGTGAATCTTTGGGGAGGGAACAGAAAAGGTTTACCAGGATGTTGCCTGATATGGGGGATTTTAGCTGTGAGGAAAGGTTGAATAGAGTTGATTTGTTTTCACTGGAATGCAGGAAGCCGATGGGCGACCTGGTCAAACTTTATAAGATTGTGAATGGCATGGATAGAGTGGAAAGTATGAGGCTTTTTCTCAAGGTCGAAGGGTCAATTGCTAGGGGACACGAGTTCAAGGTGTGCGAGGGCATAAGTTTAAAGCAGATGTGTGAGGTATGTTTTTCACACAAAGGTGGGTGAGTGCCTGGACCAGGCTGCCAGAGGAGATGGTGGAAACACACACTATAGCAGCATTCAAGAAGCATCTAGACCAGTACATGAATAGGTAGGGGATATAGGGAAATGGATCCCATGAGTGAAGACAGTTTTAGAATGGAAGGGCAAAATGTGTCAGTGCAGGCTTAGAAGGTCTCAGAGCCTGTTCCTGTGCTGTATTGTTCTTTGTTCTTAATTCACGCACAGAAAGATCCCACAACCAGCCGTGAAACAAATGAGAAGACAATTTGTTCTGATCTTGCGATATTTGATACTGGCTCATACAATGCAGATGATATCAAATGCTGTCTGTCTCTTTCCCCAAAAGGGCAGTGAAAGCAGAGCCTTGAAATACTTTTGAAGGCAGAAGGCACTCTACTCTTGATGAGTAACGGGAGTGAGGTTATCCAGGATAGGCAGTACCTTGAGCAACCAGATCAACCGTGACCTTTCTGAAGGGCCAATTGACTTGTTCCTGCTCCTGATCCAAGGGATGTTATGTAAACCATCTGGAGAGCAAACGGAACAGCAGTTAAATGTCTCTCTGCAAAGATGGCATTTCTATCCGAAACAGCAGCACCCTTTTAATGTTGCGTCCAACTGGTTTCTGGTGATCAGTCTCCAGAGGGGCATTTGGAACTACAGCTATCTGACACAGAGCCATGTGTTTCACCCACTGCTTGCACTTCACCATCGTGTGGCACTCAGACAGTATCACTTTATTCCTTGCCTCACTGTCACGTGGCACCGGCAACAAACCCAAAATGACGACTCTGTCCGTCCTAGCTTTTAGCTTCCAGCCTAACTCCCTGAGCTCCTGAATGACCTCCCCACCCCTCTTCCTACCCATGTCATTGGTGCCAACGTGCACCACGACTTCTGGCTGCACACCCTCCCCCTTAAGGATTCTGAAGACACAGGGATATTTTAGACCTGATGGATTATAAAAGGTTCAACAGAATGTATATAAATGTGGGTGGCATGGTGGCAGTTGTTAGCACTGCTGCCTCAAAGTGTCAGAGACCCGGGTTCAATTCCCGCCTCAGGCGACTGTGGAGTAATAGGGTTGGGGATGGGTCTGAGTGGGTTACTTGTCGGACAGTTGGTGCTGACTTGCTGGGCGGAATGGCCTGTTTCCGCACTGTAGGGATTCTAAAACCACATTAGAATCTGCACATTTTCCCCGTGTCTGCGTGGGTTTCCTCCGGGTGCTCCGATTTCCTCCCACAGTCCAAAAATGTGCAGGTTAGGTGAATTGGCCACACTAAATTGCCCGTAGTGTTAGGTGCAGGGGTAAACGTAGGGGAATGGGTCTGGGTGGGTGCGCTTCGGCGGGTTAGTGTGGACTTGTTGGGCCGAAGGGCCTGTTTCCACATTGTAAGTAATCTAATCTAATCTAAACTGTTTATACTTACAGCTGAGCTGACACGAAAGGGTCAACAATATAACATCGCCACAAAGGTTAAATTAAAAAACATTTAAGAGAAATATCTTCAACAGAAAATAACGAGAATACAGAAGTGGTTGAAACAGATAGCATCGACATATTTAAAGGGGTGACGTGAGGCATAGACAGGGAGAAAGAAATAGAAGATATGGGTAGTGTGGGAGAAGTAATTTGTGATAGGAGACTGTGTGTTATAAATATACACTAGTAAAATCTTATGCCTTGTTTCTGTGCATGGGTTATTTGAATTAATGAGTTCCAGCTTTTGACTTTTCTGTGCTTTACTATTGGAAAAGCAAATGTATAGCAATGGATAGAAAAACAACTACCCATGCCGAAATAGCAGCAGTAAAATATGTAAACAGACAGTTTATTATTATGATGTGGAGGTGCCAGTGTTGGACTGGGGCAAAGTTAAAAAATCACACAACACCAGGTTATGATCCAACAGGTTTACACTGTATTTGGAAGTACAAGCTTTCAGAATGCTGTTCCTTCATCAGGTAGCTGCTTGTACTGACCTTTGTCTTTGTTATTGATCCTAAATGTTTGCATATGAACATTAAGAGACATTGTTTAATGAAGAAATGTGATACATATTGAAAATACATATTATACACCAACATACATTCCCACACATAAACACATTCTCACACACACACACTCATATACCTATATATATCAATAGATGGGAACACTGCAAACTATGACATTTTGGAAACCTTGTCTGTGGTTGAAGTTGTTTTTTTCCTTCATTTAACTTGTCTATGAAAATATTCTTTTGAAGGAGCTATTGATCATAGAAAAATCACCCTAATGAAAAAGAATCTTGAATAAGAAAGCAATCTTTAAATTGTTTCTGGTGCTAACGGAGAGCTCTGAGATATTACATGACATTTAAATTCTATCCACTGAGAATCAGAGTTGGTAGAATGAAATTAATGATGGCTTTCGTGACACTGATACTATTTCTTCAGAATCCTGCAGTGGTCATGGAGATAACTTCCATTACATGGAATATTGCCCTAGGCATTAGAACAGCAAGCGCTCTATTGATTTTGGATTTCTAAAAGGTTTTTGTGTTGGGTACATCTCGCAGAGAAACATTAATATCAAAATGCATGCCTAAAAGTTGAGTAACATGATTGATTTAAAAAAGAAAGTTATACGATGGTGAGGCATTGGAATGGAATTATATCAGAGATAATTTTGACAGGTAAAATATCCTGTTGTGTCATGCATATTATGTTGGCAGAAAACCAGTTGTTGACATCACATTGTATTCTCCCATAATACGTTATATTTGCTGAAGTATTCACAAAAATATACTTCAGAATGATTAGGGACACATTGGGAAGCAAGGATTTGATCAGAACAAGTGGTGTTCATTTCCAAAATTCCATTAGAGATGAATTGCAGAAGGTAAAGAAGTGATGACAATTATAGCAGACTTCAGTGTCTCAGTTGCAGCATTTAGGCAATGGCGACCATTACAGCTCAATCAGGATCTATACTCTGATCCCATGATAATTACTGCCTCACTTGTCCATTGAACAGTGACATGTTAATGGGGCATTGCATCCAACAATTGATTTTTTTTTTGTTTTGAAAACCATTTGATCAAACACAAATGTTAACTACTTTTCTTCCATTTATCAGCACCTCTAATAGTAGTCATTCAACAACATGCACCTTACCTTATAATCAAAGATGTAATAACTACTTTCCTTGAAATTTTCAAGAAAAATCGATCTTTATCTCCAACCAGTGATGCACGAAATTATACACATGCCCATCTCGGAATTTCAAAAACCTGTTGTCTGCCAGGCTGTTTAACTGTCACATAAAATAGCTCCTCACCTTTATTATGGTGAACATTTAATGTTAAAGTTGTAAGATGAATCTCTCATCCTTTGTTTTACTCTTTGTGTTGGACTGACCCAGTACTTTATTCTTCTGTGACCTTAGCCACGATCGTGAGAATCATCCTAATGTACGGCCTATCTGGCTTATCATTTTTCAGTTTTATTCATCCAGCATTCATTCTGCCCTTTGTTTTAAAATAGATGGTCTGTCATGCTGCTCCTGAGGAAACTAAAAGTGGAAACAATTGATCTAAGCAATAAACATAACTGAAAGCAATCTTTTGGGACCACAAAATACTTCTTTTCAGGATGATTAAAGCATTCAGATTTTTTTGAACAGTCAACCCTTATACTAAAGCCTTTCAAAGCATTGACTTCTCTTTGGTGCATGTACCTATAAATCCTTTAATGCTTTGCTACCTGGAGGAGGAGCCTTCATATTCTGGAATGCTGGTTGGTCAAATAAATAGTTCCCAAAGGAATCTTTTGTGCCTTGTTTCGTAAACTCTTCAGTCTTTGTTGACAGTGTTGTTTTATTGTTTGATTTAGATTTGGAATTAGAATCTTCATGTCACACTCCCATCCCTTTGACTCTCACATAACTCATTGACACCTGTTTCTGTTTGGTCTGGGTGTGAAAAGAATTCTGTGAAGGATTGTTTCTCCAGTTCACGATGGGGTCAGACTTTCCAACATCACAAAAAAACAAATACTAAAAAGATAAAGTGAACGTGATGCCAGAACCTGATAAAAAGCCATCGCAGAAAGTTCCCATGTTAAGGGCTTGGATGGTGACGAATTTGTTAAATATGTTCAAGAAAATATTCTTTATCAATATAAATTTAGCAGGCATAGTTAGTAAGTTTGCAAATGATACAAAAATTGGTGGTACAGAGAATGAACGATGAAGAAAGTTATCTAAGATTACAAAGAGATCTTGATCAATTGGGTCATTGGGCTGAGAAGTCACAGATGGAGTTTAATTTGGATAAATGTAAGGTATTGTATTTTGGTAAAATGAACAAGAGCAGGATTACAGAGAGGACTACAAACCACCCTCAGATCCCTTAACAGAACAGAGTGGCTAAGAAGGCGTTTCGCATGCTAACTTCATTGCTCTTACCATTGAGTACAGGAGTCGGGGCATCACGTTGAGAAATCATATTGAGGTTGCACAGGACATTGGTGAGGCTACTTTTGGAATACTGTGTGCAGTTCTGGTCTCCCAAGTCTAGGAAGGATATTATTCAATTGGAGAGGGTTCAGAAAAGATTTACAGAATATTGCCGGGACTGGAGAGTTTAAGAATTAATAATAGGCTGGATAGGCTAGGACTTTTTTCACTAGAGCATAGAAGGTTGCGAGATGAGGTTACAGAGGTTTATAAAATCATGAGGGGCACAGATAAGGTGAATAGCAAAGGTCTTTTCTCTAGGATGGGAGAGTTCAAAACTTGAGGACATATTTTTAAGGTGAGAGGAGAAAGATTTAAAAGGGATGTGAGGTGTAGCTTTTTCACAGAGGGTGGTTTATATGTAGAATGATGTGCCAGAGAAAGTGGCAGATGCAGGTACAGTTATACCATTTAAAAGATATTTGGACAGATACATGAATAAGAAACGTTTGGAGGGCTATATGCCAAAGGTAGCTGAGTTTGGAAAACATGGTCGGCATGGATGGGTTGAACCAAAGGGTCTGTTTCGCTGCTGTATTATTCTGTTTCAAAAAAGAATAGGAAAACTGAATCCAAATTCCTTCTTTAAATAAACTTGGTAATTAGTCTTTCTATTGGAATGTAATTGCTTTATTACAGGGCTATTTAGATTCTTAAGTCTTTTTGCTGTCTGTTCCTATCCAAACACAATGACAAACAGTGGACCAAAGTGAATCCAACTTTGTTTTAGCTTGTATCAAAGAAGCAGTGATATACCTAAACACAGTGATGGAAACAAATTGTGTAAGCAACCCAGATTTTGCATGATCCAATTAACTAATGCGACTGCTTCATATCTGAAAATAAACTTTGATGTAACTAGAATCTTAGATATTTTTGATTCTAAACATCAGTCACTGCTTGCTGTGAACACAGAACAGTACACCATATGAATAGACCCTTCAGCCCACTATAGGCAGAAGTGGGTACTACAGATACTGGAGATTAGAATCAAGGTTAGAGTGGTGCTGGAAAAGCACAGCAGGTCAAGCAAGATCCGGGGAGCAGCAAAATCAACGTTTTGGGCAAAAGCTCTTCATCAGGAATGAGGCTGGGAGCCTCAGGGGTGGAGAGATAAATAGGAGGGGGTTGGGGCTGGGGAGAAGGTAGCTGAGAGTGCAATAGAAGGATGGAGGTGGCATTGAAGGTGATAGGTCAGAGAGGAGGATGGAGCAGATAGGTGGGAAGGAAGATTGACAGGTGGGCAGGTCATCAGCCTACCATGTTTGTGCTAACCATGATTTCATTCTAAACTAATCCCATCTGCTTGCATAAGGCCTAGTTCCCTGTATTCCTTGTCTGTTCATGTGTCTGTCTAAATACCTCTTAAAAGTTGCTATCATATCTGCCTCTAACACCTCCTTTGGCAGCATGTTGCAGGCACTTACCATGCTCCGTGTTTAAAAAAACTTGCTTCGGCCATCCCCTTTAAACTTTCCTCATCTCGCCTTAAATTTATGCCCAACAGTATTTGCACCCTGGGGAATTCTAACTATCAACTCTATCCATGCCTCTAATAATTTTATTTACCTCTATTAGGTCACCCCTCAGGCTCCAAAGCTAGAGCAAAATTATCTAAGTTTATCCAGGTTTTTCCTTATAGCTCCAACACAGGCAACATCCTAGTAGATCTCTTTTGCACCCTCTTCGAAGCCTCCATATCCTTTCTATAGTGTGGCAAACAGAACTGCACCCAATAGTGCGAATGTAGCCGATCTGAAGTCTTTTATAACTGCAATCTGACTTGGTAACGTTTATACTTAATGCCACAACTGATGCCGTACACTTACTTTACCACCTTATCCAACTCCTTATCTGCTTGTGTTTTCACTTTCAGGGAACTATGAATTTGCACCCCAGGATTACTCTGGATATCAGAGCAACTAAGGGTCTGACCGTTTATTGTATGCTTTCCTCTTGAATTTGACTTCTCAAAATGCATCACTGCACCCTTGTCCAGATTGGCCTAGTAGCACTACTGCTCACCCAAGTCCAGAGACACAGGTAATGTTCTGGGGACCTAGGTTCAAATCTACGATGACAGATGGTGAAATTGAATTCAATAAAAATCTGGAATTAAGGATCTAATGATGACCACGAAACCATTGCCAATTATCAGACTAACCCATCTAGTTCACTAATATCCTCTAAGGAAAGAAACTATAATCCTTACTGGGTCAAGCCTACATGTGGCTCCAGAATCACTGCAATGTGGTTGACACTTAATAGCCTTTTGCAATGGCCAATAAGGGCTGGCTTAGCTATTGATGCCCACATTCCCATGAACAAATATAAAAATAAATTAAACTCCAACCGCCATTTCTCTGCCCAACTTTCTAACTGATCTGTATCCTACCGTATACTTTAACAACCTTTCTCACTATCCACAACTCCATCAATTTTCATATCATCTGCAATTTACTAATCAGACTACCTAAATTTTAATCTGAATTATTTATATATTACAAACAACAGAGGTCCCAGCACTGATCCTTATGGAAGACCACTGGTCATAGACATCCAGTCACAAAAATACCTTTCCACAACTAACCTCTGACTTTTATGGCCAAGCCAATATCCAACATTGATCTCATGTGGCTTAATCTTCTGGACCAGCCTACCATGAAAGACTTTGTCAAATGCTTTCGTAAAGCTCACATAGACAACATTCATGGCATGCTGGCTAAGTGATCAGCACTGCTGCCTCACAGCACCAGGAACCCAGATTTGATTCCAGCCTCGGGTGACTGTCTGGAGTTTGCACATTCCCCCCGTGTCTGCATGGTTTCCTCTGGGTGCTCTGGTTTCCTCCCACATTCGGAAGATGTGCAGGTAAGGTGAATTGGCCATGCTAAATTGCCCATGGTGTTCAGGGATGTGTAGGTTCAGTGCATTAGTCAGGGGTAAATGTAGAGAAATAGGTTCAGGGAATGGGTCTGGGTGGGTTACTCTTCAGATGGTCGGCATGGACTTGTTGGGCTGAAGGGGCTGTTTCCACACATAGGGATTCTATGATCTATGACTGCACTAACATCATTAATCATCTTCATCAATCCTTAAAAAACGCAAATCATGTTTGTGAGACAAGACCTTCCCCGTGCAAAGTCATGCTGACTATCCTAATAAGTCCATTATTTTCCAAATGCAAGTAAAACCTGTCCCTAAGAATCTTCTCCAGTAATTTCCACTGATGTAAGGTACACCAGCCTATAATAAGCTGGATTATCCTTGTTGCTGCTCCTAAATAAAAGAACAACATTGGCTATTCTCTAATCTTCTGGGACCTTGCCTGTGGCTAAAGAAGATACAAAGATCTCTTTCAAGGTCCCAGCAATCTCCTCCCTTGCCACCCTAAGTATCCTGAGATAGATCCCATCAGGCCCTGGGCATTTAACTACTTTAAGTTCCCACAGCTACCTGGACTACACCTCCTCCCATCCTGCCCCCTGTAAAAACGCCATCCCATTCTCCCAATTCCTTCGTCTCCGCCGCATCTGCTCCCAGGAGGACCAGTTCAAAATACGTACAACACAGATGGCCTCCTTCTTCAAGGACCGCAATTTCCCCCCCGACGTGGTCGACGGTGCCCTCCACCGCATCTCCTCCACTTCCCGCTCCTCCGCCCTTGAGCCCCGCCCCTCCAACCGCCACCAGGACAGAACCCCACTGGTCCTCACCTACCACCCCACCAATCTCCATGTACAGCGCATCATCCGCCGTCACTTCCGCCACCTCCAAACAGACCCCAGCACGGGGAGGTGGAGGAGCCAGAAGTTATTATGCACGTTGGCACAAATGATACCCGTAGAAATAGGGACGATTTCCTGCAGAGTGGTTACATAGAGCTAGGAGAATCATTTAAAAAATCCTTGATAGTGATAATCTTCTTAGAGGGAGATTACCGTCTGAGACTTGCACTGGAGGGGATACCAATATCTTGGCGATCAGTTTTGCTAGTGTTATAAGGGAGGGTTTAAACTAGATTGGCAGGGGGGTGGTATCCTCAAGATCAGGGAGGCAAGTGCGAGGCTGGAGGGAGATACACTAATCATAAATAGTAAGGTTATGCTGGAAAACGACAGAGAGAAAGTACTGAATTTTGGATTAAATTATATCTGTTTCAATGCAAGAGGGCTGACAGGTAATGCTGATAAATCCAGGGCGTGGATAGATAGGTGGGACTGGGTTGTTGTAGCCATTATAGAAAAATGGCTAAGTGATGGATAGGACTGACAGGTGAATGTGACAGTGTACAGGTGCTTTAGGTGAGACAGAGATGGTGGAAGGAGGCAAGGGGAGTTGCATTTTTGATTAAGGGGAGTACCACAGCAGTAATTGGAGACAAAATAACTGATGTATCACCTAGTGAGGCTTTGTGGGTAGAGTTAATAAATAGGAAGGGGATGGTGACGTGACTGGGGTTGGACTAAAGGCCCCCAAATAGTCAACAGGAATGAGATTAACAAATACGCAGGGAGAGAGGGGAGACCTGCAGGAGCAATATCTTGGTGAATACTGAGATGAAGTATTCATTAAAGACCTCACCCACTTCCTCTGGCTGCACGCATAAATTCCTTCCTTTGTCCTTGAATAGCTACCCTTTCGCTAGCTACCCTCATGCTCCTAACATACATATAAAATGCATTGGGATTCTATTTCGTCTGACATGCCAAGGACATTTCATGGCCCCTTTTAGCCCTCCTAATTCCTTATTTAAATTCTTTCCTATTTCCTTTATAGTCCTCAAAGACCTTGTCTGATGTTAATTTCCAAAAACTTATATATTCTTTGTTTTTTTTCGATTAAACCTTCATTATCTCTTGTCATCCAGGGTTCTTGAACCTTGCTGACTTATAGTTTTACCTCACAGGAAAATGCTGGTCCTTATCTCTGAGCAGCTATCATTTAGAACACTCCCACATGTGAGATATGGCTTTACCCTCAAAAGCTGCCACCAATCTAATTTCTCCTATTCCTGCCTAATACTATTGTAATTAGTCTTCCCCCAATTTAGCACTTTCACCTGAGGACCAGTCTTCTCCTTATCCATAACTACTTTAAAACTTATGGAATTATGATCACTGTTCTCAAAATGCTTCCCCACTGAAAGTTCAATCACCTGGCCAGGTACATTCCATAATATAAGGTCTAGCACGGCACCTTCTTTGGTTGCACTATCTAAATATTGTTTCAGGAAATGCTCCTGGATGTAGCTCATAAATTCTGCCCCATCTAAGCCTCTGGCACTAAGGGAATGCCAGTCAATATTGAGGAAGTTAAAATTACCCACTATAACAACTCTGTTGTTTTTGTATCTTTCCATGATCTGCCTACATATCTGTTCCTCTATCTCCTGCTGGCTATTGGGAGGCCTACAGTACAACCCCCATCATAGTGATTGCACCTTTCTTATCCTTGCTGGATGAGCCCTCCAAGATGTCCTCTCTTAGTATAGCTGTGACATTCTCCTTAATCTTTAATACAACTCCCCTGCCCCATCTATCAAGCCTGAAATGTCTAAACCCTGGAATGTTGAGCTGTCAGCCCTGCCCTTCTCTCAAACAACTTTCTCTCATGGCTACAACATTGTGATTCCATGTACTAATTCAGGCTCTAATTCATCTGCCTTATCTGTTATATACCTTACATTAAAACAAATATACTTCAAACCACCAGTCCTGCTGGGGTCATTAGCCTGACCCTGCATGTTCTTTTTATTGGACATACTTGACTTCACCTTTACCTTCTTGTGAATCAGTCGACATGCTGACTTACTCTTTTAGTTCCTCCCCCACCAACCATCATGCTAGTTTAAAACCTCTCAAGTGAAGCTAAATTAAAAAGCTTGCTAAGTATTGGTAGTATAGATTATTGGTTGGGCAAAATTAGTTGTAAATTCCTGTTTAGATCTTTTGAAAGTTAATGGAGAACCAACTTAACACGCTAAACTTGAGGGAGAAAAGCTATCACGATTAACATTTAAATTGCAATGCTTTCAGAGCACACTGGTTATTAAAAATAAAAACAAACATAACTGAAAATTATTTTTTAGTTTATTCATCTTTTCACAACACAAGTCTAGAAGTAAAAGCATAAGGAATCATGGTGTAAAACAGCCAATTAGCTTTTAAAACCTGTTCCTTCTATGTGGTGCATATCCAATCTATCTTCTTATTAAACCTTTGAAGTGAAAATTCTAATTACTCCACGATCTTCATAGATACAACAAGACATTGGTCTATTCACATTTACACAATTTAATTGTGACCTGCTTTTTATTAAAACCCCGCTTATAATCTAACTTTAAAAATTTTCAAACTTACTACTGTAGATCATGGCATACAATACAACTCAATTTTTTTGGGCACATTGATACATATTTAAGCGGATACTCAGTATTTAAACAAACTTCCTCTTCCACCACCTTTTTTTAAATCTGTAATTACATGTTTAGGGCTATACTTGCATTGGAATTGGCTTCAGTTTTTCAGCTCAGAGAAACATATTGAGAATACATGGGATCAAACAAGCAATAATGACCATGTTGCTAAAAAGATGGGCAGAATTTTCTAGGTTGGCCTGGAGCTTTTGGAATGCTGAAGGGAAAGGTGAAGGCTTAGTGATGTAATCACAGGACTACTAATCCAAAGACTCAGGTAATGTTCTGGGGACCTGAGTTCAAATCCCTCTGTGGCAAATGGTGAAATTTGAATTCAATAGTAATCTGGAAATAAGAGTCTATTGATGACTGTAAAACCATTTTTGATTGTCAAGAAAAACCTAGTCTTTCGGACAGGAAATCTGCCATCCTCATCTGGTCTGGCCAACATGTGATTCCAGAGCGACAGCAATGTGTTTGACTCTTAACTGCCCTCTGGACAATTAGGGATGGGCAGCAAACCAGCCTAGACAGTGTTACCCAGATTCTGTGAATAAATAAAGAAAGGAAACTTACTTGGGTGGGAGGGGTTATGGCAAAGACTCATGGCAGGTTAAACTTTTCTGATTAAGATTTAGAAGCTTTCAGAAAGGTTATGGATTCCCTAAACTTGTTTAATGTTTAATAGCATGTCATAAATACTGACTAACACTCCAGCCCACTGGAATAATATTCACAAGCTCACTTTTGGTAGCCACCTGGGAAATGTGTCAGTTCATCATCCTGACTATATATATGTGGCAAGATAGACTTCATTCTTTGAGCTCCAGTGAGTATAAATGTCTTTTGTTTCTTGACTTCTTTTTAAGCAGGCATTTTTTGGTTCAAATGCTTACAATGTTAGGGGTGAAGCCACTCAGTGTTGGACAACTCTTGAAAACTCTGTCTAGGTCATTCCACTGGGGCAGACAAGTGTGTCTGAACACAAAAAGTGGCCAGAACTCAAAAAAAAAAACATTTGTGGCTGCATCCTTGTCCCATATAAACCTTTTGATGAAAAGCAATCTGAAGTGTACATTTTAGTTGTGATGAAAGGTCAGTGATCTGATGGTGTATAAGTTGTCAAATACCATAGCTTCTTTTATGGTTTGAGTATGAAGCCCAGTAGATGTTTGAGGGGTAATATCACTGTGTACTGCACCAGTACCAACAATGAAGTGCCAGGCATTAATTGCATATGACGCATTTGATGGCAATGATGAGCAACCAACCTTCTATGTTGCATTTATGTAGGATGGTAACCTTACACTATTATAAGGGCATGAAGCAAAGAGCAAACAATGATACCTACCCTGATACCTACCTAGACCACAACTGATCATTGCAGCACTGGAGACAGATTCTCTTGAGTCACCCATCAGCCCTGATCTCTGCAATCACTTCTGCCCAGACTGCCTTCATCAGTACGGATAGCCTCATGTTGCTGTCCACAAGGAATAGAACTTCCCTCTTCTCCTGATGTTCCTTCAGGATAACATCTAAAGAGGTGTTGCTAATGCATGGTGCCATCTTTGCCTGGCCTCTGACATCTCTAGGGATAAGTGGGAGTAGAGGAGTGGTCCATTCATAATGTCACTGGATTAGCAATTGAGAACCCAAGTCTAGGGATATGGTTCATGGATGAAGTTTGAATTCAGCAAACATCTGGAATACAAAGTAGGCCCATTGGAAACTATGTAACTACAATTGTCACAAAAACCCATCTGGTTCACTGACGTCTTTTGGGGGAAGGAAATCTGCTGTCCTTACCTGCTGTGATCTACATGTGAATCCAGACCCAGAGCAGTGTAATGGATTCTTAACTGTCTTCTGGGCAAGTGGAATGAACAATGAGTGCTGGACTACTGACTTGGGCCTAGTGACATCCCCACCTTGTGACCAAATAAAAAGAAAAAAAAATCCCCTGCACAAAATTTGGTGTTCCACACACAAATGTACATGTAATGAGCTGAGAAGAACCTAATTGCATGGGTAAACCTATCTAGTCCCCAAGTCCCTCCTGTCTTTCAGACCTGCTCAGCTACTTAACCTCAAAAGAGAAACTTCCACCCAATCTGTTGTGTTTAAGATACTCCCACACAGAGCAGACCACAAATGGTTAGCAATGGGCAAAAATCCTCCTGTGCAGAGGCAGGTCACCTTTTATACTTAGATTATAAATTGACTCCTGTTTTGGAACAAAACATTCATTGCTTCAAAGGTTGACTAAAATGCCATAACGTATGGCATGTAATTATGCACAATGTGCCAGCCTTTATTTTGCTTATTTACCAATTCAAATGTTTATGTATCATTTCTGTACTGGTCTAATTATTATATACCTAATTCATTAATGGTCCAGTGCTTAAACCTGTTCATTAATTTCCATCAGTCCTATTTCTTTAGTGGGTATTGAAAATACCCACAGATTTCTCTTATCACTTTGAGAGACACCATCTATTTGACTTGCTAAGAAATCTATGAATATATTTCCTTCTTATATTCTGCCATCCCTTTTCCAAATCTCAGTTTTGACTAAATTGCAAGACTCTAAATACTGATTTTTTTTTTTATTTCTTAAAAAGATGAGACAGGCTGCTTGGTTTCTGCATCACAAGATATAAACAAATAAGAAAATCTCACCTTGGTGCTTATCATTCTAGAGAAAATGGGTATGATGATGATCATCACAGCTATCAGTTGTCCAAATTCTGTTTGCATTTTCTATCAATCATCTGTACCATTTTAGAATGAAGCCTTCTGTCTTGTACTCTATTGATTTAGCAATATAATTCATTGTTCTATTTGTTTGGTTTATTGTAGAATGACTGCACATGTTAACTGCTATATCTGTTAACCCCTTTACATTGGTTTCACCTTCATCTGTAGTTATTTTGATAAATGTTGCCCATGTTTTCTTCCACTGGGGACATTTTGCTTAAATGTGTCAAACTTCATGTGCTGTAGTTATGCACACTTTATGAATTTTATCTAGTAATGGAAGGCCTTAATTAAAGAAACATTTGCACTTTGTATAATAGTTCATAACAATTAGAAAATTAAAAGTAGTAAATTTTGAGCCAGTGAAGCTTTTTTGAAATGTAGTCACTATTGAGATGGAGGAAACACACATAGCAAGTTCCTACAAACAGCAGTGTGATAATGACAATTTGTTTTTGTTACATTGATTGAAGAAAAACTGTCACTCTGGATACCATGAATAACTCCCCACTCTTTGTCAAACACTGCCACAGAATTTCAGTATCCACCCGATGAAATCTCAGTTTAATGTCATATTTGAAAAATGGCACTTCCAACACTGCAGTACTCAGTACTGGACTGGAATGGTTTTGCACTCAAATCCTAGATTGATATTTGAACTCCTTCGTAAGTCAGAGGCAAGAATGCTACTAACTGGACCACAGCTGAAATGTAATGGAACAAGTCAAGAGGAAGATTAGTGGTATCATTCCCTACCACTCCAGTAATATCCACAGAGTGACAATCTACCAGGTCTGGACAGAAATGACGGAGATGATTAACAACAGCAGGACCAGAATTAGTTACCTCATAAGCAGGATAAATGATTATGGCTTTTCAGCTCTCCGGTTCCTTCAATGACACCTTCCTACATTCACCACTTGCTCTCCATTATATATTTCAATATTGAAGAAAGAGGGTGGTTTGCAACACTTCCTTGTCTTGTTCAAAGTACAGTAACCTGTCTTCATTCTCTTCAGACTAATTACTTTCATTTTCATATTCTGGCACATACACGATCAGAATCTCGTTTTGGACTTTCATACTGAGTTCACATTCTACAAATCTAGCTTCCTATTCATCCCAGAATGGCCACATAGCAAGCATAAACAGAGGAGCATATCATCTCACCATGCTCATTCCTTCTTAATTTCTATCACACGAGGAGTGCATCCAAATATTCACAAAGCTTACTTTTCACTTACCTTTTTTTATAATATATTTTTATTAAGAAAAAATAGATTTTTAAATATTACAACAAATACAAAACAGTGCAATTCAAAAGAGTACAAAAATCGTACAAAACTAAACCCAAATATTTGTGAGAAAATCCAGGGGAATATGCTCCAGAACAATCTTTCGCCAACCCGACAGGCCTGGGGGGTTTTCTGATGTCCAACCTAGCAAGATATTCTTCCTTGCACAGAATGTAAGAATATTGAAAAGTTTTTCCTTATGCAAATTTGCAGGATATACAATGGGTAGGCCCAAAAGGAGCGAAATAGGGTCCTTCTCCACCCCTACAGCTAAAATCCTCTCCATTGCACCCACCACAGCGCTCCAATATGTTTGAAGCCTGTCCCAAGACCAGAGACAATGGGTAAGAGTATCCATACAGACCTTGCACTTGGGACATGCTGAAGATACCCCTGGTTTAGATTTTGACAAATGGTCTGGGGCTAAGTGGACCCTGTGGAGAATCTTCAACTGTAAAACATGGGTCCTATTGCAAATTGATATCTTCCTTGCATTCTCCCAAATATCCTCCCATGCCTCTGAAGAAATTTCAACACTCTTTCCCACATCTTGCAGAGTCAATCAGACTCATCTGAGGTGGCATCCCCCAATTGGTGATATAGAGTACTGACAGAGAGTGTACTCTTAGCCATTAGTACCCCTCTTTCTATGTCAGATTTGTAGGGATCAGTCAAAAGTGTGGTCTTTTTTTGAATAAAATCCCTAACTTGAAAAAAACGAAAGAGTTCTCTATTAGGTAACTCGTACTTCCGTACTAACTGATCGAAGGACATCATTACATCTCCCTCAAATAAATCACCCATGCAAGGTATACCCATAGCTGCCCAACGTTTAAATCCTGAATCTATCATACCTGGTTGAAAACTTGGCATACCCACTAAAGGTGTAAACAAAGATGTTTTGCCAATATTACCTTCCCTTTGCCGAATTGCCCTCCATGCTTTGACAGTATTGATGACTATTGGGTTATGGCAATATTCCCTAACTGTCCTCACCTTGTCCAAAAACATCAAACTGGTAAGGGGGCACCTTGCTTGGGAGACTTCGATATCTAGTCATATTGAAAGAGGGTCCCCACAAACCCAATCACTTACGTAGGTCAAAAGCGAGCTTAATTGGTAATTTTTAATGTCCGGAAGGTCTACTCCCCCCAATCTGTGAGGCAACTGCAGTTTGGCTAATTTAATGAGGGGCCGTTTACGGTGCCAGAGAAAGGAGCTGAACCAACTGTTTAGTCTCCTGAGTGTTTGTTTATTGAAAATCAGGGGGAGCATCCGTATAGGGTATAGCAAATTAGGGAGAATATTCATCTTAATAAGCATTATCCGACCCAACCATGAGACTGGAAGTGCCTCCCATCTTTGGAGATCTGGTTTAATTTTTTCAAATAATTGAGTAAAATTGGCTTTGAACAGCCAATCCAGAACTGGAGTATTGAATATGCCCAAATACACAAAAGCCCCCTGTGACCACATAAATGGGAATCTATAGTCACTCTCAAGGGCCAACTCCTTTGTAAGACCACCCAGAGGCATAGCCTCTGATTTAGCAAAATTAATCTTATACCCTGAAAATGCATGAATGCATTGTATCAGGCAAGGCACTGAGACTGCTGGATTTGTCAAGAAAATTAGAACATCATCTGCATACAGCAAGATCTTGTGTAATTTTGACCCCATTTCTGGAGCTGATATATTGAGATTCCCACGAATGGCCTCTGCCAACGGTTCAATCACCAACGTAAAAAGTAATGGTGAAAGGGGACAGCCCTGCTGGCTGCCCCTAGAAATATAAAAATTGCTTGATGGCACCCCGTTGGTAATGACTGCAGTGAGAGGTACACTGTGGAGAACCTTTACCCATCTTATGAAAACTTCGCCCAGACCAAACCCATCTAAAGTATAGAAAAGGTACGACCACTCAACTCGGTCAAATGCCTTCTCTGCATCTAAAGAAATCACCAATCCTTGTCCTGACAGTATACTTATAAATTCCTTATAGAATTCACAGGGAAGTCCATCAGGACCGGGTGCCTTTCCACTCTGAGGTAAAAACAATGACTGCAGATGCTGGAAACCAGATTCTGGATTAGTGGTGCTGGAAGAGCACAGCAGTTCAGGCAGCATATGAGGAGCAGTAAAATCGACGTTTCAGGCAAAAGCCCTTCATCAGGAATACAGGCAGAGATCCTGAAGTGTGGAGAGATAAGTGAGAGGAGGGTGGGGATGTGGAGAAAGTAGCATAGAGTAAAGTAGATGAGTGGGGGAGGGAATGAATGTGATAGATCCGGGGGGAGGGTGGAGTGGATAGGTGGAAAGAAGATAGGCAGGTATGACAAGTCATGGGGACAGTACTGAGCTGGAAGTTTGGAACTGGGGTGAGGTGGGGGAAGGGGAAATGAGGAAACTGTTGAAGTCCACATTGATGTCCTGGGGTCGAAGTGTTCCGAGGCGAAAGATGAGGTGTTCTTTCTCCAGGCATGTGGTGGTGAGGGAGCGGCGATGAAGGAGGCCCAGGACCTCCATGTCCTCGGCAGAGTGGGAGGGGGAGTTGAAATGTTGGGCACAGGGCGATGTGGTTCATTGGTGCGGGTAACCCGGAGATGTTCCCTAAAGCGCTCTGCTAGGAGGCATCCAGTCTCCCCAATGTAGAGGAGACCGCATCGGGAGCAACAGATACAATAAATGATATTGGTGGATGTGCAGGTAAAACATTGATGGATGTGGAAGGCTCCTTTAGGGCCTTGGATGGAGGTGAGGGAGGAGGTGTGGGTGCAGGTTTTGCAATTCCTGCAGTGGCAGGGGAAGGTGCCAGGATGGGAGGGTGGGTTGTAGGGGGGGGCGTGGACCTGACCAGGTAATCACGGAGGGAACAGTCTTTGCAGAAGGCGGAAAGGTGTGGTGAGGGAAATATATCCCTGGTGGTGGGGTCTGTCTGGAGGTGGCGGAAATATTGGTAGATGATTTGGTTTATGCGAAACTTGGTAGGGTGGAAGGTGAGCACCAGGGGCGTTCTGTCCTTGTTACAGTTGGAAGGGTGGGGTCTGAGGGCGGAGGTGCGAGATGTGGACGAGATGCGTTGAAGGGCATCTTTAACCACGTGGGAAGGGAAATTCCGGTCTCTAAAGAAGGAGGACATCTGGTGTGTTCTATGGTGGAACTGGTCCTCCTGGGAGCAGATACGGTGGAGGTGGAGGAATTGGGAATATGGGATGGCATTTTTGCAGGAGGTAGGGTGGTAAGCGGTGTAATCCAGGTAGCTGTGGGTGTCGGTGGGTTTGTAAAAAATGTCGGTGTCAAGTCGGTCATCATTAATGGAGATGGAGAGGTCCAGGAAGGGGAGGGAAGTGTCAGGCAGGTAAATTTAAGGTTAGGGTGGAATGTGTTGGTGAAGTTGATGAATTGCTCAACCTCCTCGCGGGAGCACGAGGTGGCGTCAGTGCAGTCATCAATGTAGCGGAGGAAAAGGTGGGGAGTGGTGCTGGTGTAATTACGGAAGATCGACTGTTCTACATAGCCAACAAAGACACAGGCATAGCTGGGGCCCATACGAGTGCCCATGGCTACCCCTTTAGTCTGGAGGAAGTGGGAGGATTCGAAGGAGAAATTGTTAAGGGTAAGGACCAGTTCGGCGAAACGAATAAGAGTGTCAGTGGAAGGATACTGTTGGGGACGTCGGGAGAGGAAGAAACGGAGGGCTTGGAGGCCCTGGTCATGGCGGATGGAGTTATAGAGGGATTGGATATCCATGGTAAAGATAAGGCGTTGGGGGCCGGGGAAACGGAAGTCTTGGAGGAGGTGGAGGGCATGGGTGGTGTCTCGAACGTATATGGGGAGTTCCTGGACTGGGGGGATAGGACAGTATCGAGGTAGGTAGAAATGAGTTCAGTGACGCGGAGCATGCTGAGACAATGGGTCTGCCAGGGTGGTCAGGCTTGTGGATCTTGGGAAGGAGATAGAACCGGGCAGTGCGGGACTCCCGGACTATGAGGTTGGAAGCTGTGGGTAGGAGATCTCCTGAGGTGATGAGGTTCTGTATGGTCAGGGAGATGATGGTTTGGTGAGGGGGGTTGGGGTCATGGTCAAGGGGGCGGTAGGAAGAGGTGTCCTCGAGTTGCGTTTGGCTTCAGTAGTGTAGAGGTCAGTGCGCCAGACTACCATTGCACCCCCTTTATCTGCTGGCTTGATGGTGAGGTCGGGATTGGAGCAGAGGGATTGGAATGCTGTGTGTTGTGAGGGTGAGAGATTGGAGTGGGGGAGAGGGGTAGACAGGTTGAGGCGGTTAATGTCCAGGCAGTAGTTGGAGATGAAGAGGTCAAGGGTGGGTAATAGGCCAGCACGGGGTGTCCAGGTGGATGCAGTGTGTTGGAGGTGGGCGAAGGGGTCCTGATTGTGAAAGTAAGCTCGGAGGCAGAATCGGCGGAAGAAGTGTTCGACGTCACGGCGTGTATTAAATTCATTGATGCGTGGGCAGAGGGGGATGAAGGTGAGTCCTTTGCTGAGGACTGATTGTTCGTCCTCAGTGAGGGGGAGGTCTGGAAGGATGGTGAACATTCGGCTGGGCTGGGAGCTGGGATCTGGTGTGGGTGTGGAACTGGGAGTGGGGGCGGAGCCAGTAACTGGAGTGGGTGTGGTGGTGGAGTCATGAGCAGGGGTGGTGTTCCCCTCAGGGTTCTGGGGGGCGGGGATGGTGACAATGGAATCTGTAGGGGCGTGTCAGCAGAATGCAGGTGAGTGGCGTTGGTGGGGGTGGAAGTGGTGGCAAACACGGCAGTAGGGGGAGGCAGAAGTCACTGCGCGTGTGACATCAGCCTTGATGTGAGGGACGGAAGTAATGTCACGTGTGGTGCATGAGGAATTGTGAGGGGCGGAAGTGGCTGTGGAAGCGGCCATGAAGGGGGCGGAAGTGACATCATCAATCAGCGTGGGGGTGGCAGCTGCACCAGCCGCATGGCTAATGGCACCTGAGCAGTTCCAGAGGCCGGGGGAATCTTCTGGAATGTTTGAGGAACGCTGGTTGAAGCTGCCTCACAGCTTCCTGCACTTCTTACTCTGATAATGGAGCATTGAGAAAGGACTGTTGTTCGGGAGTCACACCCGGGAACTTCAGATCTCTAAAAAAGGATTCCATTTTGGCCTGCCCCTCCTCACAATTCTCAGACTGATATAACTTAGAGTAGAATCTCTGGAACGCCACATTAATCTTTTTAGAATCACATGTTAGGTTCCCAGACCCTTCCCTAGTCACTGTCATGGTTTGTGGGGCACTTCTCTTTCTGGCAAGGTATGCTAAGTATTTGCCTGGCTTGTCACCATGCTCATATAACCTTTGCTTTGCAAAAGCCAGCTCCTTCTTTGCCATCTGCGTGAACACGGAATTTAGTGTAGACCGCAGTGCTGTAATCCTCTGTAGTTTGACCAAGAGGGTCTGTCAAAATAGCCCTTCTTGGCTGCCTTCAACCGTGCTTCAAGGAGACGTTGCTGCTCACCCTTCTGCCGCTTCCTACTTGTGGAATATGAAATAACTAACCCTCTGGCATAAGCTTTGGCAGTTTCCCAGAGAACAGATGAGCTATCAACTGAGCCTATGTTGATGTCTAGGAAGGCCCGAAATTCCCTAGAGAAAGACTCCACAAACTTACTGTCCATGAGAATAAAGGGGTCCATTCGCCAGTACCTTGAATCCACTGTAACATCCTTAATTTTAACCATGAGGTACACTGGAGCATGATTAGAGATGGCAATATTACCAATCATACAGGATGCCACCAGATCCAGGGTTACTGCAGGGGTCAAAAAAAAATCAATCCTCGTGTGACATCAATGCGGATTGGAGAAAGACGTGAAATCTCTACCTGTAGGGTGGAGACACCTCCAGACGTCCACCAACCCTAATTCCCCACACAAACCCAATAACTGTTTAGTTTGTGCAGAGGGTATCGTGGGACCTTTAGGCAACCTGTCTACTGTGGGCTCCATGAGGCAGTTAAAATCTCCCCCTGTAATGATGTGCCAAGACTTGAGACTTATTAGTTTAGAAAAAGCATCTGCCAAGAATTTAAGAGGATGAGCTGGGGGACAATAAACATTTAAAATGCCATATTCTTCCCCATTTATCAAGGCTTTAAGAATTACAAACCTCCCGTATGTGTCTTTAACACATTCCAACAATTTAAATGAGAGATTTTTCCTTACCAGTATAGTCACTCCTCTACTTCTGGTATTAAATGATGAAAAATGAACTCGGTCGAAGCCATTCTGCTGTAATTTCAGATGCTCCTTGTCATCCAAATGTATCTTCTGTAACAAAGCAATATCCACCTTCTCCTTACTAAGACTCAAGAGTACCTTCTTCCTCTTAATTGGTGAGTGACTTCCCTTGATATTCCAGGTACACCATTTAATCAAATCATTAGCCATAATCTTCTGCAATTACATTTAAATTCCAGAGAGGAGGAACCCAAACCACAAATTGTTGAGCCTTAGTGTCGCATGGTCCACCAAATATAAAAATTACATAAACTAAAACCACTACATTTAACAAACATACACAATTATTAAAAATAAAAAACAACAAAAACCAGAAAACAAACCAACATAAAAAGCACCAATAGCGCTGAGTAGGGGAACTCACCCCCTGCCCGGAAGGGGCAACTACCCATCCCGAACTCCCCATAAGTAGGCATCTAACCATCTCAACCACCTTTACTTCTCCCAGCTAGAGTCATATCGCAAGCACAAGCTAAAAAGAATAAACACCCCAAAGAATATCAATATGAATTAAAAAACATTCTTTTATATAAAAAGGGGGAATAATTACCCCACCAATCCTTTGGTATGTCCTAACTTAGAAATTTAAAATGTACATCTTAACCACCGCCAGACATAGTTTGAACCAAATTATTATCAATAGAGGAAAAAAAAGGGGAAAAATAAAACTCCAACCAGATTTCCTCCATTTCTTTTACAGAATGATAAACGCATACCCAAGCAACAATATCTCAAGAGGGTTGGAATATAAAAGCAGAGATGTACTACTAAGACTTTATAAAGCTCTGGTTAGGCCCCATTTGGAGTACTGTGTCCAGTTTTGGTCCCCACACCTCAGGAAGGACATACTGGCACTGGAACGTGTCCAGCGGAGATTCACACGGATGATCCCTGGAATGACAGGTCTAACATATGAGGAACGGCTGAGGATACTGGGATTGTAATCGTTGGAGTTTAGAAGATTAAGGGGAGACTTAATAGAGACATACAAAATAATACATGGCTTGGAAAAGGTAGATGCTAGGAAATTGTTTCAGTTAAACGAGGAGACTAGGACCCGTGGACACAGCCTTAGAATTAGAGGGGGTCATTTCAGAACAGAAATGCGGAGACATTTCTTCAGCCAGAGAGTGGTGGGCCTGTGGAATTCATTGCCACGGAGTGCAGTGGAAGCCGGGACGCTAAATGTCTTCAAGGCCGAGATTGATAGATTCTTGTTGTCTCGAGGAATTAAGGGCTACAGGGAGAACGCTGGTAAGTGGAGCTGAAATGCGCATCAGCCATGATTGAATGGCGGAGTGGACTCGATGGGCCGAATGGCCTTACTTCCACTCCTATGTCTTATGGTCTTAATATTTATACATACCACATTTGTTTAAATTAGCTTAGTTTGTCCACATGGTCTCTTGCCTTCTCCGATGTGTCAAAGAGATGCATGGATCCATCTAAGGGGATCCGAAGCACTGCCAGATATCTCAGGGAGTCACTGAATCCCAAGCTCCTTCAATCTTCTCTTGACGCCATCATACAATTTTTGTTTCTGGATCACTGCCACTGAAAAGTCCTGAAAAAACATGATCTTAGACCCCTCCTAAATTAGTGCCTTTGCATCCTTCCACTGGAGTCTGGAAGCCTTCATGACTCTCTCCTTATCCCGGTAATGATGGAACCGCACCAGGAAAGGACGAGGGCGTTGACCCAGACCTGACCTCCGTGCTGCGATCTGGTGAGCCCTCTCTATCTTCAATCCTCTCATGGCAGTCTCCAAGTCAAGACATTTCGGAAGCCAATCTTCAATAAATTCCACAGGCCGCTCACCTTCCTTACCCTCAGGCAGACCGATGATCCAAATGTTTTTTCTCCTGCCCCTGTTTTCAAGATCATCCACTTGGACACGCAAATTACGAACCTGCGTCTTCAGGGCTTAGATCTCTTCCTTGAATGAACTAGCATCAGCTTCCACCACTGTGACCCTGTGCTCCACCTCATCCGTCCTCTTCTCCAGGTCTCCTAGCTGCTGCTCATGCTTCTGCAGCATGAGAGAGACTGGAGCCAGCTTCTCTTCAATCTGTTTCCCCAACAACTTGCGAGATTTCGAGAACTGGTTCACCAGGTCCTGAAGAGTAATCGGCTCTGAGGCTGCTGCAGGCTGAGCTGCAGGCCCGGTCTCAGATGCTCCTCCTCCCTTTTTAGGCATTTCTGGACAGCTGAAAATACAGGTAAGTCAATTTTTAAATGTTTCTTGGGGCTCCACAATCTTTCCAACGCCCCAAGAAATCCTGATGAACTGAGTTGGGTGGGTTAAAGGACCTAGGAGAAAGTGAGGACTGCAGATGCTGGAGATCAGAGCTTAAAAATGTGTTGCTGGAAAAGCGCAGCAGGTCAGGCATCATCCAAGGAGAAGGAGAATCGACATTTCGGGCATTAAAGGACCGTCCTGCTCCTGCTGCGATGCAAAGCTCTGCAGTGTGATCTTCTCAGATCGCCGCCATCTTAGATCCCCCTCCACTTACCTTTTAATTTATTCGAGGAGAAAGTGAGGACTGCAGATGCTGGAGATCTTTTAATTTATTCGCCTTGATTAGGGAGAAACACCTAACGTAATGGTCCTCGCACAAATGAAACCGGAAGTCATGGAGATTAGTGGCCCAGATAAGGACAGGAACATCACGCAAGGTTGGGATATTTTGAACAGATTGTCGCCATATGACTTATAACACTTAATTCACATCATTAACACATTCACATCATGGCTCCCAGCCTGTGTAGTGTCATTTCACCCAGTGTTAACAATCTGCTATCTGTCTTGGACAGCATGGTTACCTCCAGGGAAACTGCAACTGGACTCTCGCAAAATAAATCAATGTTACCAGCTGTAGTTGAAGCATATATGGCTACTATGCAGATTCTGGGCTCCAATATGGAAAGACATCTGCTCACCTTGGCATTCACAGAGAACTCTGTTTTTGCAGTCTGCCCACCTGCACATCAGTAGAAGCATAAGTAATGCGTCCCAACCCTGTAGGATGTGATGTTATTAGATAGGAGCAGTAAGTGCTAGCTCTCAGGATGTTAACATGTCTGTGCCTTTACAATTTATTTTAATGCTTACCACCATGCCAGCATAATAACTCAGCCAAACTAACCTGGCATCAGCTGAGGTACAGCAGTCAGTGGTCACGAGCACCTCGAAGATCCTCACTTTCATCACTGTGGTATTCCACTGGCTTCATTGATGCCATGTGGTATGATACCCAGTAGGAGAAGTAAATGTAGGAAAGCCTGTCAGAAAGTTGTCATGGATTGATACTTGGTTGAGAAATTAATGAACATAATAACCAAATTCAAAATTAAATCCATCTCCTTTATTCCATTTGATACTTTAATCTGCAGTGTGGTTTTGTAGCAGTTTCTGAATCTGCATTTTCAGAATGTAATTCATGGAGACGTGGTCTAAATTGTTTATAATCTGTAACGCAGGATTAAAGTAAGAGATGTAACAAAACTAATGCAAATTAGTTTTCAGGACAGAAACATTGGCAGATTAACAAATCACTGAGCAATTAAGTCACTTTGCATCTCTTTTCTGTAAATTGTTGAAGCAATCCTTATTCTGCACCTCAACGTCACCTGATTCTTTCTGTTCCAAGGAGAACCACTGTTACTCTATAATGGAAAGTGCCTCACTTAATGATCAGTTTGTGCAAGCTGATTATTATTATGCAGAATGTATTTGTGGGGCACATTGTCCAAACCCAGCCAGACACCTGAATCTCTGCTCAGGAGCCTGAAACTGCTCCATAAATATCCCGGTCATTCTATATCTTTATCTGTATCTTGGAGGTGACATAATCTGTGTGTTTACTGTCATCCATGATCATCTAGCTGCACTACTGTAACATTCATGAAAGGACAAGGATTGCAGATATAACTATCATCCGATGTAAATTGCAACTGCTACCACTTGAACAGACCTGCATGATCTTGTCCCTGTGCACGCAGTATAGCTGGACATTTACATTTGGAACATTTACTATGTTAAGTCGCAATGTAACTGCAAGTTAACAAACAGTCCATCTCTCAAAGCAACATAAAATGCATACACAGGGAATGTAGCTCCTATATTTTACTGAATGACAAAACATACATGGGTTAGTAAACTGACTGGAGAAAGTGAGGGCTGCAGATGCTGGAGATCAGAGCTGAAAATGTGTTGCTGGAAAAGCGCAGCAGGTCAGGCAGCATCCAAGGTATCGACGTTTCGGGCATAAGCCCTTCTTCAGGGCTTATGATTCCAGAAGAAGGGCTTATGCCCGAAACATCGATTCTCCTGTTCCTTGGATGCTGCCTGACCTGCTGCGCTTTTCCAGCAACACATTTTCAGCTTAGTAAACTGACTCTCAAGACCAGGTTCTGTTGGGATGCTGATTTATGAAGCCCACATTCATAATTTATATGAAGTCCCTTTGTCGAATGACTGTGAAACATTAATGGCCTTTAGTTATCAAGAAATGAATCTCAACAGCTTTCATTTTCGCTGTTTGTGGTGCAATCTAGGCATCCCATGAAGTGACAAAACATGAATGCAGCAATCCTCTCAAAAACAAACCTCAAAAATATGTTAGTACTTAAAGCAGAGGTGACTTCATTGGCTTGCAGGATGTTCACAGGATAAAAAAAAACTGTGTTCCCAAGGAACTTTCTATGTGGTGGGGCAGCTAGATCCAGAACACGGATAGAACATCCAAAGCAGCATTTTTTGGATTCTTGCAAATTTCACAGGAAGGCCCCCAACATTGATTTTGACACCAGGAAGATACAATGATATTTCATATGGGCCAGCGTGAACCACCATAACAATCGGTGACCACAGTGGCTTTTGACAACTGGTGCTGACCTCAAAATCAAGAGGCCCTAGTGACACGTAATAGCCAGTTCATGCGCAGCACTTGTAGTACAGCCTGCTTCTCAAAAACTGACCTCTTCATCCATCTGTAAAAGTGTACCAAATGCAGCTCTCCCATTTCCAATGGATTCAGTTTGCTGAATGTTCATCATCTTGTGTCGATGGAAGGTTTCTGGTGATAAGTGCAATTGTTTTTGATTGCTATTCCTTATCACAAATGCTGCTAAGTAGAGTTCTGATACCCTGATTTCAACATGTTTAACTGTCCCTGACAGCCTGGAACGGAAAAGTCCAATTACTACAATAAAAATACCAAAGATTGCTCCATTTGATTGTTGAGATCAATTGGGAAATACACTTCCTGTATTCAGTGCATTTTTTTCTCTGTTTAATTTAGCTATATAATGTGGACTGAGATGTAGGAGATATTGCCTACAGTAAAATGAATGGTACCAGAGATGAAGAAGATAAGGGTTGTGGAGATTTTAGGAGGCACTGGCTTCTCATGGTTTCTTATCTATAAGTAATGGCTTTTGTTGTCACAAGCTGCAGGGGTCTCTGATAACTTATCAGGAGAAGTTCAGCCATATAAAGGACAACTGTTCACGTAGCTCCAAGAAATTGGTGTTTTGCTTGTGCACCCTATAAGCTGGGTAGGTCCTCCTATAAGCAGCCCCCTCACCAGCTGTCTTCTGATAGACCCAGCTGCTTCACAGGCTAGCTGCTTGGGGCGACAGCTGCTGTTGCTTCTTTTCCTCCAACTGGCAATAATAGCACCCATGATGAGCAGATGGTGAGCTTACTCAGGGTAAGTAAGGCTGAAAATATCGGAAAGAAGATAATTAAAAGCTGAAAATTCTCCTGACAATCTAAAAAGCACAATAGAATATAAGTCCTGTGTTGCAGTTGCATTCAGGAGTACAAAAGTACTGTTTCTATGGTACTGAATTCCACTTTTAGGTAAGCTGCCGGTTTCATGATATTCTAATTATGCTGCAGGATTCAGACTTAATTGTATTCACTGGGAAAACAAGGCTGATTTTTGTAAACATTGATTAGTTAACATGGTGTCTGGCAGAAATAAAGTGTTAATTTAATCGCAGCATTTTTACTTACCTGTTCATTTCCTACCAAGCATCTAAATTTAAAATACCCTTCATGTTACAGGCTTCCCTCAAGTCTGTTCCTAATAAGTTATTTCATTGTTTTAACCAATATGAGCTTGGCACAAATTAACTGGAGTTGTGTGTGTCAGTTTTGACAATTTTAAAATGAAAATTGACATAGCATTAGCTTATTTTTAATTTGCTGGGACCCTTTTGCAAACTGGTTTCACACAATCATTTCAAGATAAAGTGCAGGAAGAGGGTTTTTTTTCTCCTGTATTTATTGACCTGCCATAACTCCCATTATTAACAGTTTGGAAAAAAATTGTTGTGAATGTCTTATCTAGTCTGTTTGATTTATATTTATTGAATTTAACTCTCTTATCCTAGAAGGGAAGGAGACAAAGTAGGAAACTACTTTGGTTAGCTTAATGTCTGACATAGGCAGAATATTAAAAGTTATCATTTAAGATGTTGTACCAGAAAAAAATAAGGTAATCAGGCAGAATCAACATAAATTTGTTAAAGGGATATCATGTTTAACCAACTTATAGTTTTTTTTTAAAAAAAGCATATGTTATGGATAAAGGGGAAACCAGTGGATGTATTGTACTTCAGTTTCCAAAAAGCATTTGATAAGGTGCCACCTCAATGTTATTGCAGAAAATAAAAGCACAAGCTGTAGCACGTATTGTCACAAACAGAAGGTGGGCTAGCCAACAGGCAACAGAAAGAAGGCATAAATGAATCTTTTCCTAACTGGCAAGGTTTAATGAATAGTGTGTCACAAGATCTATGCTGGGTCGACAATGTTTTGAAATTTATATAAATAACTTAGATGAAGGGACGGAAAGTATGTTTCCAGAATTTGATGATGACACAAAATAATTTGGAAAGTAAATTGTGAAGCAGGCATAATGAGGCAACAAAGGGATATAGATAAGTTGTAAATGGGCAATGATCTGGAAAATGGAGTATAATGTGGGAAAATGTGGAATATTTCATTTTGGCAGGAAGAAGGAAAAGAAAAAAATGTGTTATTTAAATGGTGAGAGATTGCAAAGCTGAAGGATGCAGAGAGATCTGGGAATCCTGGTGCATGAGTTACAAAAGCTCAGTATGCAGGTACTGTAATTAGGAATCTTATTGAATCTTATTTATAATGAGGGAAAATGAATACAAAAGTAGAAAGGTTACGCTTTAGCTTGGAAGGATTGATGAGACCGCACCTGGAGTACCATGTACAGTACTGGTCTCCAGCTTTAAGAAAAGTATGTAAATACAGCTTGGAAAGTGTTTACCAGATTAACACCTGAATTGGATAAATTCTAATCCTTTGGAATTTAAATGAATAAGACACAACTTGATTTAAACATAGAGATTCCTGAGGGATCTTTTTAGGCTGGATACGAAAAGGATGTTTCCTCTCCTGGGAGAAACTAGAACTGGCGTCATTGCATAAAAATAAAGGGTCTCCCATTTATGACAGATGAAGAGAATTTTTTGTCACAGAATTATGCTGTTTAGAACTCTCTTACCCAAAAGTCAAAGTAAGCAGAGGGTGGAATCTTATAGTACTCTGAATGGTGTGGCCTCTGGTAAAAGTCTGGAAGAATCACACACGAAGGCCAGTGATGTCTTTCCTAGACATTTGGACCAACTAGCTGCATTTTCCAACAGAGTTCCGAGCATCAAGGTGGGATTAATGAGGATTATTGCTTGTTGTCAGCCTCCTTAAGTCTACGTTCTCAACCACCACGCCCACCATTAATTTGCAATTTCTACCTACCATTCACTGCGAGGAAAGCAGATACTGAGAAGATTTTCTCAAACAAGAAAATCAGAACAGGTACCCAGGCACTCCAACTCACTGTTTGCCTCTCTGGACCTCTATCTTGGGTACCTGGCACCAGCATGGCAGAGCATATTGCATGGAACCAGCCATACACACTCATGTCCACAGACCTTGGCATTGGATTTTGCCATTCTCTCTGCATAATCATGGCACATCTTCAATACACTTACAGAACACTTCTGCATTTTAAAGCTGCATCTCAATCCATACCAGCAACTATCATAGCATCACTGCTGCAAGGACACCGTGCAAGTAGGGATATACACCTAACTCATGGCTTAGCCCAGGCTAGATAGCTGCAGTGTTTGCTTGCTCTCCCAATGATAATTATCAAACTCCCTGAGCAAATGTTTCAGTCTCTGTGTCACAGCCTTTGGAGGGATTAGAATTACTTAACTAGATTAATTACCTTGGAATTGTTAGACAGATTATAGCCAAGTCTAACTCCTGGATAATTACACAACTGACTGTCCAAGGATCCTGATACTTCAATTCCCGCCATGACCCTCTTGAACTGCTGCATTCATGAGATGAAGGCAGTAGTTGATAGGTCAGGAATTTAAGGATTTTGACCCAGCTGCAAAGAAGGAATATTTTGCAGGTTTTCTTGTGCATTGTTAGTTTCTACCTTCACAATGGTTTTCCTCAGCGAGCACTTGTATTGTTACTGGTAGTTTTGCAGGACCACAACAGCAGATAAGGTAGCTCAGGTGACTGAAGATAATAAATGCAATTAAATAGTGACTTCCAAACAGCTCATACCAGTACTAGTTAATATAGGTTATAGAGTGATGGTACTTAAAGTAAAACAAAACAAACTTTGCATTCAGGCATGAGTTCTTTATAGAACTACCTGGAAACATAATGGATAGGGTGCATTCCCTGTATCGCAGTTGGAACTCAAAGGTTGCTAATGAGAGAGGAAATGACAGACCTCAGGA
Organism: Chiloscyllium plagiosum; assembly: GCF_004010195.1. Taxonomy (NCBI): domain Eukaryota; kingdom Metazoa; phylum Chordata; class Chondrichthyes; order Orectolobiformes; family Hemiscylliidae; genus Chiloscyllium; species Chiloscyllium plagiosum. Next base: position 37,983,822 of record NC_057731.1, read on the forward strand.
AAACTGCCAAGTTATCTAGTTCTTTCTTATAATAATTAACTGCTGAAGTATGCTTGCAACAATGTGTTCCTTCATAACTTGATATTCATCTCTTCTCCATGCTCATGACAGTCTTTCTGCTCTTTGGATGTTTCTCACACACAGACTGACGTCAACAGAATTGCAGAATTACCTTTTTGCAGAAGGCCATGCATTGTGTGCTTTGCCCAAAGGGCGTAAATTCAACTAGCAACTCATAACTGAAACTCATGACTCACTTTTAGTGGCTTCAGGTGGCAAATTTAACCCAATATGGGTTGATGAAAGGGAAATTATGGGTTACTAATATATTATCAGTTATTTGCAGAACATACTATGTGGATAAGGGGATTCTGTAAATGTGGTCAATTTGCATTTCCAGAGAAAATTTAATAATATACTTCATCAATAGTTACTACACAAAAATAAGAGCTTTTGGTGTCAGATGGTAACACACAACCATGGATAGAGTTTTAGTTAGTTATCAGGACTCAAAGTTGGCATAATTGGGTGTATTGGGATCAGTGCTAGGATGTCAATTATTTACAATCTGTATCAATGACTTGGAAATAGAAAGGTTGGCCAAGGCATTGATATTAATAGTCAATAGGATGTTTTACCATGAACAAGCAAATAAATTTCATTTTAGAAAGTTGGCAGTGCCAAAAATGCAATGTGCAGTCTCTGCTGTACTAAAATGTTGGCTAAGATTATGTAAGTCCTATTTTGTTTCTGGGTCAGGTGTTCAGAATCAGGAGAAATCCCAGGTCTGCAAAATTGACCTTTAAAAGAAATCTCTTCCAAATTTTCCATTTTTGTTCCAGGGCTGCATACTAGATAGAAAGTTGACTGGATGATCAGGGAGGTATGAAGTATGTTGCTGGTTCCCAAGGTTGGCTGGGTGGAAAGCCTGCTTGGGGACTATTGTATTGTGTTCAAAGTTTAAAAATAAATATTAAAACCCCTTCAACTGTCATCACTCTCCATGCTCGATCCATGCCAACACTGCAACTTAAAGCCCTCTACTCTGCTTTATGGTATTTCATAACCTATGCTAACTTCAACCCTACTTCACCTACCACTCTTTTTCCTTTCACCTCCAATGCCAACTCTTTGAGTATCAACAAGTATTCATGCGCACAAGTGAAAAAAGAAGTTCTATTGCTTAAAGTTCACAGCTTAAAGTTTAAAGCTTATACCCTGCGCTGTATTATGAAAAGTACTCTTATTCACAAAAATATATTTTGACACATCTTAACAGTTTGACAAATCAACACTTGTTGACATTTCTCAACGTTGGACTGTTCAAAGGGGTTTATCCCTTTTCTATGTGTAATTTTCTCCTCAGTTAACACCCTCCAAAGATCCCACAAGACGTCCTGAAATTTTATCTTTCCAAAGGAGTGCTGTGGCTATCCAAATGAAATACACTAAGAACAGATGCATTCTCATCTGGTCTAATCTCCACACTTTGGGTTCCAGACAACAGTAACTCCGAAATGTAATACTTAAATGGCCAGTTGCCTTTAGGAACTGAATATGCATCCACTACAGCTTAGCCCCCAATACCAGCCTCACAAAATGTGAAATGCCAGATTCGGAATGGGATTTAAGATTGCTGATGATATTTCACTGCAATGGACACTCTTTGTTGTGGTGAAATCTAAGCTGATATGTTTCATTTAGACTCTCTGACTATTGAGTCAAGCCATTAAAGCTTTAGACTGCAAAGTGACTCAAATATGCTGCAGAATTTAATAAAGAAAGCTTTGAAGAAAGGGATGCATAGATCTTCAAAACAGCCTTGGCTGTTACTGGGTGAAAATGGCTCAGCTAAATAACAAGTTGGATAGTTATACCATTATATTAATAAAACATTTCCCACTGTCACACTGCTTTGGAACAGAGCGTACTGGAGATGGATAGCTCGGAAGGAAATTTGTATATTTTTAAAGCCTCTCTAAAAAAATTAGTACTTTATGTTGTGGGCGATCGTAGATGAATTATTGACCTATTGTCAGTTTTCTGTATCATAATATTTAAACTGTGATTGTAATTCTTATAATTTTTCATTGATCAGACTTGAGCATGTGTTTGCACTGAATTTTTGTTACCTTTTAGTCTGTGCTCAGCAGAAGTAAATACAATAGAATGAACAGAGCCTGTAAACATTGCAACGGATTGATTTTAATGCTGTGGAATAGGGCAGTGAGGGAAACCTTTTGCCCATATGACAAACCAATACATCACCTCAATTAAAATAGGTAGATACGAAGAACGCAGCATTAAATATATTTATCTCGCAGGAAATGGGCTAGGAGAGCATTAATATAGTGATAAGTGCCATATGTTTTCAACCTACCATTCACTAAAACATTACCTGTAAATCATTATTTTCGGATATCGTCAGATGCTGTGATGAAAAATGACAACATTTTTCTCTGACTGCTTTGACATGCAAGTTGATACTTTCGACAGATCATTAAAATATTCAATTCTAAGCACAAGACCAGCTCTTGTGTTAGAAGCCCCAGCCTATTATCAGATTTTCCCCAACCATAAATATTTAATGCATTACTCAAACAAATTCTTGTACTTGCCTGCCCTGTACCAATTCATAAATTGTCAGTGTTCTCTGTATGTTTCTCTTCCAAAATTATATACGATTGGAATTTCCCCATTTACAGCTGAAATGTTTTGTGAAGTGGTATTCATTGCACTCGATTCACCACAGTTTGGATCGATTTTTCTCTCAATGTTCTGCTTTTCATCTCATCCGTTATGCAACCAGAATCTTGGAGGCCCTTCTTTAAGAGGTTGGTTGTTCACCATTGTTGGGACTTTCCAGCATTAATGCTGCTGATTCCATGTTTGAAGCCCAATTGTGTGCCATGTCAGATGCTTCAAAACAGAAACTGGCCCTAACACCATGGTGCTTGGCTATTATATGAGGGACATGATCCAGAGGAAAGGAAAGCTCACTTCTTAGCAGGACTTCTATACTTAATGGTAAGGTCCCAGGGAGTGTTGCTGAACAAAGAGACCTTGGAGTGCAGATTCATAGCTCCTTGAAAGTGGAGTCGCAGGTAGATACAATAGTTAAGAAGGCATTTGGTATGCTTTCCTTTATTGATCAGAGTATTGAGTACAGGAGTTGGGAGGTCATGTTGTGGCTGTACAGGACATTGGTTAGGCCACTGTTGGAATATTGCGTGCAATTCTGGTCTCCTTCCTATCGGAAATTTGAAAGGGTTCAGAAAAGATTTACAAGGATGTTGCCAGGGTTGGAGGATTTGAGCTATAGGGAGAGGCTGAACAGGCAGCTTTTTCATGCAGAGGGTGGTACGTATATGGAATGAGCTGCCAGAGGATGTGGTGGAGGCTGGTACAGTTGCAACATTTAAAAGGCATTTGGATGGGTATATGAATAGGAAGGGTTTGGACGGATATGGGCTGGATGCTGGCAGGTGGGACTAGGTTGGGTTGGGATATCTGGTCGACATGGACAGGTTGGACTGAAGGGTCTGTTTCCATGCTGTACATCTCTATGACTCTATGACATGGATCTGGATGACAAGGTGGAAAGGGTGGTGAAAACCAGGACTAGACCAGGCCAGTCTGGGCACAAATTACAGCCCAGGTCAGTGCTGTATTCCAGATTAAGTGAGATATCCAACAGTGCAGGATCAATGTCAGTAATCTTCTACATTCCACAATGATAAGTCCACCATCTTCCCACTGCAATCACACACTCACAAAGCCATCACTCATTCTGCCATTGAACACATCTGTCACCAAGGTTCATGGACTATAGTTCTTACAGTTGCATACAAAATGCCCACTCAATGACTTTCACCATCTCATTCTCCTGAATTGCTAAACCTTTCATGTACTCCATGCTTCTTATTTACTCACTGGTGACACCTCACTGCTTCTCCTCCTGCATTGTCACTAACTGCTCTTTCATCTACTTCTAACATATTCAATTCCTTCCCTTTGTCGTATCGCAGGATAAACAGGTGCAGACCCTGGACTGACATTTCCACAGCACCCTGAAGCCCCCAGCTATAATCCCCAGATTGGTTGCACGACCAGTGGTATGGAGCCCAGTCTGGCTAGTAGAGGCATGAATTGCTGGATTTTGATAGTGCCTGGATAAACTTGACCCACCCCTGGACTGGAATTGGATGAAGCCATTGATTGACTGTGGTGATACCCAGTGACAGCCTGTAGGCCCCCTTCATTGAACTAAGGACTTGCCCTGCCCCACCCCATTTTACTTTCAGACATGACCATTTACTTGAAGCAAATGTAGTGTGCTTGCCACATTAACTGCTGGCATATTCTGCAGTGTGAGGTTGATGCATTAAACCACTGGTAGCTTGATGGCTCAGTAGTTAGCACTGCTGCCTCATAGCACCAGGGATCTGGGTTCAATTCCCACTTTGGGCAACTCTCTGTGTGGAGTTTGCACATTTTCCCTGTGTCTATGTGGGTTTTCTCCCACAGTCCAAAGATGTGCAGGTCAGGTGAATTGGCCGTGCTAAATTGCCCATAATGTTAGGTGCGTTAGTCAGGGGTAAATGTAGGGAAATGGGTCTGGGTGGGTAACTCTTCAGAGGGTTGGTGCGGATTTGTTGGGCCGAAGGGCCTGTTTCCATACTGTAAGGAATCTAATCTAAAAGTTTAATCCCAACATGCTCCTTCATAATGTGAAAAGAGAAAACAATATAGTTTTTGTGTGCTATCCCAAAACATATCACTCATACAGTACTCAAAACAATACTTATATAATACCAATACCTCAATAGGTTTAAGTCACTTATGATTTCATCTTTTACACTGGTACTGAAGATACTTGTTTCTAGGAGCTCTTATACACATGAGTGTATGCACCTCAAATTTAAGTAACTTCTTCAGGATTTTATCTTAACAATTCTGGTCTAGGACTAATGTTAACACTTTACTCTAAGGCAACCCAGAATACTATATATTCTTCCTTCTCAGGAGAACTGGTCTGCAAGCCATTGGTATTCCAAGGACTTCAGTGGAATGCCCAAAACTTGAAATAAGCTGAAACTAAAGATTTGTCTCCCTCAGCTATGGTTCTTTCCCTTAAACCTAAAATAAAGTTCCTGAAGTTTCTAACAAGCCCTGAGGCCCCATTATTTACCTTACCCAGGTCACAAAACAATGTAAGATAAGCAAAACGTCTATTGGTACTGCATAGAAACCCATTCACTGTAAAACTAGGTGTCAAAACTGGTTTAAAAGAAAACAGCACAACCATTGATATAAGTCAAAAGCCAAAAATCCAAACTTTCAATGAATGATATTAATTATACATACACACACATCCCACAGTTTATGTCACGACCATAAATGTTTTCCTATGTGCCAGATAGTACTCAAAGCAATGGAATTTTGTACACCTCTCCAAATCCCAATGACTTTAGTGTCCCTATGGCTCTTGCAATCAGTCAAATGCTGCCTTGATGTCAAAGACAATCACTCACCTGAGAGGTCAGCTCTTTCATAGATATTTGCAACAAGGTTGTAATGGGGTCAGGAGTTGAGTGGTCTTGATGAAACCCAAAATGAGAGCCAGTACGATAGTTATTGCTGTATGAGTACTGCTTGATATTACTGTCAACAATCCTTTCACTGATGATCATGAATCAACAATACTTTACCAAATAAATCTATTAGAAATCTAAGATCTTAATCTATTGATATTTGGATCCTTTGTGCCTTTGCATTTGCAAAATAATGTTAAGTGTATTGGCATTAATTTTGAAATAAGTATGCAATGTGTTTCAACCTTCATTATTCTTCCTATTTCTGTTGTTTGAAGTATTACATTAAGTCAACCTAATGCTGGTTGATTACCCTTCTCCTTTACCAATTGTATCAACCATGAATCTTGAATTTAGACAGGTAATTTTTTAAGTCAGATGCTTGCTTTTTTTTGCCACTGACCCTCTTTATTTCCTAGTCTGGGAACCAGCAACAAAGGATATTGGATTATTTGTCGTAATGACTGGGTTCTTCCAAGGTTGTCAAGTCTTGGAGTGTGACCCCAAACCCAGAACTTTCTGGTTCAGAGGCACATTTGCTACTGCTTGAACCACAGATCGATCTCTGGCATTCTACGTTCTGGCCTTCGTAATTCTAACTATTTTGATAAATTTTTATTTTATTTATTTCACTCTTTAACTGATTTCCTTCTGACCTTAGCAAAGTGCTAGTTATGAGAATCATTCACTTTTAAGTTTGATAGTTCATTTTATATTAAGAAGATTTATGGCTATGTAATATGTAATATGTAACTTTGCAGTGAGCATTAATAAGACTAGAAGCACACAGTAAGCAAAATGTTTTTGTGAGAATTCTCTCTGGAGATGTGCATTTATTATCTAAATGAATTGGGTCTTTTATGGAATTACAAGAAACATTCATTGTCCTTTTGTCTCCCTGATTTGCATTCGATTGTTTTTAATGGAAATATACTCGGAGGTTTGTCAAATTGTTTAGTGGACTTAGTGAATCTTTATTAAAAGAACATTTTTACATCTGACACCATGTTCAATACAAGAAATAATTTTGGGATTGCCTATCAATTTATAGTAGTCACCAATTGCATTCCCTTTCTAATTATATCTGACAGGCAATCATATTTTAGTTAGGTTTACAGTAATATTGATATTGTGACTTCAGTCTTGCCAAACCTAGGAGCACTGGCATAATGATTACATCAGTAGATTTAAGCATATGAATAGGGTTATAGCAAATCCTTTTATTTTGGAGAGCTGCAAAGAATTTCTTTTCCCGATTGCAATTTTTTCTTCTATCAACTCAAATTCCAAATCTTTATGTTGGGTACTGTAATGGTATTAACAAGAATCACTTAAAACAGTCCTGAAATAATGCTGGAAAAATGCAACTTTAAAGATGAGCCATTCAATCATTCTGGTACATTTTGAAAGCAGTAAACTTGTGAATTAAATGTTACAGAATTATTTTTCTTTTCTTAATGTTCTAATGCATAACTTAAGCTTTTAAAGAATATAAATGGTATTTACATAGCTTCCATATACCTGAGCAAGTCCAACGTACCATATTGAAGAGATATATCTTACAAAAATTCACCAATGTAATAATAGGATGCTACGTCAGAAGTCACACAATACCAAATTCTAATTCAGTAGGTTTATTCAAAATCACAAGCTTTGGCCTTGCTTCTTTGTCAGCTGACTGTATGAGCTCACTTTGTCCACCCAAGTCCAAAACCAACATCTTCACATTAGGACACTAAGGCAGAGGAAAATTAGTGCCTCATTAAGATTCCTTGTCATTGATGATGTAGAATAATTTACATCCACATTATTGCTGCTCTATTGTATGACTTGTATACAGAACAACCTCGGTTATCCAAACATCACTTATCTGAACAAGACCTCAAGGTCCCAATAAAACGTTGCATCAAAGAGGTGTTACCGATACTGGTGCAACGATTGAATTTTTTGTTTACATTGATTAGGAGTGAATTTGGATTACTGAAATGCTGCCGAGATCAGTCCCGAACTTCGATGGGAGCCCAGGCACCGTCTCCAAATGACTGACCTCTCTCTCTCTCTCTCTCTCTCTCTTTCTCTGAGTTTTTGAAAATAACAGTCCTGCACACACAAGAACATTAAAAGTTAACTGCTAACTTTCTTTATCTGAGTTTTTGTGGAATAATTAAAAATAAAGCAAATGTCTGGGTCACACACACACACACACACACACACACAGAACAGCTTTGCAGCATTCCCCTAACTTTGCACTTGGCTGCTCCTTGGATGCTGCCTGAACTGCTGTGCTGTTCCAGCACCACTAATCCAGAAAGATGTAAAAACTGTCAGCTTTCTCTGAGGAAAAGGAAGGTGGGTTTCACACAAATCTCCATCTGATTCACGCCACCCCGACACGCGCTTCTGAGCACAAAATAAATGGAAAATAAAACACCAGAGAATGGAATTCCCTCAATCAGTTTGCACTTTTCACTTTTTCGACAGCGCCTTTGAAGTCTCCAGATCTGAAAGGAGGTGAGTATTCAAGCATGCTTCTTTTAAAATAACAACGGCTCTGTTTTACCAAGAGGTCACAGCAAGCATTGGGGGCTTTCTAGGGTTTGAGACCCGCACCCACTTGCCCTGGAGCTTGTACACTGGTATACCTTACCATGCAAACCCCACTTGTCCAGATAATCTCTCCAATATTCTCCTGTCCAGGGCAGAGTGGGAACTTCGAGGAGAAAGTGAGGTCTGCAGATGCTGGAGATCAAAGTTGAAACTTTATTGCTGGAACAGCACAGTAGGTCAGGCAGCATCCAGGGAACAGGAGAATCTCCTGTTCCCTGGATGCTGCCTGACCTGCTGTGCTGTTCCAGCAATAAAGTTTCAACTGAGTGGGAACTTGTCAAAAAGGTGTGTATGTGCGTGCGTGCACGCGTGCGCTATTTTGAGACTCACCCCCCCTCCAAAGGAAGTGGAAGTTTTGCTGCTGGTGTCCAGTCCGGCTGCTGTCTCCATTCTGCTAGTTCATTTTGTTCCTGAATCATATTGGGGAGAAGAGATAAGAGGCATCAAGCAGCTTCACTCCATCTGCTGGCTGGAAACTTGGAGAGTTGAAAGCACATGGTGTGCGGAGGAGTTTACTGACCCACTGTTCTGCTGCCTTGTGTCCTGAATGGGGAGCAGACTCAGCAAATGCTCGCTCTGTCAATCCCATTGAAGTGAAGCAGCGACAGGGGAATACTTCAACAATGCTGCGGGTCCCTTACACTCACACACACTGTGTCTGCTCGGAATCAAACCATGAGACACAGAGAGAGGAAAAAGAAAACTTCAGAAAACTCTGAGTCCAAGAGGAGAGGCTTTGGATCAGTTATCTGAAAAATCAGTTATCCGAGCAAAATACTCCACGCCCATCTTGTTTGCATAATCAAGGTTATTCTGTTATTACTGAAGTTTAGAAGAATGAATGGGATCTCACAGAAACCTATAAAATTCGAACAGGATTAGAGAGGATAAACACAGGAGGGAGTAGCTGATGACCAGGGAATCCAGAACCATGGGTCACAGACGAAAGAAACAGGGGAGGACTTTTAGGATGGAAATGTGGAAAAATCTCTTCATTCTGAAAGTGGTGAGCCTGTGGAATTCTCTGTCACAAAGTGGTTGAGGCCAAAATATTGAATGCTTTCAAGAAGGAAATTGATAGTTCTTAGCGCTACAGGGATCAATTGATATGAGGATAAAGTAAAACTAGGGTACTAAGTTGGATGCTCAGCCATGATTTTATTGAATGGTGGAGCAGGCTTGAATGTCATACTCCTGTTCCTATTTTCTATGTTTGCATGTCTATTCCTTTTTATGTTGAATTACATTGATACATTATTCTTAAAGTACATACTATACAAAAATGTCAGTGCAACATTTGCATTAGGAAAATACTTAAATATTAATTGCAGGGGCTGCCATAACATGAATGAATGTAATAACATCAAGAATCCTCCTTTCAGCCAGCACTCTTCTGTGCTTTCCAATTTTCTGACAAAATTCTTCAGTTTCATTTAATTCCTTCTCAAAAATGAGTGTTTTTTTTTATTTTGACATATGCAGATAAAACTGCTGCCAGTTCATTCTGCAATTCTGAATGTTTAGTTACATTGACTGGTATAATGTGGTTTTAGAATCCCTGCTGGGCAGAATGGCCTTTTTCCTACAGTGCGGAAACAGGCCATTCCGCCCAGGAAGTCAGCACCAACTCTCCGAGGAGTAACCCAGACCCATTCCCCAACCCTATTACTCCACATTTACCCCTGACTATTGCACCTAATCTACACATCCCTGAACATTATTGACAATTTAGTATGACCAATTCAGCTAGCTTGCACATCTTTGGATTGTGGGTGGAAACGAGCACCTGGAGGAAACCCACGCAGACACGGGGAGAATGTGCAAACTTCACACAGACAGTCGCCCAAGGCTGGAATTGAACCTGGATCCCTAGCCCTGTGAGGCAGCAGTGCTAACCACCGAGCCACTCAAAATCCACCTAATCTGCATATCATTGAATTGTGTGTGGAAACTCACAAAGACAGGGGGAGACTGTGCAAACTCCACACAATGACCTGAGGCTGGAATCGATCCCAGGTACCTGGTATTGTGAGGCAGCAGTGCTAACCACTGAGCCATCTTCGAGTGAATTCCCTGTCAATGTCAGATATAGTTCATTATTGACAAGTGTAAGATATTGTAGATTTTAATAAAATCAAAGTTGAAGTACGTACTCCATGAAATGTGACACCAGCTGTGAACAAAGTTGAACAAGATTTTAGCTGAGATTTACCTTGGCCAGTTATTGAGTGGAAAATGAAGAAGCGGCATACTAGGGTATAAAATCAAATCAATAAAAATAAGGCACAAGAAATGTTGTAATACTTTAATCAAACCTTAAATGGTACTTCCAGATTTATCACTTGAGAAAGGAAATATTCATACCCAGAAGCAACCTTGGAACTGATGCATATATATTAGTTTTGAACAAAAGTAGGTAATGTGGCTCCTTGAGTCTGCTCTGCCATTCTAAAAGATCATGTCTGATCATTTTGGGTTTTGAATTTCACATTCCCATCCAACTAATGGAAGTGAACTGCAGTGTGTAGACATATTAGAACTCTTCAGTATTAGAAGAGTCAACTGAGAAGAGATGTTATCAAGATATATAAGGTAATGAACACTGTATAAAGGATAATTAAGGTGTACTGAACTAGTAAAAGCCAATTTCTTCACTCCATAAATTTGAGATAATTCAAACCTTAATTCACAATGAGCCCATTAACCCATCATCCCTGATTTGCTAACTTATGTTTGCTCATGGTTAAACATTGCTTTGATCTTATACTTCTCATTCTTGTTTACAAAGTCCACTGTGGCCTCACCCCTGCATTACTCTGCATTTCTCCCCAGCCTACAAATCTCCAAGATATCCCCCCATTCATACTCTTAATCATTTAATTATTGGTGACTGTTTCTTCAGTCCTAAATTCTGGAATTCCCTCCTAAAATCTCTCTTTTTTCCTTTATGATAGTTTAAACTTAAATCCTTGAGCAAGGTTTTGGTCAATTGCACTCATATCTTCCTATTTGGTTCGGTGTTGAATTTTGTTGCATGTGAAGCAACTTGGGTCATGTTTCTGTGTGATACAAATTCAATAAATACAGTTGTTTATGTCAGAATGTTCTTACACAAAGGCTAATTATTCATGAATCATTTGAACTAATTCAAGTGAGGAAGAGGAAACAAAAACTTTGAATATTTTAAGAAACAGTTACAAGCTTTAATTTTGCCATTTACAGATTTTTGTTACATTAGCTATGTAGTAGATTAAGAAATTGAGGTAGAGTAGTCTTCTCATCCAGATTTATTTTCTGATTTTGGCAGTCTTCCCACGACAGTAATTAAAGAACTGGGAAACAGACTGGTGAGTGACATTGGTGGTGGATAAGTTGGAGGGGATTCTGAGCAATAGAATTTACATGCATTTGGTGAGACAAGGACTGATTAAAGATAGTCAGTATGGCTTTTTGCTTGGAAAATCATGTCTCATAAACTTGATTGAGTTTGTTGAGAATGTAATCAAAAAGATAGATGAGGACTGAGCAGTAGACGTTGTCTATATGGCGTGTGGTGCTGGAAAAGCACAGCAGGTCAGGCAGCATCTGAAGAGCAGGAGAATCGATGTTTTGAATAAGAGTCCTTCATCAGGAATGTCCTCACTTTCTCCTGGTTGTCTACATGGACTTTAGTAAAGCCATTGACGAAGTTCCACATGGTAGACTAATCAATAAAGTTAGGTCTCATGGGATTCAGGAACAGTTTGCCAATTGGAAACAAAATTGGCTTGATGGTAGGGGACAAAGGGTGGTGGTGCATGGTTGGTTTTCAGACTGGAGGCCTGTGACCAGCAGTTTTCAAAAGAGACTGGTGCTGAGTCCACTGTTGTTCATCATTTATATAAACAATTTGGATGAGAATATAGGAGGCATGGTTAGTAAGTTTGTGGATGACACCAAATTGGTGGTATAGTCAAAAGTGAAGATTATGTAAGATTAAAAAAGAGGTTCTGGTCAATTGAGCCAATGGGCTGAGGATTAGCAGATGGAGTTCTACTTGGATAAATGTGAGGTATTGCATTTTGGCAAAACAGGACTTATTCAATGAATGGTGTTGGACCCTGGGTGATGTTATTAAACAGAGAAACCTGGGTTTCAGGTACATAGTTCTTTCGAAAGTTGCATTACTGGTAGACGGGGGTTGAGAAGGTGTTAGCATGCTTACTTTCATCGATCAGATCATTGGGTATAGAAGTTTGGACGTTATGTTGAGGTCATACAGGAAGTACTTCTGGAGTATGTTATAAAGTTCTGGTCATCCAGCTATAGGAAGGATATTATTAATTTGGAGAGGGTTCAGAAAACATTTACCAGGATGTTACTAGGACTGGAAGGTGTTAGTTATAAGGAGATTTGGATAGGCTGGGACTATTTTAACTGGAGAATAGGAGGCTGAGGGCTAACCATATCGAGGTTTATGAAATCAGTGAGGGGTGTAGATAAGGTGAATAGCAAAGATATTTAAAAGAGACCTGAGGGGTAACCTTTACACACAGTGGCTGGTTTGTATGTGGAATGAACTGCCAGAGGCAGTGGCAGATGCTGATACAGTTATAACATTTAACTGATATATGGACATGAACAGGAAAGTTTAAAGGGATCTGGGCCAAACACAGGTAAGTGGTATTAGTTTACTTTGGGAAACTTGGTCAGCCTGGACAACTTGGGCCAGAGGGTCTGTTTCCATGTTGTTCAAATCTATGACTTTGTATTGTATTTTACCTAGCACCAATGGAGAACGCCAGTATAGTGCCAGAATTAGATCTTTCTGTGCTGCAAAGTCTGGGGGACCATGTTCCTCGAGATCAAAGCAACTGGTTGAAGGGTAGACTACTTAGATTTTTGAACTCTATTAGTATGACCCTCTTGTGGTATAGGAAGGGGAGATACAATTTGAGAATGAAGATTTGTATTCTTAAAGTTGACCGATCTACTTTTTTTAGATACTTTGTTATAGAATGACCAATAAACTGACAGTAGAGAAATATTGCTATAAAGAATTGATCGCAATTATTCCTTGTATTGGCTTAAGTTTTTATAAATTACTCTGATGAAAAAAAGAGAAAATTGCATCAAAAAGCATAGATATTGCTTTTCCTTTTATTTTATTTACCTGCAACATATAATTTATAAATATTAATGTTAAAAAAGCATGTATTAGTGTAGCTTCACTGTATTTTCAAATGGTTAAGCATAGGTCTTTTTTGAAAATAGGTAGCACTGCCAAATAACTCACTAAAGATCAATGCTATTGAATCATCAAAATTAGAGGATGAAAATAATTTATTCATCCTATTTTGCATGTTTCTTTATACATGTAGTTCTTCTATAATACAATGGTTTCATTTTTGTGTGACTCCGTGCAATATAAAAATTGCACAATAAAAATAGTACTTAAAGTGTTTGCAATATAATCGCGTTATAGACAACACATGTTGTCAATATATTAAATTTAAACTTGATTGGAAGTTGGTATTTTTTGGGTATAATTTAAACTGATTGGCTGCATTTAAATTTGTTTTTGTCTCCAGGCAACCAGCTATCCTAGCTGCTGGACCAAAAGGTTACATTATATCTTGTTCAAGTACTTGGTGCTGTCAGGTAGTTCTGCTAGCTTTTTAATTTCTTAAAGGTACAGTAGACCCACATCTTCATAAAGCACTCATAACCACCATTCCCTTCCCCCCCCCCCCCCCCCCCCCAACCTTTCTGTCTCCCTCTCTCTCACACATATAGCCACACACAATTATTCATGCATATCTACCCATTGAAGTCGTGGCTGGGTCTCCTTAATGGCCTCTCCATGATCCAGGAAGGGGCCACCTGGTGGAAATAACTATCCCCATAGCCATACTGTCGCCGCTTAAAGGTGTGACGCTGCCACAAAGAGATGACTGAGCATTTGCCTACTCACTTTTACAAGAGAGTACTTTGTAATTGAGGTCCACTCTTCTTCCTGCTGTAGCCACACTGAACTATAATAGTGATATTACCAATCTCTACCTTCAGATAAGGTTGGTTGGGAAATGAGTTGCTTCTGCCAGCAGCAATCTACTAAATGGATGCCAAAGCAAGCTTTCACCCTGCCCAGTCATCCAATGGGGTGGGATCAAATGCTGTGCCCGAAACGTCGAATCTCCTGTTCCCTGGATGCTGCCTGACCTGCTGTGCTATTCCAGCAATAAAGTTTCAACTTTGATCTCCAGCATCTGCAGACCTCACTTTCTCCGGTGGGATCAAATGCCTATTTTCAGCCAAGACAATGGGATTTCTGTCATGTGGCAAAACTTAGCACTGATACAAGTGGGAGATCATCATGTAATTGTAATGTCACTGAGATAGTAATCCGAAACCACAGATTAATTTTCTGGGTGGCACGATAGCACAATGGTTAGTAGTGCTGCCTCACAGTGCCAGGGACTTGGGTTTGACTCCAGCCTTGTGTGTCTGTCGATGTTGAGTTTGCACACGTCCCCTTGTCCACGTGAATTCCTTCTGGGTGCTTCTGTTTCTTCTCAGAGTCCAAACATGTGCAGGTTGGGTGGATTGGCTAAGCTAAATTGCCTCACCATATTCTGGGATGTGCAGGTTGGTGCATTGGCCAAATAAGAATAAAATATGGACGGGTTACAGAGATAGGGTGGGATGCCCTTTGGAGAGTTGGTACAGAGTCAATGGGTTGAATAGTTGCCTTCTGCAGTTTGAGGATTTTATGATTCTGTGATTTGCAGGAGCCAACGCTGCTTGAGATAACCACATAGTTGATCTCAACATTTGAGATGAAAAGATCCACAGGCTGCACTGGAGGTGAAGATAGTGGGAGTAAGAGAAGACAGTTATTCACAGAAAAGGAGGAGTTTAGGATGATCTTAACTTTCCTTAAGCTTTGACAATGGTATTGGGGCATTGGCATTGCTTGAGATGACTCAAATAGATGACAATGACAAAATCATTGATTTTTTGAAATTTTAAAAAATACATCATGCATTTTCAGTTATTTCATAGAATGAAATAAGCAAGGAGTAGAAGTTCCGGTTATAATTTAATTTCCTTCTCTGTTTTCTTGACTTGTTTTATTAATTTTTTCTTTTCATAAATCACTTGTTAATTACATGTCTGACTGTTGTTCATCAGAGAAAGCACCAGGAAGTGAAACCATTATGATTATCACATGCTATGAGAGAAGTTAGCTTCTCCTGCTGCCTGCTAATTGTTGCAGTGCACACATCTGCAGTTTGCATTGGTTATGGGACAGAAATCTACCCAGATTAATGTAAATGTACAGAGGGCTTAGATTTTGAACATAAAGGATCATGGATCGAATGCACTAAAGTATCTGATTTCAGGTGAGAAATAGTTATCAGACTTAAACCACAAGTGGAAAAGCTCAGGACTCTATAACAAAGTGGAATAACTTTATTTGACACATTGTATTTTAGATGAGTGTTCCTCAACAGCTATTTCTTCTTGCCAATGAGAAAAAGCATAAAAGGTACCAGGTTGATTCAATTATTAGCACTCTTGCCTTTGGATTGAATGGTTATGAATTCGACCCTCATGAGTATAGTCTTTGATAATATAGCATTGTATTCTTATGGATGCCATTTTCAGATTAGAATTTATGCTAATGTTCCGACTACCTATTTTGATGTTCTGTCCAAAGGAGAGAATATGTTCTCTCAAGTTCCATTCCTTCCATAATCTGCAACATCTAAAAGAGATGAATTGGCCATTCATTTCAAATCTATTTCTGTTACATTGCTGCCGCATAATCAGTGCTCTCAAGATTTGTGATTCAACGTGAGATGATCTTTGAGACATTCCAAGTGTTATCTGAAACCTGTTAAAAATTACTTATTTTTTGATTTTTGTTTTGTTCGTACAAATTTTGCTATGAGAGCTCCCACACTGAGTTAGCACTGGAAAGGCAGTCTCTGAAATTGCACTGGTTTTAGTAAATGTAAACTGGACAAATCACAACAGGGGTATGGAGGGTACAATTTACAGAAGGCCCTGGATCCATCAGCTTCCTGACCTATACAAAAGAGAGAATTTGGGAGTTAAATTTGATCAAGATAACACTTATTTAACTCATTTTTTCTATTGGTTAGTTTACCAGTATCTATTAAGACACAGCCTCTTAAAGTTTACAATGGCTTTGTTATCTGCTGCCAACTCTTAATCTCTGGAGTTAGATTTAGCAAAAAAGATTATACTTTAATAGATGTTGATGTAAACCCTTAACAATACAAGAAATTAATTTGTGTGATTTAACAGACCAGGTATATGACATAATTGGCTTCCTCATTTAAGTTTTTTTTTGCTCTATTTGTTTTTAAGATTATATCATGTGTGATTCTGCAGGAGAGGCTACATTTGAATTTCTCTGCTAATTTGCTTCATGAATATTTTTGTTGTCCAATAACACAGTTCACTATCTTTCTATTAATTAAGACTCCTGCCAATCAACTTTTGTCAATATTTTACAACTATGAGTAATGCAATATTACTGTAAGTGATGGTAAATCAAGTTTTAAAATAAATACTATATGCACTCAATTAAAGCCCCACAGTTTTTGACTTACTCACACCATGATAATACTGCATTAGTGTAGTCACTTGGTTGAATCAAACAAATCATTCAAAATGACAACATATTGCATGGTTGAAGTCCAGCAAATGTAGACAATTGCCTCACACTCTGAGCCCACTCAGATATACTGCTCATTGAAGGTGTAGTGTATTATGGCATTGTAAAACCTACATACCTTGTTTTGACAAACATTGGGAATATGCAATCCATTGTAAGTTTATAAACATCCTTGTTTACCCATGAGGTAAGTAAAGCTAGTGACATTAATATTAACTGAAATTAATTTTAATACATTCATTCAAAGAAACCTTACTCATCCTTTTTACTTTGCTTTCTATTTGTTAGTTGTGAATTGTTTACATTTGTCAATCATTCCTCCGATCAGACTACTTTGGCCATCTGCGTTACCTTGGCATTTTCTGACTAAAACTTGCAGTTAAAATGTAAATTATTTCACAATTATTACATATTGTTGACCTCATACCAGAGTGTTCATTCGAGTTGTGGACTAGTAATAATGTGAACAATTTTCCAGTAGTATCAATCTCTAGCAGTAAATGAGTTGCTAGATTACTACCTGCCTCTGTGAAAGGCTGCATGAAACCAATGAGCTGTGGAGGCCAACTTGTCCTCTTGATGTCACTCAGCAGTTAGAGCTATAGATGTAGGTAACAAATATTGACCAGGATGCAGCCCATAATATTCTACTTGAACCAGAGGCAGCAGCTGTGCTTCCCTGGCCCCACAGAAACAAAACCATAGGAATATCTTCCTAAGCTTAGAGGGTAGATGTCTGCATTGGTTGAACACAGAATAATTTGGCAGATAATGCATGGCACTAGCTCTGCCAGTGATGGCCAATGGGTTCATAATTCCTGTTCCAAGTAAACATCCTCTGCTCTTGGAAATCACCAGCTTCTCATAAGTTTGGATGACATTGAGAGATTCTGCATAGGTAGATGACAGGGATAATGTACCTTGATTTTTCTCCAAATTCTGAAGGAGTTGCAAATAAAAGTCAGGTACCCTTTCAGATTAACCTTTCACCTCAATGTTCCATGCTGATAGCTCAGGAGGGGCATCTAATTTTCATCATATGCTGCTCCAGCTCTGTCAGCAAAATGGCTGCTGCCCATCCCCAATTTAATCTTGCAATTATTTTATACACACAGTTATGGTTTAACTTTGGCTTTTGTTTGTTACGCACTTGTTGAGAGTGAGAAAAAACAAGATGGACAGAAAATTTAATCCTCCCAAATAATGACTGTAAGAACTTCCAGGTTTAGAGTGGTGCTGGAACAGCACAGCAGTTCAGGCAGCATCCGAGGAGCAGCAAAATCGACGTTTCGGGCAAAAGCCCTTCATCAGGAATAGAGGCAGAGTGCCTGAAGGGTGGAGAGATAAATGAGAGGAGGGTGGGGGTAGGGAGAAAGTAGCATAGAGTACAATAGGTGAATGGGGGTGGGATGAAGGTGATAGGTCAGAAAGGAGGGTGGAGTGGATAGGTGGAAAGGAAGATAGGCAGGTAGGACAAGTCATGGGGATGGTGCTGAGCTGGAAGCCCAGCTCCTGCTCCTTGGATGCTGCCTGAACTGCTGTGCTTTTCCAGTACCACTCTAATCCAGAATCTGGTTTCCAGCATCTACAGTCATTGTTTTTACCTGTAAGAACTTCCATACTTGTTTCTTCTTTGATAACCTTTAGGAAGGTTTTTCTTGGAGATGGGGGTTGCCCGCAACTCACTTTTTAGCAGCTTCTTCATCCATCACTGAAACAACAAAATTAAGCATAAGAGAACGCAAACTTTAATTAGGTGGTGTCTGTCCCATTTAAATAGATCTCTGCAGGTCTGCCAAAAATTGGGCCCCAGATGGGTTAGCAAATCAAATCAATGGGTTTGAATTGGGGGGGAGGGGGGCGGGGAGCGGGTGGTTGGGTTGACAGACAGGTTATGGATTAATGGGCAGTAAAATAAACATTGACCTGAGAGTTTGGAAAGAGTCAGATGTAAAACTTTCCACAGAGGGTGATTCCCGCTCACTTTGTTACCATGCGTCCAGAGAAAATCAAAGCCCTTATCCGGTAACAGCTATAATCTTAAATTCAAGACATTCATACAAAACCTTATCAAAGTTAATTATTTTAATTCAAAAATCCATGCTAAAAATTAATTTTAGTGAAATTCTGAGGAGCTTGGCAATCAAAATACATGGAAGGAATTGCAACAGATGTATCCATATGCAAATCTAATTTTTCAAGCTTCCAAGAGGTCCTTCAGGAATTGGTCAAAAACTTCAATCTGTCCCTTCATCATCTTAGGATAAATTTCTTTATGTTTGATTGCCAGCTCTGACACTCCTTGAACATTTTTGCTCTCGTATAATAAATGCAAAATACTATGGATGTTAGAAATCTGAAACAAAAACCGAAAATGTAGGTCTGGCATTGTCTGTGGGGAATTCATATTTTAACTCCAGTACAACTGTTCAGAACCCTGAAGAAACTACATCAGACTCAAAACATTAACCATGATTTTCTGTCTAACAGATCCTGCCAAACCTGCTGAGCTTCCCTAGTATTTTCTGTTTTATGTTGCTACGACACAGCGATGAACCCTTCCGTTAATTAAACCAAACATCCAGAAAAACTCACCTTGCCTCGAAATCTGTTAAAATATGAGTGACAGAGAACTCCCAAATTCCACTATTTAAACAAAATAATATCAATTTATTCTTTAACTCTGAACATGAACATTAAACAACACCCCCCTTTATCTTAACTGTTTATTTCCTGCCTCCAACTCGATAACAAATATACTGTTCTAATAAAACACTTATTAAAATTACATCAACTTAATTTCAAAACCATACAGCGGTGTTGTCTGTAGTGTCTTTCTTGTTTTGGCTGAAGATCTCCCTGGATCATCATCTTTCATTTTACTGTGAAGATGTTTCATATGAAAAGGAACCTTTGGTCTCTCTCTCTCTCTCTCTCTCTCTCTCTCTCTCTCTCAATAGTAGTTATTCTCTCGATGACAGTTAGTTTGTTTGACTTTCAAAATGCCTGCCTTTATTATGTCTGATTGTCTCATTGACTTGAGGTTGGTAAAACAATAAATTCAAAATCAATTGGGTTTTAGTATCCTGAGGCATAATTTTAGCTGGTTGAATTCAAATTGTTGTCACAACAGCAACCAACTCAGTTATCTATTTCAGAGCCAAATGTTACATATTTTCAATTTTCCAGTACATTCTGAGACTGCTAGTTAGTCATATGACAGGTGCTTGTAAGCTCTCAGTGCAAAACAGCATTCACTTTCTCTTAAAAGTACAGTACACGCCTTCAATTTCATAACAATATCCTCTTCTTGGACCTTTGGCTGGTCTTGCCACGGGATTAGACAAAATATTGATGTACGTTGAAAACATTATGAAAGGTTAATTTATATTTTTCTGAGGTAGAAAAAAATTCAACTAAACCATATCTGTAAGAAGCAACAGTATTCCCCTGAAAATATTGTCTGGTTTAGTTCCATTTTCATAGCCATCATGTTGTGAAACAACGTCAAGGTAATATTTTGAAACTGTGTTGTAACCAGTGATTAGTTGAATGTACTTTCCTTTTCTCAAGAAATGACATGAGATAATGACATTTGGATATTTTAAAGGATTGGAGTGATTGCACTTCTATTCAATGCGACAGGTTGTCATTATATCCTATGATGTTGACATAGGATGCAATTCTTTCAAGAGCTGTTTGCTTTGAAAAGGCAATACCTGGTCTGTAGTTTTCTCATGAATTGAAAGTTTGGGACAATCATAGGTAAGAAATGTGTGACGAGAAATGTTTGATGTCTTAGTTCCAACTTTCAGTTGAGGTATTAAACTAAGGCTCCATCTCTCCACTCATAAATAAAGAAGTTCTATCAGACAGTTTAAATAAAAATCTAAGAAATCTCTCAATATCCTGATCAATACTTCTCCCTCAACCAACATGCTACAAATATTATTTGATCATTATCTCATTGTTATTTACTGGAACCTGTTAAACACAAAGTGGCTTGCTGTATTTCCATACACTACATTATTGAGACCACTTCAAAAAAAATCTAATATCTGTGACACACTGAGCTAAAGTATCTCAAAACTTTCCCTGCCATTCATAACGAATTCAGAAGAAAATTGACTTTGAATTGTATTGATGGATTTTCCACTTAGAATCTCTCATAAACTATACTGTGAAGAAAATTAGAATGATCAAATGTAATATGTTAGACTGGATAAAACACTGGAGTGAAGCATTATAGGAGACAGTATTAGAATCCTCAGTCCATCTGTAACTCTGAAGGAGACAGATTTTTGTTTTCGAGATGAAGGGGGAATTATCTTATTTGGTGGCTCAAGATCTATAGACCACTTCAACAATAAGAGTAGTCAAAATAAATACTAAGGTGTTATCTTTGCTACTTGATCTTTTCAGCAGCAACAGATGACCTTTGTCACATCAGACAACTCTTTTGCAGTTCTTGACCAGCTGACTACCCTACATTAGGACTGTAATGGAATACATAGTTTTTTGGTCTTCCCCCAGACCTTCCCAATTTTAGAGTTCACAGTAATTCTAAGGTAGCTGGAAACAGAAAAGATTGGCAAGACTTTAGCTTATGCAAAGCTGTCCCAGAACCTCAGTCTTGAAGTGAGATTTTCAGCTGCTTATGCATGTTGGCAAACGTAGGTTTAGATGACTCAAATTAGCATTCTAATATTTACTTAGCACTCTCCATTCTAATGCGGAAGATCACCAGTTCAAATTTCATCATGGGCATAATCTAGCACAAATTTGCTCTTTCTAGAAGGAGTGCTGAGTTGTTAGAAACAATTATTTTAACTATGACTTGAAACTAAGTTCCAATCTATCCCACTCAATTTTGCATAGAAAAGTCGTTGCTTTCTTGGAAGGAGTACAGAAAACTCTTCTGTTCTCCATTAGCCATTGGAGAAAAGGAAATGTAGTCATGCATTCACTTGGCTTCTTTGCAACCTTACTTTATGTAAATTAGCAACTGTCACTTATCTTAGCAAAGATCATCAGTTAGTTACAATGGATTCACTATTCCCCTTTAGGGAAGTAAACCTGCTGCTATTACTGATTCTGCCCTTTCAGCAGCTCCAATTCAGCAGAATACTGCAAGAATCAGGAATAAAACAAAAGCTTGGGAAAAAAATAGTCAGCAGGTCAGGCAGAATTAGGTTGGAGAGATAAGCAGATGTTTTCAGTCTGTGATCCCTCAACAGAACTGGGAATAGTTAAAGATGCATTAGTTTCAATGAGATTCAATGCACGTTAGGTACTTTGGGTCATGCACTCTACACCGTTCTGGACTCAGTGAGTTCATCAATTGCAGACCATGACACTATCTCAATTTTGCTTTCCCTTGATTTTCTTTGTTTCTTTTCCTCTTCAGTTCACAACACACTTTCTGTAGACCCATCTTTTGTTTTTCAGGTTTTTCTTGCCCCATCTCTATTCATTCTCATTCCCATTCCCTTTGGCTCTGGAGTACTATCCTTTCTGTAACTCAAACTCAACTGTCATTCACCCTGTTGCAGACCTTTCTTTTGTTCATGTCTAACCCCCTCCTCTTGTTCTAAACCTATTACATTTCTAACTTTTCACAGTTCTGCTGAAAGTCACAGGCCTGAACCATTGCATTGAATGTTACTTCTTTTGGCTAAGTCTGAGTTGTATTAATTTTCTGGCGGGTTTTTTGCTGTGAGATTTAGCAGGTCTTTACCATATCTTACTGTATCTTATTCATGAACTACTTACCCTACTCCTATGGTTCTCTCGCATTCAATTCCATCCCCATCTTCCCTTCAGGCCTTGTTGGAATTGCTTGCTACGACTGGACTAACCTGAAATGAACCAGTGTTTCTTCTGACTGCACCAGCCTGTTGTGCACCTGGACAAGCACTGTCAGTCTAGTACTGCCCTGCACAGTTTTTGACTTATGCCCCAGGTATGGCAGATGGAGAAATTGGCATCCACTTTGTGGGCAGTGGCCCACAGGTTCTGCTGGAAAGGATGGTACAGATGTGGAACTCTCTCTTCCTGCAGGACCAGCAGAGGAAGCCACTATACCAGACCATGCCAACCTGGTTCAAGGTTGCCACCTGGGTCAGTGTGGACTCAGCTTGCCCAGCACTGTATAAAGAAAGTTAATGTCCTGTGGATCTTTTTATCTCAAAGGTTGAGACTAACTATGTGGTTACCTCAACCATCCTTAGCTCTTGCATATCAAAGAATCATAAACTCCTTACAGTGTAGAAGGAATCCATTCTGCCCATTGAGTCTGCACCGACCTTCTGAAGAGCATCCCACCATGTCTCCATCACCCCACCCATTTTTTTTACTCTTACCATGGCAAATCCACCCAACCTGCACATCTCAGAACACTGGGGAGCAATTTAACATGGCCAATCCACCTTAACTACACATCTTTGAAACTAGAGGGAAAACAGGATCACTCAGAGGAAACCCACACAGACGGTCCCACAAGGCAGGAATCAAACCTGAATACCTGCCTTTATGAGGCAGTAATGCTAACCACTGAGCCACCGAGCCTAGTCTCTTACTGTTCTCTGAAGGCTGGTAGTATGGGAAGTTTCTTCCTCATCCAGCCACAGAGCCATTGCAGTGAGGTGCTCACCAGATTGTGATACCACTCTCTTGAGGACAGACAGATGTCAAAGAGCTGACTTCTGACAGAGTGATCTGTTTCTCTGCCAAGGTGAAGGAGATGCCGGTTACACCTTCAAAGCACAAAAGAGAGAAGGCTTTGTTGCCAGTGGTTGGAATAATGAGGATGGACTGAGGTGTTACTGTGAGGGATGAAATGGAATGAAGAGTGATGCTTACTTGATTGACATGTCTTTGCATTCCTGCAGGGTTGGGCTGGTCTTCTCCTGTAAGAGCTAGGATTATGTTTTGTTATATTCAGAACCTCTGCTACATTCTGCCCTGTTATTGGTTATCAGCTGTTTTCACCTGTAATGCGTTAAAGAGAGGAAATGAATGAAAGGAAAGCACAGCTGTTAGTGTTGCTGCACGTGGTTGAAAGGTGGTGAGGTATCCGGAAGTAGTGAAAAGGCAGCTCAGTGGTTGTGCAGGGTTAGTGATATGGAAGATTAGCAGAGGAGAGAGGTTTAATGAGTAAGGGAGGATGTTGCAGATTATAGTGAAAATGCCAGAGCATGAGCCTTAGTGGGAACTGGGTGTCGTTAAGAGACAGAGTGAGTGTGAGGTAGCTGAGAGAGTATGGAGAAAACTTCAACAACCTTCCTTCAGTACTGGAGGTGGCACTGAGACTGATGGAAATTTTGTAGCAGGCTGCCAAGGTCTAATGGTGTAACATCATCTACTGGTACTTTAGGAAGTGCACTCTCCCTTTTACATCACCCTGTTTCCCAGGATCTCCAGATACTTGTCAGTGAATCATGGTATCACTTCCCCTTCTCTGACATACACCGACTTAATCTTTGACCAAGCTGGTCAACTTTAGTTCATGGTGTTCTGTTTAAGATGGTGCTAACGTAAAGAATTTTTTGGTGGTATCTACTGGGTGGCAAGTTGTTCTGGAAATAGTACGTTGTGAGATGGAGCTGGAATCAGTCATGATGGATGCCACAGGAATGCGTAGGTGCAGTGGGTAAGATATAGCGAGAAAATGCACTAAGTAGCAAGGTGAATATCCTCCAAAAGGCCTAAAACAACTGTTATGGACCAGGCCAGACCCCTCAAAATATTCCAAGAAGGTAGCCCAGACCCTAATATTTCCTTATTTTGAAGGCAGATGTGAAGTGGGAACTTCCAGGAGTGATGCAGCTGGTCAAACCACTCTGCTTTCATCAAACAGAATTTATACATACTCTACAGTTGAAACATGAACAAAAGAAAACAGAATTTAGCATAACGTAAACCCAACTGACTTGTAATAGCAACTTAAGTAAGGAGCTGTTTCAATTCCCATGACATCCCATAAACACATCCCTTGGCAAAAAGATAAATTCAAACACAGGTTCTTACATTCAGGAGGAAATAACTTCCAAAGATATTTCAGAGAAAAAGCCAGTCAGGAACCATCTGCTGAACTTTGGAACCATCCTGCACTGCAGCAGCTTCTGACTGCCTGCTAAAACTAAATCAAACAAGAAAAGACCTGAACTGGGAGAACTGACCACTCCCCTGCCATTGTTGAAGCAGACAATTCAGCACCTCTGCCTTTATGACCTCTCTTGAAAAAACACAAGGACAAAATAACCTTGTTAAAAGGGAGCATCATCACAGCAACTCAGGGTTAGTCAAAACTACGTAAGATTTATATATTTCTACTCACAGGATATGGGTATCATTAATTTTCCTACTAAGGAAGGGTCGATAAACCTAACTCTAGTTTTACCTTGATTCCTTGGAAATCAGTGTTTCACTTAAAATCATTCCATTTCAAGTTGTAATTCTTAGGAACACAAACTCAGCTTTATGTGAGGATTTTTGGAGCAGTATATAAGTGCAACTTAATTTGTTCTATGCAAATTTAATTCTATCAAAATATAATGAAGTTTTGAAGTTTTGTTAAGTCCTCAGAGCTACACTGCAATCATTTGTCTATTTCTAGACACAAATGTGATTGTTCTTCTTCTCCATAAGGAGAGGCAGGTAGGAATACTGCCCTTTTCGACAGCTTTTCCCCATGTTCATGAGGAACTGCTCGCTGTGGGATTTATTCTAATCACATCTTCATTTCTTTTTTTCTCTGTTTTCAACAATGTGTTGTTGTTTCAGCATAACCAACCCAATTATTGCTGTTCTGCATTCTCTCTTTTCACTAGCTCAAAGTCGAAACTTTTATTCAATTATTTTTTTGGATTACATATTATTCCGTGGGACAATCTGCCAAATTTAATTGCAGAACAGCTCAAACTTTTTTTGTGTGGATTCTTTCTTCTCAAGAAAGTTAGCCTGTTGTCAATAGATATGCATAATATCCGTGGTATGGCAAGTTTAAAGTTGTGGCCAAAGCAGCTACCGGCAGTGTTCTGCAGTTACTCTTTGAACAGAGGAAGTGTATAATTAAATGGATCATTCGATACATTGTAAATATCAAAGTAGGTTGAATGAATATGTACTATTATAAGTGAAACTTTTCACTCACTAATAAAATGGACATGTTCCCAGTAATCATTACATCAGGATTGTGATGTTTACATTTTTTGTCCATGTGCAAATATACCCAAACTCTTGCAGTTCGTGTTTAAAATTTTATTCTCAAGGGCGTTAACCTTCATTCACTTTTGAAAGTGTAACTTTCAAAAACTATAAGTTGTTCACTTTGATGTTATGCCTCCAGCATGTAGATATATTCTTAATCTATTTTGAAACACTAGTTTCCAGACATGAAGTCTTCTTCATGAAACGCTTTGATATAAGATCCTTACACTTGAAAATAGCTCTGTGCTAAATTGTAGTACTGATACAGCTACCACTTAAAAGCACTCTTTATCTGAACAATGGTCAGCACCACAGATGAGATCAAAAGAAAGACGTGCATTTATTTAGCACCTTCATGACCATTGAAAGTTCCAAAGTGTTTTGCAGCCAGTGAAATGTTTCTGTAGCTTTCATATCTAATTTATATCCTTTAATTCTGTTGAAACTCCCCAAACCAAAATAATTTGGGATTGAGTATTAGTTTTACATCAGTTTGGGCATAAAAGAACACAAGATGATATTTGACTGCAAAAATCTGAACGTTTAACTTACTAAAAATATAAATCAGAAATGTATCTTCAGTCAACTCTTAATGTAGAGCGGTAAGATATGCAGTTGTTGTTATTGTTGGCCTCAACCGTGTGACCCTTGTCAAGTACTCCACATATTTGAAGAAGGAATTTCTATTTCTATGGAGCCATCCCGATTCTTGAGTTATTCCACTGTGACTCATAGTCAATTATTAATTTTTGCAACATGCTGCTGATTTTTAGGCAGAGACAGCAATTTGTGCACAGCAAGGTTCCACAAACAGGATACAAAATAAATGACTAGTTAATCTCTTCTGGTGGTGGAGTTTGAAGGATGAATAGTAGCCAGTATATTGCTCTTTGAAGAATTGCCATTGGATCTCTTACATTCAAGTGAACAGATGGGCCACAGTTTACCGTTTCATATGAAAGACAGCATCCCTGGCAATGCATCACTCCCTCATTATTTCACTGATGTGTCAGCCTTGAGCACGTGCTCAGTTCTTGGAATGTATCCGAATACCCACAACTTTTCTACTCAGATAATGCATCTATATACATAAACAAACAAACATTAAATTCTCTTCAGAGTGCAGAATGTACCAGGTGTGTGAACAAAATGATGTTTTTTTAACTATTTAGGTACAGCTCTGGTATTTTTTATTTCAGGAACTATTTTTCATTTTTGCTTTAAATAGTGAGACACATCGATCAGTATTTATTTTCTACCAAAAAAATCCCATCTAGGTGACTATTTCTAATGCAGTTTTCACTGCTATAATTAGGTAATATTCTGTAAGAAACAGCAGCTTGGGAAAAGAGATCCCGGTAAGTTGTTTTAATCTAATTTCTTCTGTACACTAGGATGACAAGTTAATGTGTTATTGACCCATTCTCAATATAACACGTCTTAATCAGACATTAAGTTAAGTTTCTAGACAAAAATGATTGTGTTTATTTAGAGTCTGGGAATGCTAATAATGTAAATGAATATTTTACAAAATTAAGTCAGAAAACTGGTTAAAAATCACAGAAAATCTTTTGTATTGCTGTTAGTCTTTTGGCGGATGTACATACAGAAAATTCACTGAGCTGCAAAAAAATGGAGTGCAGAACTGGAGTTTGGGCTGTAACTCGATAATCCAACTGATTGTCTAACTTGTGTTTTCTTTGAGCGTGGAAGGAGTGCTAGGAACATTGAACTGTTGATTTTATCCTTTTCTGGTTACTTATACCCAAAATTTCCCCGAAGAATTGGTTCAGTAATATGTCCTGAAACTACTGGAGCTGCAGCAATCTAAAACATCCAGCCTCCAAGCAGCAGACTTCATTAAAGCATAAGTATTAGAAAATGAGCAGTGTCATTTAGGGAGTTAACAAGTTGCTGTAATATTGTAAGCAACAAGGAATGATTTCCTCTGTTAGATGTTGGGTGTTAATTTAGAATAATTTTCGTTGCAATTTTTTTAATACTATGGAAAAAAGTTTTTTTCTCACTGTCTATAAGAAAGTCCAACAAAATAGAATATATTTCTATTTTTTAACAAGCAAGCATGAAATCCTGATTGTGATGTGCTGAGAATCCCTTTTTCAATTGGAATTTGCTGCAAAATGTTTCAGATATTTTTAACACAAAAATTCTAAACACATTTCTTTAAGTTTGTCTGTTCTGCAACTTTCGATGTTGTGCTTTTATTATTTTTGGAAATAAATGAAGCAACATTTGGCTCTTACACAATCAGGAAATCTAACATAACTGATCAATTTACATGGGATTATTTAGATTAGTGAAATTTTGGGATCTGATGTACCATGACAAGATTATTGGGATGATTAATTGAAAATATTAGTTTTATACTGTCATAAATTTGTAACTGGCATTTATTTTAGCATTAGATAAGTCATTTGAAAGTTTTTATTTGTATTCAAATGATACCTAAAACTGAAAGTTAACTAAAAAGAAAATGTAAGTGCCCTTTTTATTACATTTTGTTGCAAATTTAACTGATTGTTTATATGCACTTCTAAGGATAACACTGCCCAATCATTAAATGAAGATACAGGAATGGATTTGATTTTGGTAAAATTTAGTTTCTACTTTGTAGAGAATGGTTGCTGTTAAAACAACTTCATTAAAGATTGAAATGACTCAAAGCTGCTGATGGAAAGTCACCAGACTTTGTTGCCAGACTTACAAGCATGTTGAGGAAGAATACAAAAGGGCTGTGAGCCTGAGATGAGAAATGCACATTTTTATAATAGCTTATTTTGCCTTGTAGTGCTTCAAGGAGGATTAATTATTTCAAAATTGAGTTATAGTTCTATGTGAGCAAGAACAGCAGCCATTGGTTCGGCAATTGTGCCAGCCAAAAGCAATTTGGAAAATTACTAGTTAATATGTTTTGGGTAGCATTAGTCAATTTTGGCTTGAATACCAGGAAAGCCATCTGTTCTTGGAACAGTATCATAGGATTCTTAACATCCATGGGATAAGGCAAATAATATCTCTCTTTAACATGTCTTTAAATGCAAAGAGCCTCCAACAATGTCATGCTGTCGAGTTTGGGTTGGAATACTAGCATGATTATGGAGAGGACAGAACAGAATTAAGAGGATAACTCAGTGAGTCGTGCTAACTCTGATAATACTAAATTGTGTTATAGAATCATTGAGTCATGCAGCAATAAAACCGGCCCTAGGGCCCACCATGTCTATGCCAACCAACAAACACCACTAATCCCATTTACCTGCACTTGGTCCATAAGCCCATAATGCCCTGGCATTTTAAATGTTCATCCAGATTCTGCTTAAATGTTGAGAGAGTAATTGCTTCCCCAATCTCAGGCAGCATGTTCCATTTATCTTAGCAATCTTTGAGTGAAATGTAT
This sequence comes from Chiloscyllium plagiosum, assembly GCF_004010195.1. Lineage (NCBI taxonomy): Eukaryota > Metazoa > Chordata > Chondrichthyes > Orectolobiformes > Hemiscylliidae > Chiloscyllium > Chiloscyllium plagiosum. The sequence goes on from NC_057731.1 coordinate 38,013,340, forward strand.
TTTTCTCGGATCTCCTCTAAACCATTTACTCCTCACCTTAAATTTCTGCCCTTTGGTCTTAGACACAGTCTGCCATAGGGTAAAGATTCTCCTGACCTACTCTGTCTCTGCCTCTCAATTTTACATAACTCAGTCAAGTCCCCCTCTGCCTCCCCTGCTCCAAGGAAAGGAAACTCAGCCTGTCAAGTCTCTGCTCATAACTGAGACTTTTTATCCTAGTGAGTCTCTTCTGCATTCTCACCAGTCCTATCTGTTTTTAAATTTCAAACCCTCCATTCCTGGCAACATCCTATTAAATCTTTTCTGAACCCTCTCTAGTTTAATTATATCCTTCCAATAGCAGGGCAACCAAAACTGCACACAGTATTCCAGAAGAGGCCTCACCAAAGTCCGGTACAACTTCAACATGACATCCCAACTCTCTTATTCAAACATCTGAGCAATAAAGGCAAGTGTGCTAAATGCCTTGTTAACTACTGTATCTGCCTGTGATGCAAATTTCAAAGAGCTATGTACCTAAACCCTCGGTCTCTCAGTTATACAACACTACCAGGGCCCTATCATTAATTGCGTAAGTCTTGTCCTTGTCCTTGTTTGTGTTGCCAAAATGCAGACCTCACATTTATCCAAATTAAACTCCATCTGCCACTCCTCAGCCCATTGACCCAATTGATCAAGATCTCTTTGTAACCTTCGATAATCTTCTTCACTGTCTACTGTGCCTCCAATTTTGGTGTTATCTGCAAACTTACTAATTATGCCTGCTATATTCTCATCCAAATCATTTATGTAAATAACAAACAAAATTGGACCTAGCACTGATTTCTGTGGAATCCTCCACCTCCACCCTCCTACCGTAAAACCAATTTTGTATCCAATTGGCAAGCTCACCCTGAACCCCATGTGTTCCAACTTTACTAATTAGTCAACCATGCGGAACCTTATCAAAGGCTTTTCTGAAGTCTAAATAAACAATGATTTGAGTGGTGCTGGAAAAGCACAGCGGGTCAAGCAGCATCCAAGGAGTAGGAAAATCGATGTTTCAGGCAAAAGCCCTTTGTGGGCGGCACGGTGGCACAGTCGTTAGCACTGCTGCCTCACAGCGCCAGAGACCTGGGTTCAACTCCTGCCTCAGGTGACTCTCTGTGTGGAGTTTGCACATTCTCCCCGTGTCTGCGTGGGTTTCCTCCGGGTGCTCCGGTTTCCTCCCACACTCCAAAAATATGCAGGTTAGGTGAATTGGCCATGCTAAATTGCCCATAGTGTTAGGTGAAGGGGTAAACGTAGGAGTATGGGTCTGGGTGGTATACGCTTCGGCGAGTCGGTGTGGACTTGTTGGGCCGAAGGGCCTGTTTCCACACTGTAAGTAATCTAATCTAAAAACAATTATCCTGATGAAGGGCTTTTGCCCAAAACATCGATTTTCCTGTTCTTAGGATGCTGTCTGATATGTTGTGCTTTTCCAGCACCATTCTAATCTTGACTCTAATCTCCAGCATCTGCAGTACGCACCTCCGCCTCCAAATAAACAATGTCTATCACTCTGCTCTTATCATTCTTTTTGGTTACTTCATTAAAAAACTTAATCAATTTTGTGGGGCACGAATTTCCTTACACAAACCAACTGACTATCCCCAATCAATCCTTGCCTTTCCAAATGCACATATCTTTCAGTATCACCAGCAACAACTTACCCACCATGGATGTCAGACTCACAGGTCTATAGTTTCCAGGCTTCTCCTTACAGCTTTTCTTAAACAATGGCATAACATTAGCTACCCTCCAATCCTCAGCCATGTTTATAGATGATGCAATTATTTCTGCTAGGGATTCCTCAATTTCCTCCCTAACTTCCCACAACATTTTAGGATACACTTGATCAAATCGTAGAGATTTATCTATCTGTATGTTTGTAAGACCTCCATCACTTTCAGTTCTGTGATATAAACTGTTCTCCGAACATCAGTATATATTTCTGAGTTCTCTAGCCTCCATTTTTTTCTCAACGGTTAAAGCTGACATGAAATATTTATTTACTATCTTTCCCATCTCCTGAGATTCAACTCAAAGACAGCCTCATTGATCTTTAAGGGGTTCTACTCTCTCTCTACTTGCTCTCTTAATGTATATGTGGGGTCTTTTTGGATTATCATTCACCCTACCTGCCAGGGCTATCTCATAAGCCCTCTTTGCCTTCCTGATTCCCTTCTTAAGAATGTCCCTATGCTCTTTATACTCGTCAAAAGGTTCTATATCTAATATGATTTTTTTTATTCTTGACAAGTACTTCAATATCTGTATTCATCTGTTGCTCCCTTATCTTACCAGCCTTGCCTAATTCTTCTGAAATCTCATTATCACACTTTTGAAAGCCTCCCACTTGTATGTCATCCCTTTACTGCGAATAGTAAACTTATGAGACTTCTTGTTTCATATCTTTAAAGTTTTCCTTACTCCAATTAAAGACTTTAACTTTTACAGAAGACTTATCCCTTTCCATGACTGTTTAGAAACTAATAGTATTATGATCACTAGTCCCAAATTGTTCCCCTACTAACACCTCAGTCACTTGCCCTGCCTTATTTCCAAAATAAGGTCAAGTATTGTTCCTTCTCTAGTAGGAACGTTTACATATTGATAAAATTCTCGTGATTGTATTTCACAAATTCCGCACCATCCAAACCTTGAACACTATAGCAGTCCCAGTCAATGTCTGGAAAACCCCTACTATTACAACCTTATTATGCATACATTTTTTTGAGATCTCTCCACACATTTGCTTCTCAATTTCCCTCTGACTATTGGTGGGACTATAGTACAATCCCATCAAGGTGATCATCCCTTTTTTTATTTCTAATTTCAACCCATATATTTTTACTAAATGATCCCTCAAACATATCCTCTCTTAATACAGTAGTAATGTTTTCCCTAATCAAAATGCTGCTTCCCCTCCTCTCTTGCCGCCCTTTCTATTCTTCCTGTAACATCTCAAATCAGAAACATCTGAGCTGCCAGTCCTATCGTTCCCTCAGCCAAGTTTCTATAATAGCTACAACATCCCAATTTCATGGTCCCATACATGGCACCTCTTGGTAGATAGGGCTAATTAATTTCACAGGCCGCAACAGGGTCCTTCCTCATGCTTATCAGACTGTTAAATGTTATTGTTGATCTCTCAACACCTTCTCAGCAGCTGTAACATTGTATTTTGCATTTTATCCTAATTCACTTGTATAATACGATCTGCCTGGAAAGCACATAAGACAACACTTTTCACTGTACCTTGGTACACGTGACAGTAATAAATCAAATTAAATCAGATCTCAGCAGTGCAGTCCTACCACATCCATTCTTGAATGGTGATGGGCAATTTTTAAAAAACTCACTGGAGGAGAATGCTCATAAATATCCCCACCTGCAATGATGAGAGAAGCACAGAACATCATTGCATTTGCAACAATCTGCAGCCAGAAGTGCAAGTAGATGATCTCGAGGCTCCAAGCATCATAGATGTCAGTCTTCAGCTCATTTGTTTTACCCCATATGATATGAAGGAACACCTGGAAGCACTAGAGACTGGTTACTCAGTGGCAATGAGCTTGCCAGTACACCAGCAACAATACAGAAAGATGGTGCTCCATAATTTTCTGCATCCTTCACCAAGCTGTCCTAGTACAGAGACAACACTTAAACTTACCTGGCAATGTGGAAAATTGCCTAGGTATTTCCTCTATATAAAGAGCAGGGCAAATGCAACCCAGCCAATTTGTGTCCCATTAGTCTACTTTGAAACATTAGTAAAGTGATGGAAGTGATCATCAACAATGTCATCAAGTAGCACTTGCTTAGCAATAAACTGCTTACTGACATTCCGTTTGAATTTTGCTATGGCCACTCAGCTCCTGACTTCATTACAGCCTTGATCCAAAATGAACAGAAGAGTTGAACTCCACAGATGAGTTGAGAGTGATTGCCCTTGACATCAAGGCTGCATTTGACTAAGCGCATCATCAAAGAACCCAAGCAAAATTAGAGTCAATGGGAATCAGGGAAAACTCTGCTGACTGGTGTCATAACTAACACAAAGGAAGATGGTTATGTTTGTTGGAGGTCAGTGATCTTAGCTCCAGGACATTCCTGCAGGAATTCTCAGGGTGGTGTTTGAGGCACAACCATCTTTAACTGCTTCAATCAATGATCTTCCCTCCATCATTAGGTCAGAAATGGGATGTTATTTGATGGCTATACAGTGTTCAGCAGCATTTATGACTTCTCAGATACAGCAGCAGTCTTTGTTTAAATGCAACAAGACCTGAAAATATTCAGGCTTGGGCTAGCAAGTTTCAAGTAACTTTGATGCCATGCAGTGCTAGGCAATGACCACCTCCAACAAGAGAAAATCTAACCATCACCCCTTCAGCATTCAATGATGTTATCACCACTGAACCCCCCCCCACCACACACACACTATCAACATTCTGGGGGTTACCATTGCCCAGAAACTGAATTGGAGTGGTCATAAAAATTTGGCTCCAAGAGCAGTTCAGAGGCTGGGAATCCTGCAATGATTAATTCACCATTGGACTGCCTAAAGCCTGAGCACCAGCTACAAAGCACAAGACAAGAGTTTACATAGATAGTTAATCAAACACTGTTCACTTAACCTGCAGAGTGCAGATTTGCCATCTCTAAAGTGCACTGCAGAAAGTCACCAAGGTTCCTCTGACAGCATCTTCCAAACCCAGGGCTGTTACTATTTTGAAAGACGAGGGCAGCAGATACATTGGAAGACTGTCACCTGCAAATTGTCATCCAGGCCACTCACCATCTCGACTATGGACTACACAACTGTTCCTTTATTGCTGCTGGGTGAAAATCTTGGAACTCTCTTCCCAACAACATTGTGCTGTCCCTGAATCAAATGTCCTGCAGCAGAAGGCAGCTCACCACTACTAACTCAAGGGCAAGTAGGGCTGTGAAAGAAATGTCATCCCACAGCAATGCCCAAAAACCATGCATTGCATGGAGATTACAATTAGCTCAGTAGTTCCATTCTTTTCACTGCACATCCCCAAATCATCATTTTGGAAGATGATGGCTACAAGAGCAGTGAAGTGTTTCAATTATATGTTTTACCATTTGTCTTGTTATCATTTTGTCATTTGACCTCTCATTAGAAATACTTTATTACTTAATTTTTATACTTCTCTTGAACAATAATCTCTCCAAAACAATCCTCTAATGAAGATGTGTTTTGTTTGAAGTAAGCACACAAAAGACAGTTCCAAGAGAGAGGCTAGTAAGCTCAGGGAACATTGCAAGTGTGATTGGAGTTTCAGCAACACCTCCAACAACGTTTAAAGTATTTTAATTATTTCAGTTTTATATTTCGAAGTGTGCCATTCTTATAGTATTTAGTATAGTATTATAGTATTTTGAAAGCCATCAGCACACTCAGTGCATTTAAGCAAACTGTGTTATTGTTGGCCTTGTCATGAAATAACTATTAAAATCAAACTGCAAACTGCATGATTCCAAAAGGAGAGATATAGTATTGCAGTTCATGTTTTGTTCATGGCCAGTGAATTGTGAACATTCCATTTCTCAAAATTACTGAAATTAATCGGATGATTTTGCTGTTATTGAGGTTCATGTCACAAATTGGTTTTACTGCACTTTCCTTTATATGTCAAAAGCATAAATGTGACAGATGTTGAATCATCTACGCATAAGTTTTTTGCCTGAGTATATTCAGTCACTGATTCATTCAACCTTGTTGCCAAGTTTTCTAGCTTGGATTTACCTGGTGTGTTTTATCTAATCCTTTCATCAGCTGCCTTCATTTTGATACTGATCACTATTTCCCAAGTGTTTTAGTATAATTGGTTTCATAATTAATCTTCTACATTTATTTACCTTAATATTTCTCAAATGTGAGTATGGCAGATAATTTCTGATCATTCACAATTAGGGCTTTTGAGGTGACTTAAAGAAAGTTTGTCAATTAAACAATGAATCTATACATAATTAAGGTAGATTCATGTGGATGATTGTTTATCAAAATAGTAAATGCAACATACCAAAGCAGATATCAGTTAATAAATCAGTTACACAAACCACTAAAATGACTAATTCAAGTTAATAAAATTATTAAAAAAGCAAATTGGAGTTAATTTCTAAAAGGATAAAATTCAAATACAAGGAAATTGAGCTGAACTTTCATCACAAAGGCAGGAAACAGGAATATGGTCTATTTTGGTCAGAAATCTGCCTCTGGTGAGAAACTGATTGAAGTTCAGGTTTCTGGAGCTGGGCCCTAATTTGGTATGGAGATGAGTTTCCTTTCTACTTAGAGCCAGTGGGAATGGAGGTGGTCAGATGAAATATTGAAATAATTTAGAAACCCCATGATTCCATCACTGAGGCAGCTGGCTTTTCTGAGACAGAAATCTAATGCTGTGTGCCAAGGTCTTTCAGTGTATCTTTCACTCAAGTGAGATGCCAAAAGAAAGCTAGAGGTTTGACATTCAGAGCAGAGAAGACCCTCACTTCATGGCTGCCAACCTGGATCTAAGGCTGGAGACCTTAAAAACAAGAGAAAGGTCCTTTATCCAGAGGGTGACAGGATGAGACCACCTCAGCGTAAAGCAGGGACACATCAATATTGAACGCTATGTGCTTCCTTTTCCAATTCCTCCTTGTTTCTTGTCTAATTGCTGTTCCTTCCCAAAAAGCTATGCAACTGCCTCTTTTTCTTCTCCCATACCCCCATGATGGCCAGGGTTATGTCCCTCATGTGGGAGTGTTACATCTTACCACTACTGGGCTCAAAATCTGGTACTGATGCCCCATTACCAGTTGAAACCTACTTCCTGCGCAGGTTGCTGGCAAATTGCCTTTTACCCCCATTCTCCTCCGCGCTCTCAATGCCAGGGACTGCCCACCTTTAAAGCTCACTTTCTGTACACTGCCAAGATCAATCACATACAAAATTTCCAGTCCTTGCTTTGCTCCATTGATGCTGGCTTTCTGCTGTGTACCATCCCCCCTCAGCTGTGGTGAAAATGAAAGCTTCGAAAACCTGTGCACCTCTTTAAACATCCCACCTTGCCCCTTTGTCACGTTTAACTGACCTTAGTGTGGAGGAGAGTAGGCATTCTGTCCTCCCTTTACTCCGCCTGTTAACTGTTGGATCCATTTTGGCTTGTAATGTGCGCCAAAGGTTTACCCAACAATAACTTGAGTAGGACTTTGGTTAGACTGTATTTAGAGTATTGTACAACATTCCAGCCCCCATGTTATTTTTTTAAAAAGATGTAGCAGGACACTGGAGAAGATGAAAAGACAGCAATTTCAAATTGTCGGTTGAGCTAGTGCTGGGGGAGCTTATTTCATGGTGTCATGGTGTTGGGCTGTAAATGGAGTCAAAGAATGAAAGGAAATTATACTGAGCGACATAAATAGAGGATAATTGATCAATATACAGTGTTGGTATTCACCACTGTAAATTTCAGGGGATTCAATTAGCCATGACTTTCCATTTTAATGGATAGCCAATCATAACTTTCTACATTCATACAATCATAGAATTTTCAGCATAGAAGCTGACCATTTTAACTATAATGTCATTCCAGCTCTTTGACAGAACAATCCAATTTGTCCTTCTCCCCTGTTTTTTCTTCATAGCCCTGTAATTTTCTTCCATACAGCAGCAACAACTTGTATGTGCATAGCATTGTTAATGTAGTAAAACATTCCATGGCATTTCACAACACTGTTTTCAAACAAATTTGACCACAACCAACATGAGACCAAATTTGTGCATCTGCCCCTGAACTTTATTTTAAAGGGTTAGGTTTAATGGGATATGTTGAAAGAGGAAAGACAATGGAGAGGTTCAGAAAGGGAACTTTACAACTAAGAGCCAATTGTGGAGTGATTAATTTGATATCAGTTTTGAAGTAAATGGATTGTGAAGTAGAGGTAAAATTTTTTTTGTTGTTTTCAGTGGCCTGAAGCTCTGATGTTTTTAAGAAGAGGCTTGTTTATATATGTTCAGTGACTAACCACCATCAAAAACCAACTCAACGTCTATCAAGACGGGTTTCACTCAGAAATCTGATTTGTCCAATATTATTATTAACTGATATTATAGCATGACAAAAGACAACATTTTAATTTTGTATACTGAGCTAAAGGCACCCTTTAGAAGTATTATGTGACTTATGCAAAATAACTCAAAAAGCTACCGAGTGAGATAATTGCTGCTCAATGTTGACTTGAATTTTTATCATCCACGCAATAGACAGTGGCCACAACAAGCTGAGTTCAGAAGAAAAGTTCCTTAACAGCAGTTAGTTTTTGGCAGCCTTCAGGCCAACAGGGCTGGAATGAATTCTTGGAATGTTTTAGCCATTCAAGTAGAAGCCCTTAGCTTTTTCTTAGGCTTCAGTGAGGAAAAGTCAATGAGATAGCCTATCTATGTGTACTGGGGAGAGATGGAAAGCATTGTATTGGTCACGTGTAGTATATGGAAGTGGTGAAGGCTGGTAAAATTACAAGATTTAAAAAGCATCTGTATGGGTACATGATAGGAAGGGTTTAGAGGGATCTGGTCCAAGTTCTGGCAAATGGGCCTCGAATAATTTAGGATATCTGGTCAGCATGGACAAGTTGGACTGAAGGGTCTGTTTGTGCGCTGTACATCTCTATGACTCTAAAATCACTGAAAACAAAATCTTGTGACCTCATCAACTGAGTAAGAAATTTTAAGGAGTCATACCTCACTGGGTTTGCATGTCTGTAACAGAGTGCTGGGGAAAAGAAAAGTTGAATCATTATTTTCATTGTTTGACAAGATCTTTCAAAATTATCATATATTCATAGCTTTCTTCTTCCCTTTTGAGTAACAAGCACTTAAATGTTTTGTTAATAGAACATAAACAAGCTCGTTTGAATATGTTCAGTGACTAACCACCATCAAAAACCAACTCAACGTCTATCAAGACGGGTTTCACTCAGGAATCTGATTTGTCCAGTATTACCCTTAACTGATATTATAGCATGACAAAAGACAAGGATGAGGCATTCAGTAGTTGATAATCTAAAGCACAGAAGGAGTGGGTGATATTATGAATTATAAACAGCCTTAATGATGATACGGCTATGTGCTCAAAAAACACATTAAACATGACTCGAAGATTATGGACTGTCTGATCCAGCCTCAGAACATTGCCACAAAGAAGGATGCAGTCAGTGGTTAGGTCGCAGAGCTTGGAGACAGTGGCTCTGATCTTCCCAGTAATCACTGAATGGAAATTTCCAACCGTTTAGTATTTAGTGTTTGATAAGCAATCTGATTATGGAAGGAAGGTTGAGAGAAATGGTGATATACCCATGGGGCACAGCAGATGTAAAAATACCATTGAAGATGGTTTCCTGGGTATTTCTAGTAAATAAAAATAGAATCAAGCAATTACAGTCACCCCAAGCTACCATCATTGAAAGGAGTTGGAGGAGTTTGGAATGGATAATCAGAGCTGTCTTGAACTACAGACAGTTCAAGAAGGATCAATGGTTTATCCAGCTTATCTAATTCCCTTTTTAAAGTTATTGTTTTAAATCTTCATCCATTTCTCTTTCAGACAGTGTAGTAACTCGTCACTCTAAAAACAAATTTCAATTCACTCCTTTTGTTAATTACCATAAATCTGTGTCCTCTAGTTATCAATACTTCTGTCAGTAGCAATTGTTCTCCCTATTAACTCTACCAAAATCCTTCATAATTTTAATTGCTATATTAAATCTCCTCTGACCCATTCTGCTCTAGAAACAATCCCAGTATTTTTAATCTCTCTACAAAACTAAAGTGCTTTACCTTAAAGGTATCTTCTACTCATGACCCTATCATCATGCAAAGAATTATTACGATTTATGGGAAAATATTCTTCACATGTTAACAAAGGACAAGAATGGCCATTATTATACTACTTCATATTAAGACGCATTATGTTCTGGAATAAATCAGTACCTTAATGGTGATTCAGTTGAATATTGCAATAGAAAACAGATTCCTTATCCAAGATGGAACAGAGTGTTATGAGCTTTGCCAAGTTAGGAAAAAGATTAAGCTGCTTGGTGTGGGAATTATAAGGCTGACTTAAAGAAGTTGGGCAGACAAAATTGCCATTTCATGTTAACACTCCCTGTCTTCTTACAGAAATCGAGCTAATTATTCTAAATTATTTCTGCTTTGTGTAAAAAAAACCAAGTACAAGCAATAAAATATTCTTGCCATCATTATCTTTTCCAGCAGTACATTTTGAATGAGATAATATCACTGTAGCTGCACTGCAAAAATTTGTTCCTAAAGCAATAAATGTTTTATTAATGAGTCAACAATCTGAAATTTTTGTAATCAACTACAATCAAATCAAAATCAGACATTTCTCTCCAAAATTAATGAAAATTGGCAAGAAGTGATACTTGCCTTTTTATTCATTTTAAAATATTTCCAATTGCCATTTAGACATATGAAAGTACACATAGGATATTTAAAAGCCACCATCACAAATCTTAAATTTAATTACACATCTCTAATTTGTCTTTGAGGGGACGAGATGTCCCGGAGGTATACCTATATGAAAATTCAGTTTATCAAGAAAATAAGATTAAGTTTCACCTGATAAAGTCAGACACATAACTAATTATGCAAATACAGTAGTGATAAAGTAAGCATACAGCAATGAGATGTGTTCTGTTTCCTGTCAACCCTGAAGTTAATTTCATTAAACCTGAGCGAGAAAGAAATGGGTATTGTTAAGACGGACCCGCGGGGTCCCGTCTTTGCGTATTCTTTCAGAAGGAGAGACTCACACTGGCAACTATGGTTAGACGCAGACAGCCGTTTATTCACAGAATCTTAACTGGTACAACGAATCTACAAGCATGCATTCGTTGGAGAAGGCGTTCTCCCTTCTCGTTCAAACTTGACACAATTATACTTCGCGCTGCCTGGAGTCCCCGGTCAGTTCGCCTTCCCCATTGGTCCATTCATCTGCGCGCGCTGGGAATCCGTCCTCCTATTGGCCGCACCGAAGTGCCTGTCCAGCTCCTGCTGTGCTTGACAATGGCTCAGCCATCCCCGGGAGCGGTTCCGATCCCGTATTCAATAGTTCATCGTTTCAAGGAATTACTATGCGTCTGACAGGCTAGCCATTTTCAATAGTTTCAGTTTAACTAAATTGACAATTACACTTATCAACTTTAGACTTAAATAGAGCCATTCACACTTAACAGTTACAGGTTCCGATAGAGCAGTTCACACTTGTCTAACAGTTACAGATTCCGATCGGTTTCTTTGTTAATCCCGAGTTTCAATGGGGCAATTGGTACTGGCTGGTATTTACAGGCTCCAAGATTTAATTAACATTATGCATATCCCTTACAAGCTCCAGCCAGGTAGTCATGCAGTCGCCAGCAGCAGCTCGCTTGGCTGTTGTTAACCATTTCAGGGCTGGAACTAGAAGTGTCTGTTGCAGAACTAGTGTCACCCTCCCTAGCCCTACATTAAACACCCCAGTGAAATCTCCCCAACATTCCCTCCCTTGGCCTCTACTGAGGCCACACCAACCCATGTAAACATTAACAAACGTAAGAGGGCCGGAAGGAGGAAAGTAAACTACATCGGGTGCCACGTCTGCTGTCCAAAAAAGTCCCAAGTGTAAATGCCCATTTGCTACGGTGGTGTGTGTTTTGTCTTGTGTTTTTTTTAAAACAAACGAGAAAATGTAAAGGCATACTGCCCGCATGTCAGGTACACGCCAGCGATCGGAAAACCATTGGAACAGTGTACTGTGCCCCGGCCTTCCCGCCGGCCAGAATGGTTCACAGGCCTGCAGGCCCGTCCAGGCGTCTGATGTATGTACTGCTGGCCATGCGTTCAGCCAGTCGACGACTGGATTTTTGACCCCCGATTGGTGCTTCAGCTCAGCAGCCAGGGTTCGGAGCTTCACCAGGGTCTTAGTGAGTTTGCCATCTGGGCCTGTGTTGTTTGATATGGCTGTACAGCACATGGTCCCAAACAGTGCACAAACACCTCCTTTTTCGGCAAGTAACATGTCCAAAGCCATCCTATTTTGTAAGGTCATGAGGGAGGACTGTGCAAGCTGTTCATGGATGGCGTCAACTGCATCCCGGGTTAGGTTGGTAAGCCTCTGCATATTGTAGTGGAGGAGGTTGATTCTGTTAAGGATTTTATTAACCGTGATCGGGAAAATGGAGGAAAAAAGGGGAAAACTTTCAAAACCCGCAGCAATCTCATCCACCAGCTTGTATTCGTCGGGGATATTTCTGGCCTGCCCAATGGCATCAATCCAGACCCCATCCGAATTCTTGAAATCCAACAGCGGGTCAACAGCCCGTCTGTGTCGGGTCAGAAAGGCTCCTATGCTGTGATCTGTGTGAATAGTCAAGGGATGGCAGAGTACTAGATGGTCAGTGTTGTTGACCGCTTTCGTTACTGCTGCCACAAATCTGGCACAGCCTGGCTGCCCTTTCTCAATGGGCTCTAAACGGCAGCTGTAATACACCAGCACTCTCCTGCAGCCTCGGTCCTTTAGGTACAGGATGGCGTTTACTATCCCCTCAGTCTCTGCCACGTCCAGGTGGAAATCTTTCTTATAGTCTGGGTGCGCTAACGTGGCCGCTGCTCCCAAAGCTTGCTTCACCTCCTTGAATGATTTCTCTCTCTCCGCGTTCCATCGCAACTGACTCTTGAGCCTCTTTGCCCCAACCTCCGTGATCATTTTCCTGAGTGGGGATGTCATAGTCACAAAGTCAGGGACGTAGGTGCGAGAATACCCACATAACCCCAGGAAGGCCATCATGTCCTGTACTGTTATAGGGGTGCCATAGGAGAGGATCGCTTCCCTGTGCGCTCTTGAAAGTGTGGTGCCCCATTTTCCTACTATCCGTCCCATAAAGGATACTGATTTTCGGGCTATCTGGCATTTTTCCCGTTTTTACTTTAAAACCGGCTGCCACAAGGGTGTCCCCATAAAGGATACTGATTTTCGGGCTATCTGGCACTTTTCCCGTTTTACTTTAAAACCGGCTGCCGGTGTTCAGCAAGGTGCGGACCGCCTCCAAATTTTGGGTGTCAGTTTCACTGGCAATCAACAAATCATCCCAAACTGCTCTAAGATCTGTATAGTCATCTTGGAGGCCTGCCCTTCGGCTTTCATCTTTTCCGATGTACGGTACCTGTTCAGATAGTGATGTACCTGTTTCCTCCATATGTCCTCCTTCATCGAATCCACCCCCACCAGGTCTTTCAATTTACTCTGCACTGGTGCAGGGAGTCCCTCGGTCACCCCCCTCCGAAAATGTGCTATTGCCAAGGGAGAGCTATCTGGCCTTTCACCTGTCCCAGCCTGCCATAGGTCCCAGGCCCTCCCCAGGTATTCATGTACGTCCTCCCCGTCCTTTATGGCTTCATTTATCCTTCGGAGGTCATGGACCATGCGCCACCCCTTGCCCATCCCCTTGGAGATGGGAAGGATTGGCGTACTCCAGTGTCCCCCCTTCATTTTCCTGAGGACCCCCACTTCTAGCAGTCCCCTGATTGTTGGGCGAATCCTTTCCCTCTGTTCTAAGGTGAGAGGATATTGTGTCACCCAGATGCAGCGTTTAACGGAAGGTTTCAGCTGCAGGTGGACTGCCCCGTCCAGTTGGCCAGTGTCCTGTGGGTGTACCGTCCAGAGGACGGGGTCTATATCACGCAGCAGTTGTGCCGCTTTCCAGTGGTCGACATTGTCCAAAAGGAGGGACCTGTCCACCGCCATTTTTTCGTAAATCCCTTCTTCTAGCACATCGATGGGGCATCTCTGGAAGCAGCCATCCAGTGACACCTCATTGAGGCCTTCTCCTATTTTTTGGTACTCGCATCGTAGTGCGGCAAGGACCATGGGTCCCAGGTTACGGGCCTTTGATCCGGGTGCTATTGCGAGTGTCACATGCGGGGCAGCCTGTTCCCCTAGCTGATACCACTCTGCCTGGTCCGGATGCAGGCTGACTGCAGCGGCAATCCCTTCCTTCCCGGCGACGAGATACGTGAGTTTAACCATACCCCTTCTATCCCCCAGGTGGGCGTTGAAGCGGTCGTCGTACTCAGGGTCATAATGGGTGACATAATTTAGCGTTGTGTGGTAGGGGTTTTTCGGGGGGAGGTATGTCTGGGAGCCTGGAATAGATGGGAGCCAATTTTCAAATTCCCCCATCAATCCCCTTCCCTCCAATGTGTACAACAGCCGAATCCAGTAAATGTCTACAGATGTAACTCGCGAGTCCCCTGAAGTGGGGGCAAGCAAGAATTGTCCCATTCCCCTTAAGTCCGGGGAGGGATCCCCAGGCCAGAGGAGTCGCAACCCCTCAGTTGAACAGTGGATGCAGACCCCTAACCTGGTAAGAGCATCCCTCGCCAGCAGGTTAGCTGGACACTTTGGGGCCAGGAGTAGGGGCAGAGAGATCTTTTGTTCCCCGATGGTTATTGTTGCTGGCACGGTGTAAGGCTGTTCCTCGACCATCCCCGAGAATCCCACAGTCCCCAGTATCCTGCCCGAGAGGGTCAGGCCCCTTCGTAATTTAGTAATTCTGGAGGCAGATGCCCCTGTGTCAATCAGATAATTCCCTTTTGTTCTGGTGCTTGGGCAATCACCAGGTCCAACTTTTCCTTATGCAGGGCTACGCTATCCAGCAGTAACTGACTATGAATAGGCATGTCCCCACCGTCCCTGCAGTGCCACCAGGGCACTCCGGGACGTGCTGTCCTGAGGTGAGTCAACTTAGGTGGTCCGAAATTCAGGTCCCCCATGTCGGATCTCCCCTGAAGGGAACCGCTTCAAGAACAGTACGTCTTTCAAAGCCTGATCTTCGTGTGGCAGATCTCTGCTCTTAACAACCGGTCTAAGGCAGACGTCTGTACGGTTAAACCCTCTTCAGGAGAAGAGTTCCGACCTCTATCACCCCGGGTATGTTCGGTGGTCACAACGAATATACAAACAAAAAATTCGTCAGTTTTAAGTGCTCAGTAACATGGATCCAGGAAGTCGAATATGGTCAGCGCTCAGGTAGGTAACGTCAGGTAATCGTCAGGCAGAACAATCTGCAAAATAGGGCAAAACAGATATGCGTTCCGGCTCCGAAAGCCGCGCAAGGGACTCAGGCAAAAACAGTTAGGCGTTAGTGAAATAAACACTCTCGGTAAGTTAAAAGGTTAGTAAAAGCTTACCAGTCAGGACTCTGCGATGCTGCTGTCAAATTGATCAGGTTTTTTGGGTTGGTGAGGGTCGGAGAGCAGACAAGAAACTAACAGAGAAAATCTAACTACTGGAAGCCTTAGATTTAACAAGCACTTACTCACCTTTAGAAAACTTCGTCTGAAGGTTGTCTGCTCCCTGATCCGCCAACGTTGCCAACTTGTCGTTGTCTCTTTTCCTTCCCGCGTCGGGGTCACCAAATGTTAAGACGGACCCGCGGGGTCCCGTCTTTGCGTGTTCTTTCGGAAGGAGAGACTCACACTGGCAACTATGGTTAGACGCAGACAGCCGTTTATTCACAGAATCTTAACTGATACATCGAATCTACAGGCATGCATTCGTTGGAGAAGGCGTTCTCCCTTCTCGTTCAAACTTGACACAATTATGCTTCGCGCTGCCTGGAGTCCGCGGTCAGTTCGCCTTCCCCATTGGTCCATTCATCTGCGTGCGCTGGGGATCCGTCCTCCTATTGGCCGCATCGAAGTGTCTGTCCAGCTCCTGCTGTGCTTGACAATGGCTCAGCCATCCCCGGGAGCGGTTCCGATCCCGTATTCAATAGTTCATTGTTTCAAGGAATTACTATGCGTCTGACAGGTTAGCCATTTTCAATAGTTTCAGTTTAACTAAATTGACAATTGCACTTATCAACTTTAGACTTAAATAGAGCCATTCACACTTTACAGTTACAGGTTCCGATAGAGCAATTCACACTTGTCTAACAGTTACAGATTCCGATCGGTTTCTTTATTAATCCCGAGTTTCGATGGGACAATTGGTACTGGCTGGTATTTACAGGCTCCAAGATTTAATTAACATTATGCATATCCCTTACAAGCTCCAGCCAGGTAGTCATGCAGTCGCCAGCAGCAGCTCGCTTGGCTGTTGTTAACCATTTCAGGGCTGGAACTAGAAGTGTCTGTTGCAGAACTAGTGTCACCCTCCCTAGCCCTACATTAAACACCCCAGTGAAATCTCCCCAACACTATGTTACTGAATAACTTCAAAAATAAAGAACACCAAGGGAAGCACTGGGATTGAAAATGAAGAAACAAAGAAAAGCAGACCAGTGTGCAAACTGATGGAGGAACAATATCAAATGGGTGCGGCACGGTGGCTCAGTGGTGAGCACTGCTGCCTCACAGCACCAGGGTTCCAGATTCGATTCCAGCCTCAGGTGACTGTCTATGTGGAGTTTGCACATTCTCCCCGTGTCTGCGTGGGTTTCCTCCGGGTGCTCCGGTTTCCTTCCACAGTCCAAAGATATGCAGATCAGTTGAATTGGCCATGCTAAATTGTCCATAGTGTTAGGTGCATTAATCAGAGGGAAATGGGTCTGGGTGAGTTACTCTTCGGAGGGTCGGATTGGACTTGTTGGGCTGAAGGGCCTGTTTCCACACTGTAGGGAATCTAATCTAATCAAAAATATGCAGATCATTGGTTTTGGCACAGACGTTTCACAGTTGTTAAAATGATAGCCATAAAACCTTAAAGTATTTGAAAGGACATATTCAAAGTTAACAAGAATGGAGAATAGAACCAGAGGGATTGAAGCTCTAAATTATAGTCGCAATGCTTTCAGAATGAGTGAAATGATAATATTGTTGAGGAAAGGACAAACTTCTCAATTTCAGATACCTGTATGGACATTCCCCATACTGAGACAATACATGTGTTCATACCCTAATTTTATTTTTATGTTCAATAGAATAAATAGACAGCCACAGACACTATGGAATGTTATGTACTATTCCCATTCGTGATCTGATGTCTACTTAAACCCAAAATTCCTGCTAATCTCATTAACCAGATGAAAATGTGCACAAATAAGCAAACAATGTAAACAATTGGGATTCAAGGATGCCACTGAAATTGCATCATATTCTTTCATAAAGAAAGAAATTTAATAGTTTCTAGTCATTTAACCATGACACACACCCATTATTAAGCATGATATGTTTCATGCTTAACATTTGTAGTTCCACAAGATTTAAAATTTTTAATATGACTTGTACTGATGCCTTAACACTTTATTTGAATGAGCAGAATACAGTGCAGTTCTTGATGTAAATAAATTTTAAAAATCAGTCAAAATAATTGCCAAAAACCTAGAAAATGGCTCTCAAGTACGTCTACAGTTCTGAGCATAATTTAACCAGCAGCATAATTTGCAGAAAGTTGCCAGGGTCATTGCTACAAATATGCAGAAATTTCTATTTTGGGTGCATTATTTTCAAGGTGAGGTGGACGCTGGAGTGGTCACGTACAGATAGAAAATTTCCCATTTAGAGTTCAGTAGTTGCAGTCCAAGTGTCCCCTTCCTTAATTTGAATTTACCATTCTCCACTTCATCAGCTGCTGATGAAAGGATACTGACCAAGACGGGATGTCTTTGTGGATTTCAAATGTGTTTCCATGGAATGTGATTCCCACTATAGAAATCAACAGGCTTACCCTTCTGACAGATAAGAATCATACGGATATTAAAAGAGAGTGTCTTTGCAAAAGATTATTTGCCTTTTTGATTCAGAAAATACAAGTTTTGAGAACAAAAATAAAGACTGACTGGCAGCATCGAAAGCATTGTTGTACAAATAATGTAATAATGTAGTGGTAGTCCCAAATAATACGTTTGTGAAATGCTCACAGTTGGAGTCTAAAAAGTAATACATTGTTTCATAACTATTTTATGTTAATATTTTGTGCTCCAATGATTGCACAGCATTAATCTTGTGACTGTATCCTAATCGTCTTTTTGTGTTTGCGTACAAGATCAAATTCGGACCGTGCAATTGGAACTGAGTTAAATCAAGCTTGTGTAGTTTACCTGCAAGCGAGGTGAAATAATTTGAGTTTATTTATGGTTGAAAGTAGTTTATCACAGCATTTAGTTTATTATGCTGATGTGGAATCCTCACCTGTTTAGTGTTAAGTGTAATAAAGGTGGTAGCAGTAAAACATTTGTAATTGCCTTTAATAGTGATTATTTTTAATGAGGGCATAAGTTATACATAATTTTATTTAACTACCAGTTTATTACAATTTAATAGTATTAAAAGATTGCTTTTGTCAGAAAGTAATTTTTACTTAAGTATATTAATTGTCGAAACATGAGTGTCACTTGTGAGACCAACATCTATTGCCAACTATGGTTGGCCTGAAGAAGATGATAGGAGGAGGAAATATTCCTTCAATGTTTATGATGATTCTGCTGCTAACACATTGGCCTTGGCAATAATTTCCATAATTAGACATTTATGTGCCTGCTGCCATTCTAATAGTGAACAGTGTCCCATCTAAGAGAGGCTGAACATTAGCATATCGCAATCAGCGCGAACTATATATATGAGGTTGATTTAAATTTAACCAATGCTTTGCAAATTTCCAAGAACTTGGGCTTCCCTGCAGTGAAATCGAGGTGGGAGACAATTCAATTACAGCTATAAGCTTGACATCTGCCTGCTGATGTGGAAAAATTGCCCAGGTCCATTTTGTGAACAAAAGCTGAGCATAATAAATCTGCACATCAGCCCCTTTTCAGTAAAACAAAACAAAGAACTAAGGATGGTGGAGATCTGAAACAAAACCAGATTGTTGATGAAACTCAGCAGATCTGGCAACATCTGTGGCGAGAACGCAGTTAACATTTCGAGTTCAGTAGCTCTTCATCACAACTGTTCGTAGCTAGGTGGTATTTATGCTGAAAATAAATACCACCTAGGACTGAGGAGTAGTGGTGAGTGGATAGATGGGAGTCCAGAGAAAGAGATAGAAGAAAGGAGTAGGCAAACAAGAGGATTACTGATAGTAGACCAAGGTAGAAGAGAAGAGTCGAGAGTGTGGTGCTGGAAAAGCACAGCATCCGAGGAGCAGGAGAATTTATGTTTTGGGCAAAAGCACTTCATCAGGAGTCTTCACTTTTGCCAGATAGAAGAGAAGCTGACTGACTGATAATGAGAGCTGAGAGTAGGAGAGAACGCGTCATCTGTGCAATAAGCAATCCATGTCATGACAGGACCAGGCGTGGAGTGGGCAAACCATTTGAAGGACAAATCAGTCTGTAAAAATTATTCAGTTCGATATTGGGTCCTAGAGACTGCAGGGTCCTCAAACATAAAATGAGATACCATTCTTCGAGCTTGCACTGCAGATTGCTGGAACTGCAACAGGCCTGCAACAGATATTTTGATCAGGAAGCATGGTGGTGTGTTGAAGTGGCAGGGAAATTTGGAGTCATTTTTACCCAAAGATCATGGGCATCCTGGAAAGCCGTCACCCAGTCTGCATTTCGCCTCCCCATTGTACAGGATAGCACACTCTGAACAGCAAATACAGTTGTGTAGATAGAGTGAAGTGCAGGTAGAAGGGGTTTTGGGGCCTTGGATAGTGAGGTTGGTGGAGGTAAATGGGCAGGTGTTACACCTTATGCAGTTGCATGTGGGCAGGTATTGAGAGTGAAGAAGGAGTGGACCAGGGTATCCCGAAGGAACAGTCCCTGTGGAATGCTGACAAAGGAGAGAAGAGAAATATGAGTCTGATTGTGGTATCCCACTGGAAGTGACGGAAATAGCAGCTGATGATCTTTTTGAATATGGAGGTGGTAAATGAAAATGAACCCTATCGTTGTAGGAGGGTCTTACTCTGACTCCATCCTTTTTTCTAACCCCACCTCCTGTCGAGTGTTTACTATCCCTTCTGACCTTCTGCTCTCTAATGCTGAGCGTTCTGTATTTAACAAACGTCTTAGTTTTATCCTTGTGCATTCCAACCTCAATGAATTTTGGGCAAGACACGCAATGAACTCTTCTTCTGTCGCCTTTGCCTCTTTGGCAGTTTCTTTGAACAAGAGTCCTCTCCCCATGCCACAAACCTCTTCACCCGCCTCCAACACTTTCCTGCTACCTGGAACCCTCCCTCTGGCCTTTTACCTGCACTCAACATGTTCAATGAGAACTGTTGATATGACATCAGTTGAGGGTGTGGGGCTGGAAAAGCACAGCAAGTCAGGCAGCATCCGAGGAGCAGGAGAATTGATGTTTTGGGCATAAGTCCTTCACTTGCTGAAGGGCTTATGCCTGAAACATCGATTCTCCTGCTCCTTGGGTGCTGCCTGACCTGCTGTGCTTT
Source organism: Chiloscyllium plagiosum (assembly GCF_004010195.1). Classification (NCBI taxonomy): domain Eukaryota; kingdom Metazoa; phylum Chordata; class Chondrichthyes; order Orectolobiformes; family Hemiscylliidae; genus Chiloscyllium; species Chiloscyllium plagiosum. Next base: position 38,033,781 of record NC_057731.1, read on the forward strand.
TCCAGCACCACACTCTCGACTCTGATCTCCAGCATCTGCAGTCCTCTCTTTCTCCGATATGACATCCATCACCTTAGTTTCTCTGGTCCCCACCCATCACACCGTCCAATACCCATTCAAACCTACCTCCCTCTGAACTGACTGCACTTCATACTGTTCGAACCAATCCTGACTTTGCCATCAACCATGCCAGCAAAGGTAGTGCTGTTGATTTCTGGCATACTGACCTCAACGTTGCAGAGGTTGAGCTCTCAGACATCTCCTCCAATCTTCCCCTGCACCATTACCCCACCTTCGAGCATTAGGCCATTGAATTCAAAGACTGTCACCAATCTCATCTCATCTCATCTGGCTATCTCCCCCCAATAGCTTCCCAGCTCATAGACCCACAATTCTGCACAGCACACTTGTAGCTTCTCCCCAAAATCCACAAACAGGACTGCTGAGCAGACCAGTTATTTCTGCCTGTTCCTGCCTCATGAAACCTACTTCGACTTGATTTTTTTCCCCTTATCCAATCCCTCCCCACTTTCATCTTCTTTATGTCGGTTTCAAAATTTCCAGTTAGCGGGCTCCAGCCCCCTCTTCTTTACCATACAATTCCCTTTACATTTCAATGCCTGTTATGCCTGTCCCTTTGTGGTGTACATGGAACATTCCTTGTTCCAGTACTATTCAGGCCCCCACCACAATTCTTTCTTTAGTACATCGATGACATCATGATGCTGCATTCTCTCTTGTCCAGAATTGGAAACATTTTAAAATTTTGCTTCCAATTTCTACTCTTGGCGCTCACCTGGTCCATTTCCAAACCCTCCTTCACTTCCTCAACATCTCTATTTTCATTTCCGAAGATAGCCTGGTCTCTAATATCCATTACAAACTTACTAAGTTACCTCGATTATACATCCTCACATGCTGTTTCTTGTAAAGACTCCATTCCATTCTCCCAGTTTTCTCATCTCTGTCGCATTTGCTCTGATGAGGCCACCTTCTGCAGGGCGGCCTCAGAAATGTTCAGCTTTCTCCTCAACCAAGGGTTCTCCACTAGTATTGTTGATAGGGCCCCTGGCTGTGTCCAAGTCATCTCCTGCACTTCTACTCTCACCCATTACTTTTCCTCCTCCAACAACAATAGGATCCCTGGGTCCTCACTCACCACCCCACCATCCTCTGCGGCCAAAGGATCATAAACTGCCATTGCCGTCACCTCCAACGGGATGTCATCATCCAGACATAGATTACCTTCTCCTCCTTTGTCAGCACTTTGCAGGAATTATTCCCTCCAGAACACCCTGGTCCATTCCTTTTCCATTTCCAACACCTCCCCATGCTACCATGTACCTTCCCATTCAACACTTGTCTGTTTTCCTCCTCCCTCCTTGGTACCCAAGGTCCTAGACTAGGCAATCTTTTAACATTTTGAGGTCAGTGTCTCTTATACTGCCTCATCTGCTGAGTTTTTCCAGCACTTTCTATTTTTTATTTCCAATTTCCAGCATCCATAAAATTTTACTTTTATTATGGTATAATGTTTTGGTTGCTGTTGGCACAATAGCTTTTTTTAAAAAATACATTATCCAAGGAGATTGCATGGTTAAGGGATCGTGTACGTATTGTTATGGGCAGGCCAAATGGATTTTCCTTGCCCTTCATTGAACACATTCACAGGTTTGAATAAATCAAGAAATAAATGGATAACTAAATTTAAGTTGTAATGAGATTAAAAGTTCCAGAAATCCTTTCACTAGTCAAGAAGTTACTAAATTAACATTAAAAAATTAGAAGGAATATGACCACACAGATATCTCAGTGATCAACCATAATAAATGGTTCAACATATCAAAATTATTTACAACCCTAGCCTAAAAAAGTTTTTGTTTTATTGTAAGTTAATGGGGAAAAAAAGCATGCTATAAATCACCAACCTCCAGAATTTCTTTTTATGATACAACAGAATAACTTTTGGTTTTATGACAGATACTTCCAGAAATTTTATTAAATGATAACCCAAGGGCATCTGATAATTTTCAATACTAGTCGTTTTGAAACACAAAATTATTTATGGATTAATAACAGTGATTTTCAGCTATATCTTTGACCTTAGACTTTAAAGTACTGAGTTCATTTGTGACTGCTTTTAGTGCAGGCATATTTTCAGAACACATTCGCCGTGTGTATTGAGAATGTTGCACTGAATATTTGCATTTGATAATTGTTATTGCCTCTAAATAGCACGCCTCTTGCAGCTCTATATTATGCTTTGGGTGGTATGTTCTCTGGCTCCTGATAGTCTCTATAATTGTGCAAGGTGACAATAGGACATTCTTCTCAAGGAGGGGGATCAGCCAGAAGTCATGGTCCACATAGACACCAATAACATAAGCAGGAAAAGGGGTGAGGGCACCAAAATAGAATTCAGTGAGTTAGGAAGGAAATTAAAAAGCAGGACCTCTAGAGCAGTAATCTCACACTTACTCCTAGTTCCACATGCTGATGAGCACAAGAACGAGAGGATTGATCAGGAGACTGATGCAAGGAGTGGGCATCAGAGTATTGAGGCACTGGGACATGTGGGACCAGTACGGGCTGACCAGGTTACATCTGGTTACATCAAGTTACATCAAAAATTCATCAGACATGTTCTGTGTTAAGAGACCTTTGGCAAAATGGACCTGTATTCACTTGAGTTTCAAAGAATGAGAGGTGATCTCATGAAACTCCAGAAATAGAGGGCATACTTTTAGGGTAAGAAGGGAAACATTTAAAAGGGACCTAAGGGTCAACTTTTTCATGCAGAGGGTGGTGCATGTACGGAATAAGCTGCCAGAGGAAGTGGTGGAGACTGGAACAAGTATAACATTTAAAAGGCATTTGGATGGGTATATGAATAGAAAGAGTTTAGAGAGATATGGGGCAAGTACTGGCAAATGAGACTAGATTGGGTTAGGGTATCTGGTCGGCATGGATAAATTGGACCGAAGGGTCTATTTCTGTGCTGTACATCTCTATGGCTGGGACTGGTGTACTCACAGGGAGGTTTGCTAGTGCTATTGGGTTGGTTGAAACTAGTTTTTCATGGGAATGGGAACTTGAATGATAACCCAACTTGAAAGAGATTTAAACTGGTAACAAGAAGTACAAAAGATCTGAGAGAAACTAAAAGACAGGAGGAACAAAACCAAGCTTTGAGTATGCCTGAATGTAAATGATGTCAAAAAGTCAAAGTTAAGGACGCTCTAGCAGAATGCACACAAAAATCCATAAAAAGATAGATGATCTAAAATTATAAATAGACATGAATGATTCTAATATAATTGCCATTACAGAAAATAGCTGCTTGGTGACCAAGACTAAATGCTGAATATTCAAAGATATGTAATAATTACGAAGAACTAAGAAGCAGGAAAAGGTGGCGGTGATAGTACAAGATATAATCAGTATATTAGTAAGGAAGGATCTCTGCTTGGGTGAAACTAAGAAATAGAAAGGGGCAGCAGACATTAGTTGAAGTTATTTATAGACCACCAAATAGTTGTGGCAGTGCATGGCATTGTATTAATCAGGCGATGAGAGAAGTTCATAGCGTGGGCAACACAGTAATCAAGGGTGACTCCAATCTGCATATAGTTTGCGTAAACTAATTAAGTATTAAAGCTGTGGTGGATCTGTTTCTGGAATATCTTAGAGATTTGTTTTTACAGCAGTATTTTGAAAAGACAATTAGAGGACTATTTTGGATTAAGTCTTATATAATGTAAAGGTGCTAAATAATTATCTTATTGTAAAAGAACCTTGAGAGATGAGTGACCACAATAGGATAGAACTTTACATTATTTTTGAAAGTGAGGTAGTTCAATCAGAAACAAGGTTATTAAATTTGAATAAGGGAGATTATGAAAACATGAGTGACAGTTGGCTGAATTGAATTGGGCAAATACATTTAGACTCAACATAGGGAATGTTTCTAAAGAACTATAACACAGCTTACAGCAATGATACGTTCCTTCAATTTGCAAAATCTCAAAAAGATCAGTTAACTGTGAGTGACAAGCTAAGAATTAAGTATTGTGCAAGATTAAAGTAAAAATCTTAGAGAGTGGCCAGAAATAGTCATAAATCTGAGGATTGGAAGCTTTACAAAGAAAAAGGAGAACCAAGGAGCCAATGAGAAAAGGAAACATTTGCCGAAGACAAATATGCGTCTATTAAAAGCAGAGTCAAGGGAATTTATAATGGGGAATACAGAAATGGCAGAAAAGATAAACAATTACCTAGTCTCTATTTACACTGGAGAAGACACAAGAAATCTCCTAGTAGCAGATATCTAAGTGTCCAGAGAACATGAGGAGATGTAAAATGTCAAATGTTTTCAGGAGGATTTGGACGGGGGATTGGGCAAGAATATGGCACATTGAATATAATGTGGATAAGTGTAAGTTTACACACTTAGTGGACTCCCGCGTAGAGAGCTCTCCACTGGGTATCCCACTGCAAGGTGGCAAATGGGCACTCCAAGGTGTGTCCAGGTGGTGGATGAGGAAAAAGAGGTGGATGGTGTGCAGCAGCAGTCCGTACAGAGCTCGTCGTGTTACGTCCCTGAGAGGGACAAAACTAAAATTCCGGAGGCGGCTCAGGTTGTGGGGTACAGGTTCCTGCAGGAAGTACGGGACCCTGGGGGCCAACAGCATTTATATAGTGCAGCTTATTGAATCTGATTAAATAGATCAAAGCAGCAATTAGAACAGTAAAAATGCCAAGTGGCTTACACCTAATACAAAGATGTTAATGTGGTAGAATTTCCTTTTTTAGATAAGATATCCGTTTACAACAATGTATCCCCATCAGAAAAAAAGTATACAAGGCACAACTTGGGAACTTGATGATTCAACCGATTTCAATTTCACAGAATGTGTGCATGTTAGTGGCTGAAGAAAGAGAAGTTACAAACTGAAGAGATTAAACTACTTGGCATCAGTAGAGATTAAACTCCATGGCATTGGTAGAATAACTCTCCAGCAAAAGTTTGCTGCAGGTAACACTGTTGGCACAGAAAGCATAAAAAGTTGAAAACGTACACGTAGTTCACAATCAAGATTTGTTACATTGGAGCCTGAGTGTATAACTAGCCATAAACATTCTTAAGATATCAGAGGGAGTCCAACTAGTTCCAAGTAAATAACTGGCACAGAAACAAAGCGTCATCATCCATGGGGTCAAGTCCCACCTGGTAGATGATTTCATTGGGTTCCTAGACTCATAGTAGAACCAAAAATGAAGAATGAGCCTATTAAGGTTACCTATGTCAGCATAAGAAAATTGTTTCATGCTTTCAGCAGGAAGGATGGCAAGTGGCTTGAAGAGGAACTTGTAGGTGGTGATATTCCCATGTATCTTCTGCCCTGTCTTTCTAGATTGTACTGGTTGTTGGTTTGGAAGATGCTGCCTGGAAGCCTTGGTGAATTTCTGCTGTGCATCTTGTCGATGGTATGCATGACTGCTACTGTGTATCAGTGTTGATGGAGTGAATGATTGTAGATGTGGTACGAATCAAGCAGGTTGCTTTGTCATGTATAATGCCAAGGTTCTTGAGGTTGTTGGAACTGCATTCATTGATGTAAGTGGATTTTTCTCCAATTGAGGCACCTTTGCAGAAGAGATTGCTTCAAGTCGGTGAGGATATTGTATTTTTCAGTGAGGCTTTATCTTGAAGCATCTTTCTGCACTCCTGGTAAGCCCTTGTCATGACAAAGCTCAAAGTAGACAACTTGTTTATGTCAGACATGCAATAATGTGACCCGTCCATTGCAGTTGATTAACCATAGCCAGTGCCTTAACGCTCGATTCTTGGCCTGAAGGAGGAGACTAATACTGTAACTGGACTTGAACGGTTTTGCTGAGATCTACAAACAATCAGAATCAAGATCAACAATCCTCAGGCAAATAACTCATCTTTCAAGTCAGAAGACAATGTGTTCTGAAAGAATTGTGAGATCTCTTGACCCTCTGAACCTGCAAAATCAGAGTTTTGGGGGGAGATAGAGTACTGGAAATTGTAAATATAGTTAGATACCTAAATGTATAAATATTAAAATGGGCATAAAAGGTGGAAATTTTATGTGAATTAAGAGTTTTAACAGTGTTTATATTGAAGCTGCATTAAGCTCTAGCCAATCTGATAATGACACACAGTCTTTGAGAAGCACTCTGACAGGCGGTCCTGATAGAATCAAAGGTGTCATATCTGGTTTCCAATAGTCTTTGTAACTATACCAACTAGTACCTATTGCTATTATGCAGTGGACTGTATCATGCTGTATAAGATGAATACCTCTTCCTGATGAAATTCAATAATGGTTTGTCCACTACCACTGATAATCAAATAAGCCCCTAGACACAGTATAAAAACAAAAATTGGTCACTACACTCTCCCCAACCATGAGCCAACAGTATTTGGTACCAAATCATGGCACATTTTTTCACACAAAGCTTCACTGAGACTGAGAACACTGACTATCTTGAAAAAGTGAAGATCATTATGACAATTGGACGCTCCAAGACTGAGATCGATGAATCTTGTTAGGTAAAGATATCAATGGATATGGTGCAATGACAAGACATGATGCAAGTTTGCTATGAAATAATAAAGCAGTAGTTGGAGGCTGAGTTTTCGACTGTTTCTAATGCTTGTAAATCTCTATAGTCAGAGTTGGTAAGGGTAAGTACATAGGTTGAGGGTTAATATCACCTAGTATGGTCGTATCACCAAGCACTAACTATTATCATTGATATAATTAGATATTACAATTCAAAATAGTCATAAACTACAAGATGGCCATTTGTGTTGCTGAAGTTAATCCAATAAAATATAGTCCTTAACTCTGGGATATAATCCAGTGGCTATTATGCTTTTAGATTTTGAGAATACTTGACAACGTAGCCTATTAATTATGAGCATACAGCAAGGCAATTCACATCTGACCATAAACAATAAGTACTTCAACTTCAAGTTAACTAGAAAATGTTGGAGTTATAATTAATGGAACCTCAGTTCTCTTATAATAACATCTTTAACCATCACACAATTTGTCAAAATATCCTATGGAAAGCAGAAATTAGAATTATCTTTCGTGGATTTTTTCCTTGTCTTGATAAATGAATCTTCTTGGGTAAAATGCTCCCTCGAGCTAATAGACCGTGTGCTTGTCACAGGCAAAACATAATGAGAAGTGTAGAAGAGCATGCCATGAGTAGCACCAAGCATACTTACAAATTAAGAGAAAATCTGCTGAAACTACAATGTGAGAGTATATACATGCTAAATAGTGGGAGCAGCAGGCACTGAACAAGCAAAGCAACCCTATACCCAATGGACCAGATCAAGTTCTGCAGCTTCACCACACTCAGTCATGAATAGTGTTCGACAATTAAGTAACAAACCTAACGTGGAGGTTCCTGAAAAATCTTCACCTTCAGTGATGGGGTATCCACCCAGCACAAAAGGAGAAAAGGTAAATCTGAAGCATTTACAACCACCATCAGTCAGAAATATCAAGTGGTGATCCACATCAGCTACCTGGTCTCCAGCATTATGGAAGCCTGTCCTTAGCCTATTTGATTCATTCCACTAGAAAACAACTGAAGGCCTTGGATACTGCAAAGGCTACGAGTCATGACAACATCCCAGTTGTAATTCTTGTGCTTCAGAACTAGCTGTGCCCTAACCCTAAGCCTTCCAGCACAGATACAACATTGGCATCTATCTGAGAATGTCACAAATTGCCAAAGTATATCCTGTCCACAAGAGGTAGTATCAAACGAGTCTGGCCAATCACCATCCCATCAACCAACTCTCAAACATCAGCAAAACAATTACAGGTATCTTTGCCAGTGCTCTTAAATGGAGCAACTCAGCACTAGCCTGCTCAGTTTAGGGTCTGTCAAGGACACCTGTCTCCTGACATCATTGCAGCCTTGGACAGCAGAGCTGAAGTCAAAAGGTGAGGTGAGAATTGCCACATTAAGGCAGTATCTGACTGAGTATAGCGTCAAGGAGCTTTGGCAACATTGAAGTCAATAGGAATCGGGGTAAACATTACTCTGATTGGAACCCAACCTAATACAAAGTGAGATCTTTGTTAAAGATGAATCGTTTTATCCCCACTGCATTGCAGCAAAGTGCCTCAGGGTGTTTTCTTAGGCCTAACCATCTTTGCCTCCATCAACATCAGATCAGAAGTGGGGATGCTTGCTGATGAATGTGCAACGTTCAGTGCCAGTCATAGCCATTCAGATAATGAAGCAGTCATGTTTGTATTCAGAAAGATACCAGCACCATCCAGGCTTGGGCTGAGAAGTGGTAAGCAATGTTTGAACCTCACAAGTGTCAAGCAATGACCATCTCCAGTGAGAGATTCAAACCACTCCCTTGTACATTCAAAAGCAATACCTTCAATGAGTCTGCCACCACCAACGACCTTGACCAGAGACTTAACTAACCAACTACTGTACATAAGTTCTGTGGCTTCTACAGCAGGTCAAATTATCTGAATTCTATGATAACTAGCTCACCTCCTCTTTTTCCAAAGCTCTCAGCATCTACTTGGCACATGCAAGGAGTGTGCACTTGCCTCAATAATTGCAGCTCCAACAACACATAAGGAACTCAATAGCATCAGGGGTAAAGTACCCAACTTAATTGGCACTCCATCCACACCCCTAAAGATTTACTTCACTACTGGCAACAGTCTGTACCATGTACAATTTGCACTGCAGCAACACACCAAGCCTCCAAGTGCACCTTTCAAACCTGCACTTCCTGCCATCCAGGGAAAACTACTATCTGCAAGTTCCCAGTACTCCACACACCGTACTGACATGGAACTGTCACTATTACTTCACTGTCGCTGAATTAAAATTCTAGATCTCCACCCCTAGCAGCAATATGGATGTTCCTACACAACACAGACTGCAGCAATTCAACAAGACAGCTCACTATCACTATTGTGATAGCAATTGGAAATGAGCAACAATGTTGGTGTTGCCTTCGATGCTCACCTATAAAAAAATAAAAGAACAATAAAGCCAAGAAGATTGCTGAAGAGTAGCATTTGAAATAATACATTGAGAATCACCAGTTTAAAAGGATGAAATGTGAAATGCAGTTGCACAATTAAGCTCTTTTGTATCCCTTAGTTGTTTGGAATTATTTGGTATTCAGTTTTTAAGGTAATACTTCAAACATTCTTGGACATCTGATATTTGGATCTCAGTAACGTGTGCTCTCTGAACATTACAATGTTTTGAAATGATTTCCGTGGCTACAGCTGTTTCTTCTGAAGTCCAGCATACCTGCAACTTCAGTGGCATTTCTACTTTTAAAAACAAATCTAGTCTGGACTGACCATACGGGAAATTGGAAAAATTCCCGAATGTTCCTTTGAAAGGTTCCACAGTGCTGCACTATCAGACACTCCTTTATCTGTGATGATCTCAAAGAAACTCGTGTCTTTTCAGGGGAACCAGTGCATCTCTGTATGTTGTCTGAGCTGCAGTTTTTTAGTGACCTTTTTTTTGATTTCTTAGTCACTGTCACTTTGTTCTCACTCTGATTCTGCCATAAGGATACAGAGCTGCTGGCATCCTGAACAGTAGCTTCCACTTAACAGGCAGAAGTTTACTCAGTAGCTTGTTTGATTTTTCTCAGCACCTTTAATCATAGTGGTGAATTGTCACATTCTCAGCTTGCTACTGCATTCTAAAATATAACGAGAGGTTCTCCAATGTGAAAATGTTCTATTTTTGACATTCCTCTAATTAAGGAGAGCCTAGTGTCCACTTGGTTTTCTTTTAAAGATGGCTATAAATTGAACTAACCTGAAGGTACAGAGCATTAGATATACCCTGACATACACCACAGTGAACTCATGATACAAGCTGACATTGTTCCAGGACACAGTATTTCAGAGAATTATTGCAACTGTAGTGTTGTTGCTCCCTAAACTAGCTTTGAGTGTAATTGAACACACCAACATTGAGAAATTGACATTAACACAGACATTCCAGTACACACATCCACACCTGCACACCATCACCCCCACCCCCGCCAACTCCCCGATATACACACACACACACACACACACACACACACACACACAATACAGACACAGCCATCTACACAAATGCGTGCGCGCATACCACATGGCTACACACATCTATACCCACCCCTAATGGGCATATTGTAAAGGATGTAGCTGCAGTAATAATGGATGCACTGGTAGTAAGGTTTTCAAGAACCCTTAAATTCTGAAAAAGTCCCAGAGGATTTGAAAACTGCCAAAAACACACTAATTCCTAAAGAGAGGGAGATAAAATCATGTAATCATCAGCATTCAAGAGGGCACTGAATGGTTCCTTGAATAGGAATGGATATGGGAAAAAGCAGAAGATTGGCGCTAGATAATCGAGCCAATGCGGACACGATGGGCAGAGCTTTTAAAAACATAATATAATCAAGTACAGCCAGCATGACTTCATGATGGGGAATTTATGCCTTAGGTGGTAACAAACAGAGTAAATAAAGGGCAACTAATAGATGTAATACATCTGAATTAATAAAAAGCATTCAAAGCACATAAGGCTACTCAATAAGAGGTGATGGTGTTGGGGGTAGTTTATTAGCATGGACAGAGGATTGGCTAACTAATAGAGAGTTGGGATAAAGGGGGAGTTTTCAGGATGGTAACCTATATAGTGGAGTGCCACAGAGATTGTTGCTGGGGGCACAAATATTTGCGATATAAATAACTTGGATGAGGGGATTGAATGTGTCATCATCAAGTTTGCAGTGGACACAAAAACATTTGGGAAGGCAAGTGATGATGATGACACAAGGAGTCTATATGGGGATATAGACAGTTAACTGGGAAAAACAACTTGCTCGATCAAATATAATGTGGGAAAATCTAAGGTTATGCACTTTGTCAGGAAGAATAGAAGAGCTAAGCATTATTGAAATAGGAAAAGACTGCAGAAAGCTGCAGCCACGAGGGGGATTTTTGGGTCCTATTGTTAAAATCACAACAAGCTAGCTTCCAAGTTCACCAGACAATAGGGAAGTCTTGCTAAAACTATACAAGGCACTGGTAATACCATCATTGAAATACTGTAAACAGTTTGTCTGTCATCTAAGAAAAAAATATGCTGTCAAGGGAGGCAGTTCAGAGATGGTTTTCTAGGCTGATACCAAGTATAGAAGGATTTTCTTCTGATGAGAGATTGAATAGACTAGAATTCTGCTCATTAGTGTTTAGATCAGAATGGTGCTGGAAAAGCACAGCAGGTCAGACAGCGTCCTAGGAGCAGAAAAATCAACATGTCAGGCAAAAGCCCTTCATCAGGAATAGACAGGAAGCCTCCAGGGTGGAGAGATAAATGTGGGGAGTGGGGAGGAGGTAAGATGGGGGGAGGGGGAATGAGGAAACTGTTGAAGTCCACATTGATGCCCTGGGGTTGAAGTGTTCCGAGGCGGAAGATGAGGCGTTCTTCCTCCAGACGTCAGGTGGTGAGGGAGCGGCGGTGGAGGAGACCCAGGACCTGCATGTCCTCGGCAGAGTGGGAGGGGGAGTTGAAATGTTGGACCACGGGGCAGTAGGCTTGATTGGTGCAAGTGTCCCAGAGACGTTCTCTGAAGCGCTCTGCGAGGAGGTGTCCGGTCTCCGCAATATAGAGGAGAACACGTTGGGAACAACGAATACAATAAATGATGTTGATGGATGTGCAGATAAAGCTTTGATGGATGTGGAAGGCTCCTTTGGGGCCTTGGATGATGGTGAGAGAGGAGATGTGGGCGCAGATTTTGCAATTCCTGCGGTGGCAGGGGAGGGTGGTTTGTTGGGGGGTGTGTACCTGACCAGATAGTCATGGAGGGAGCGGTCTTTGCGGAAAGCGGAAAGGGGTGGGGAGGCAAATATATCTCTGGTGGTAGGGTCTGTTTGGAGGTGGCGGAAATGTCGGCGGACGATGCTGTTAATGCGAAGGTTGGTAGGGTGGAAAGTGAGGACCAGGGGGGTTCTGTCCTTGTTACGGTTGGAGGGGTGATTTGAGGGCGGAGGTGCGGGATGTGGATGGGATGCGTTGGAGGGCATCTTCAATCACGTGAGAAGGGAAATTGCGATCTCTAAAGAAGGAGGCCATCTGGTGTGTTCCGTGGTGGAACTGGTCCTCCTGGGAGCAGTTACGACAGAGGTGGAGGAATTGGGAATATGGGATGGCATTTTTGCAGGAGGTAGGATGGGAAGAGGTGTAATCCAGGTAGCTGTGGGAGTCGATCGGTTTGTCAAAAATGTCGGTGTCAAGTCGGTCGTCAGTAATGGAGATGGAGAGGTCCAGGAAGGGGAGGGAGGTGTCAGAGATGGTCCAGGTGAATTTAAGGTCGGAGTGGAATGTGCTGGTGAAGTTGCTGAACTGCTCAACCTCCTCGCTGGAGCACGAGGTGGTTCCGACGCAGTCATCAATGTAGCGGAGGAAGAGGTGGAGAGTGGTGCCCTGGTCATGGCGGATGGAAATGTAGAGGGATTGGATGTTCATGGTGAAGATGAGGCGTTGGGGACCAGGGAAGCGGAAGTCTTGAAGGAGGTGGAGGGCGTGAGTGGTGTCTCAAACATATGTGGGGAGTTCCTGGACTAGGGGGGATAGGACAGTATCGAGGTAGCTGGGGATGAGTTCGGTGGGGCGGGGCAGGCTGAGACAATGGGTCGACCGGGGTGGTCAGGCTTGTGGATCTTGGGAAGGAGGTAGAATCGGGCGGTGCATGGTTCCTGGACTACAAGGTTGGAAGCTGTGAGTGGGAGATCTCCTGAGGTGATGAGGTTCTGTATGGTCTGGGAGATGATGGTTTGGTGATAGGGGGTGGGGTCATGGTTGAGGGTGCAGTAGGAGGAGGTGTCTTTGAGTTGGCGTCTGGCTTCAGCGGTATAGGTCAGTGCACCAGACTACCACTGCACCCCCTGGCTTGATGGTGAAGTCGGGACTGGAGAAGAGGGAGTGGAGGGCTGCGCGTTGTGAGGGTGAGAGGTTGGAGTCGGGGAGGGGGGTAGACAGTTTGAGGCGGTTAATGTCTGGGCAGCAGTTGGAAATGAAGAGGTCGAGGGCGGGTAACAGGCCAGCGTGGGGTGTCCAGGTGGATGGGGTGTGTTGGAGGCAAGTGAAGGGGTCCTCAGAAGGTGGGCGGGAGCCCTGATTGTAAAAGTAAGCTTGGAGGCAGAGGCGGCAGAAGAAGTGTTCTGCTCATTAGAGTTTAGGAGAATGAGCAGAAACCTTATCAAAACTTTATTGAGGGATAGCTTTGGCCATTGGTATTATCACTCGACATTTAACCCAGAAAAACCATGGTAATGTTTTGGATTCAAATCCCACCATGGTAGATGGTGAAGTATAAATTCAATAAAAATCTGGAATTAAGAGTCTAATGATGACCATGAAACCATTGCCGATTGTCAGAAAAGTGCATCTGGTTTACTAATGGCCTCGAGGGAAGGAAGCTGCTGTCCTCATGCAGTCTAGCCTACATGTGACTCCAGACAATGTGATTGATACTTTACTGCCCTCTGAGCAATTAGAGAAGGGCAATAAATGCTGACTTAGCCAGTAATGCTCAATTCCCATGAACAAATTACAGAAAACACACAAGATTCTTATTGAGGCTGACAAGATAGATGCAGAGAGGTTATTTCACTTTGTGGTAGAGTTTAGGACCAGAGGGCATAATCTCAGAATAGGAGCCACCCATTTAAGACAGACATGAGGAGGAATTTCTCATCCCTGATGGTGATGGATCTGTGGAGGTCTTTGCTGCAGAGAGCTGTTGAGGCTTGGTTATTAAGTATATTTAAATGGAGATAGACAGATTTCTAATTAGTCAGAGAATCAAGCATAATGGGATAAGGCTGGAAAGTGGAGGTAAGGATTATCAGATTAACTATGATCACATTGAAAGGTGGAGCAAACTTAATGGGCTAAATAGCCATCTCCTACATGTTGAGATCTTAGATTCATACTCCCAACAAAGCCACGTGTACGTGCCTATCTGTTTACATGCAGGTATCCTCTTCACATACACACACACACACCCAGGTACATCCATCCTTATGTATACATGAATCACCACAGCACCACATTGGGATTAAAATTTAGAGACTGCAGTGGTTCATAAAACGCTTCCGCCATCTTCTCAAAGGCAATTAGGGATTGACAACATGCTCGTATTCCTTGAAAGCATAAAATGAACAGTTATGCACATTTCTGCATTCATGTACAAATCCATGAGACATACAGAAACCATTTATTTTGTCACAATACATTGCCAACCATGGAATTCCTTCAAAAAATACGAATCAATGCTGCTTGGAAAATTTATTCATAATTTGGTTATGATGAGGAGAAGCAGAGTTTTCTCAGGTTGAAAACAGTAAATGTTAAGGTCTTCTCTGAGTTATATATTCATGATTTGGAGATGCCGGTGTTGGACTGGGGTGTACAAAGTTACATATCACACTATACCAGGTTATAGTCCAACAGGTTTAATTGGAAGCATTAGCTTTCGGAGTGCCACTCCTTCAACCACCTAATGAAGGAACGGCACTCCGAAAGCTAGTGCTTCCAATTAAACCTGTTGGACTATAACTTGGTGTTGTGTGATTTGTAACTGAGTTATATATATTAATTCAGTTAGGTGACATATTATATTGACTCATATCCCAGTATCTTAATTACTTTTGAGATGTCCATTTTTCTCTAAGATGTCAAAACTATGGACTCCATATCACCCTTAGTTTGGCCTTCTTCCTACCTATAACCAATAGCTCATCTTTCTAATTTTTTTCCAGTTACAATGGTTTCTTCACAATTAGTCTTAATTTCTCAACATTGATTATAATATGGTATTCATATAAGTATTGTAACATTTTCTATTACTTTCCATGTGTTTAGGACCATTAGATAATCTCAGTAAAACCAAACAATTACAGGCACTTTAATGACTTGAATTGGCAATCCCTTTTTTATAAGATGATTCTATTTCAAAATAACATTTATAAACATAGTTTAAAAAAATTCTGAGGCATGGAAAATACTTTATCCAATGACCATAGTGACCAAAAAAGCACAATTCCTGTTAGTGAGTTGTACAAGCATTCACTCCTTGAGAGAGAATAATTTCTATGTCCCTATGAATACTGTGTAAAACAAAACCCCATTGCACAAAAGCCAAATCTTAAAATTAATTCATGATTTGTGCTGATCTATGTATGTCCCAGGTTTTAACTTGTATGGGTTGTGGTGCATTGAAGGTTCTCTGCAGTTCATAATTTACGGGAATCTGTAGTTTCAGGTTGTCTCTTACAATGTTCCCTGTAAGCTGTGTGGCCCTGCAGCTATCTAAGGTTTTCCACAAAGGTTGCATAACAAATGCTTCCTTCATGGTGTGTGCGAGATCCACAAAAAGTGTAAAAGGCTCGTGCATTGCAAAAAATAATTGAAGGATGTGTTGTCTCCTGTATACTCTACCAGGTATGATTTTTGGATCATAGTATGTGTTCATTGTTTTGAAAGAGTACATTCATACAGGTTTTATTGCTGTTTTACACTTTTAAAGTCAATTAATACAAGAGCAAGACATCAAAACTCAAGATGCATTATGTTATATTGCTACTTTACAAGGGCCAGTCAAACTCAGTGTTGAACATAAAGCGAACAGATAAATTGTTCTTTCAGTTGTAAACTATTAGATAAAGCATGAAGTTATCAGATGCCTGCACACAATTTCTTTGTTGTTGTATGTAAACATACAAATTCAGTCCCATGAATTTTATCCTCCATTCAATAAAATCATGTCTAATCTGAATACTCCACATTCCCACTTGTCCCTGATAGGCTCTCACCCCCTTGCTTGCTAAGCATTGATCCACCCCTACCTTAAAAACATTCAAAGATTTTGTTTCCACCAGATTTTGAGGAAGAGAATTCCAAAAATAAATAAAAAGTCCTCTGTAAAAACAAATTCTCCTCATCTCTGTCTTAAATGGGTGACCTGCTGTTTTTAAATAGTAACCTCCTAGTACTACCCTTAGCAGAGTGGAAGATTAGATTAGATTTCCCATACAGTGTGGAAACAGGCACTTCGGCCCAACAAGTCCACACTGACCCTCCGAAGAGTAACCCACCCAGGCCCATTTCCCTCTGACTAACGCACCTAACACTATGGGCAATTTAGCATGGCCAATTCACCTGACCTGCGCATCTTTGGACTGTGAGAGGAAACCCACATAGACACAGGGAGAATGTGCAAACTCCACACAGACAGTCGCCCGAGGCTGGAATCAAACCTGGGACTCTGGTGCTGTGAGGCAGCAACGTTAACCAGTGAGCCACTGTGCTACCCTTAGTAGAGTGAAAGAGTGTGCAGAAATTAGACTATGAGAAGTGGTTAAGTTCACCTTGTACTCTTTGGGTTAGGAGAGACAAATGCCTATTTGAAGTTACCAAAAAGTGAAATGACCGAGTAAAACTCAATAGGTTGTTTGCTGCAATGAAGGAATAAAGTAACAGGAGGCATAATTTAATAATTAGGAAGCTCTAAGTCAGATGGAAAGTGAAAAACTTCCCTTTCACACAGTGGTTAAAAAAATGCAAGGAGCCAGGAAAGCCACCGAATCAGACAGCACGGAAACAGGCCCTTTGGTCCAACCAGTCCATGCTGAACATAATCCCAAACAAAACTAGTCCCAACTGCCTGTACTTGAGCCATATCCCTCCAACCATTTCTTAGTCATGTATTTATCTAAATGTTTTTTAAACTTTGTAACTGTAACCGAATCTACCACTTCCACTGGAAGTTCAATCTGCACATGAACTACTTTCTGTGTGTAAATAAAATTGCCCCTTTGTCTTTTTGAAATCTTTCTTCTCTGACTTTAAAAATGTGCCCCCTAGTCTTGAAATCCTTCATGGAAGGGAAAAGACACCTGCCATTCGCCTTATCTGTACCCCTCATTATTTTAATAACCTCTATAAGGTCACCTTTCAACCTCCTACGCTCCAATGTAAAATGTCCCAGCCTATCCAGCTTCTCCTTATAACTCAAACCCTCCATTCGAGACAGCATCCTGGTAAATCTCTTCGGAAATATGCATGTTGAAGAATTAGCAGTGTTCATTTCTGGAGCAGTATAGTGAGAAGGTAGGCATTTAAAAAAGACATCAGTCCAAAGAAATGACTAACTGGTTTCCTGTTCCTAAAATTCTTAAAATTCTTGAATTATGTTGAGGCAGATACACACAAACCAGTACTTGAAGTATACCTGGATTTGAGTATGCTGAAAAATGTTCACATTTTGTCAAAGCTTTTTGTCATGCACTCATGAGGACAATTTGCAACAGTATAAATGTAAAGGAAATGAACATTTACATTCATCTTCTTACAAAATGTACTGGTGAGTGCAAGTGGAAAGGCTTAACAAAATGTGCCATCTTCAGTAAGACTCAAGTTCTGGATGACCAAGTCACTATCTGTATACATGAATTTCCAAAAGGCATTTGGTAATGTCTCACAAAGTGTTAATAGACAAGATAAGGGCTAATGGTATTGGATGTACTATAGTAACATGAATAGAGGATTGATATTGAACAGAAAGCAGACAGTAAACATAGGCAGGGCATTTTGAGGTTGTTAGACAGTGAATGGTGAAGTGTCAGATAGGTCGGTTCTGGGGTCCTCAGCTATTTACAATATATGTTAATGACTTCTGTGAAGAGAAAGAATGTAATGTATCTGAAGTTTGATAATGATACAGTCTTGGCTGGAAAGGTATGCTTTGGGCATATCTGTGATGCAATGAAATAGTCAAGTGAGTAGGTCACAAGGCAATAGATAGCTTAAAATGTAGGGGAGTTTGAAGTCATTCACTTTGGTTATTAGAATAGGAAAAGATATTCACAGAGAGTTGAATGTATTCATATAAGAAACACAGAAAGTTAGCATGTAGGTACAAGGTGCAATAGGAAGTCAAATGGCATATTGGCCTTTCTCACAAATAAAAGATTGGAGTAAATAAGTTTTGTTAAAATTGTACAGAGATTTAGTGAGACCACATCTGGAGCACTGTGTGTAGTTTTTTTGGTCTCCATATTTAAAAGATACATTGCATTGGAAGTGGTACAGCATAGGTTCCCTTCCTTGGACTCTTAGACTTTGATGAGAGGACTACATTCTCTGTGTAGAAGAGTGATTTCATGGTGACTTAATTTATAAAAATTCTAACTGAGCTTGATATAGTAGATACTATAAGATTGTCTCTTCAGTTTGAAGAAAATGAAGACAGTCTCAGGATGAGACCATTATTTATAACTGAGTTGAGGAGGAATGAAAGGTTTCTAACACTTTGGAATTCTCCCTCCCTATCCAGACTGGGAAAGATAGATTTTTGGTGTTTTAGGAATCAAGGGATATGGAGAATAGGAGGAAAGTGGAGCTGAAGATCAGCCCAAGAGCACATTCAGTGGTGAAGCAGTTTCGTTGGACTATTTGGTCTATTTCTGCTTTATTTCTTGCGCTTTTATATGAGTGTCTTCTTATGAAGATGTGTTATCCAAAGTATTCATTTACAATATTGACTGGATATGTACCTTTTGTATATATAGATATATACACACTACTTGTCTTGCATTTTTGAAAAACAATTTTGGAAATCAAAAGGTACTGGTTACAGTAGCAGCAATGTTGCACTTTCAAGGAACAGACTGCTTAGATAGAAACATGGCTTTTTCCCAGTCCCTGAGTAGTGTGGGAATTGGCAATAAATTGAGTGAATCCATATGAGGTCAGCATTGAGTCGTTTTTCATTGTCAGGAGCAGAAAATTTCATTTTCCAACATTCAATTGTTGAATGATAAGATGAGATTCTCGCTGGACTGTGGCAAGAGCTCTATTTGCTTGCATGTACAACTTCATTATGACATCATCTTAACTCAGTGATATTTAGTTTCCAACCTTTCCACCCGCCATGTAGAAACTATATGATAATGCCCGACATGAAAGTCAGGGCAGCGATCTGGTGACTCCAGCTCATCACTTGCTTCTCTGGAACTCCCATCAGTCACTAATTCCCAAGGGCACGCTCATGGGCAGTGACCATACACAGCTCCTGACCAACATGGCTTCCAGGTTCTCACCAAACGACAGTACCAATTACTCTCTGTCCAACATGAATGAGGTGAAGAAAACCAACCATGAAAGGTACCTGCAGACTGCCAACTCTTGACTTGATATACAGCTGAACTTTAAAGATGGCACTGGTGGCATTGGCCAGTGCTTCCACCTGTGCCAAGAGGGAGAATATGATGTGCAGGGTGCCATAAGAACACAGTGCATAGTTAATAAGATGCATTTGGAAAGATAGCATGAGAAAACTCAGTAGGGTTTGCTGAGGGAAACCCTCCAAATTGTCAAAAATGACACTCTGCCAATCAGGTCAGATTTAGCCCACAAAAACTGCAACATGTTCAGCGAGTGATCACATGACCAAGGAGACACTAGTATTGGATTCAACTTTTGAGATAACTTGCCTCAGGAGCAATAGCCCCTTCCTACTCTCTCTCTCTCTCCTCTGATTGAATTTTGAAAGTTGAAAACTATTATAAGACCTCGTCCTATATGTGAAGAGTTCCTAAATTCAGATTTGCCACTATCTCCAACTGCTTGTATGCAAAGTGTCTTCAGACACAAGCTGGCTTTCGAATGATCTGTGCATTTTGTTTCTGAATATACCTATTACTTCATAAAAATACTTTTAAGGTGACACTCCACAGAATTTTTATGTTATTTCATGACTTGCTGGTTGCATGTGTGTATATGTTATTTTTCTAGATGTGTAGTTATATATAATTGTACAGTTTAATTTTTCTTGGTCACAGTCTTTACATTTAGCTTGAATAAGTTTTTTTATTGCAATAGATTAGCTCTTTATTTGCTATCTGAGGAACCTGGCTGATTTCTTTTTCTAGTACTGAACGATATTTGATATATATAATTGGCAATATCACCTCTCCTTAAATTCACGCTTTGTTGTGGCTGGTGTGACAATGAAAGGAATCAGTTCACCATCCTAATTGGATCATAGCAGTGAGGTTAAAAGGATTGAAAATGGGCCAGGACCTGGAAACATCAATATAAACCACGTGTCTGAAAAGTTATTGTTTATTGGGTAAAATGAAAGAATGAAGCTAACTGTTCTCCAATTTGTTCAAACATAGAAATATGACTGATTAATATCGTGGAAATCCTACTTGTTCTTCTTGTTCATGTCTTTATGATTCTAAATAATGATCAGTTGAAATATAGATACAATAGAGTAACATTATAAATAAATACGACCAATTGTCTGTCTTAGTTTAGTGACTTTCATTTGGATTGACATTTTGCATCAATTGCTTCTCAATTATTTTGAGATTTTGAAAAAAATCTGATGGCTATGTAAGATAATCCATTTAATCTTGCAAAGATATCTCATTGTGATGATTATCTCTGACCCAATTCTTCTATTTTGCTTTGCATCTAATCATTCATAAACAAATCACCTTATTGTCAGCTGAAGGTTATGATTGGAAGTACCACAGCTGTGGAGAAATCTTTTGAACAGTACATTATGCTTTCTTCAAGCTAATAATTTTTTTAAAAATAATTTCAAAAGCAGCTTTCTAAATTCTATGACTTCTGTGAAATCTTGAGTTGCACTAAAGCACTTTTGTGCAATCGTTTGGCCTGCTTTGGCATAGAAGTGGAATTAAATAAACTAATTTTAGTTCTTGTGGAGCTCCACTCCCACTGCAAGCTTGATTAATGGTATGACAGCATTGTATTATAAATTTCCATGCTGTGATAATTGGAAAGCGCAATATACTGTACCAAAGTAGGCAATCTTTATTTGGCAGTTTTGGTTTTACATATATTATTTTATGTTTCGCAGGGAGCCCCCAAACCTATTGCTGTGGAGCCCTGTTCGGGAAACAAAGCTGCAGTTTTGACAGTTTTTATATGCCTGCCACGAGGTTCAACTGGTACTCCTCCTCCTGGACAAACAGGTGAGACAAATCTTTGAATTTGGTGCTCGAAATCCGTAGAAAGGATTGAGAATTGCTTTCTCAGAATTCATCTGACAAATCAATTTATATGGAATTACACAGAATTCAATAGGATACACAACACAGAACCGTGCCATTCTACCAACTAGTCCCTGCTGCCATTTATGCTGCACTCATTGTAACCCTCCATTCCCTTCTACCTCATATACTTGTCTAGCTTCTCTTTAAATATATCTGTACTATTCATTTTATGCATTCCCTGTGGAAAGGAGTTTCACATTCTCACCATTCTTTCTATAAATATGTTTCTGTTGAACTCTCATTTGAATTTCTAGATGACTATCTTGTACTGATAAGCTTTAGTCAAGCTCTTTCCTACAAGAAGAAATATTTTCTGTATCCACTGTATCAAAAAATTTCAGACTTTTCAACATATCTATGGCATTACCCCTAGCCTTTTTGCTGGACAAAAGAGAACCAATCTGATCATCTGATTTTCTGATACGTACGTCCATATGTTTCTGGTATCAAATTGCAGTTTTTCTCTGCACCTTCTCCAGTGTCTGTGTATAGTTTTGTATATGGCAACTTTTGGGAACTATGTCTTCAATTTAAGATAAAATATAAGGAGTGAGGTGATCTGCAATACAGTCTGCCCAACAGAAGCTGGTGTGGTTTGTTTGTTGGAGGTTAAAGGGACCAAGGTCTTTTACTGGCAAGGAGGTGCAAAGTATTTACACTTCAAAAGAATGACAGCAGCCTATATGCTCATAGATGTTATGGACCAAATATATCAGCGAGGTAGCCTAGACGCTAATTTTTATCTTATGTAAAGGTAAGTGTAAGACGCTGTGTTCCAGATGTAATGCAATTGGCTAGACTACTCGGCTGTAAGCAAAACACACTTTATTCTTACCCTAAAGTTAAATGCAAACTAAAGAAAAAAGAATTAATGTAACTTTAACTCTATTGGAAATCTTAACAGAATAATAAATTAATTAACTACTAAACAGCAACTGTTCCAATTTATTAACATCCCATAAACACACCCTTGGCAAAGGCAAATTGAGTAAAATGATTTTGGGAGCAGAGAGAACTCCAGCTTTTTTGCTGTGGCCGAGGTAGATGTAGTAGCTTCTACAGCCATCTTCAAACCCTAACAACAGTTGAAAGCTAAATTAAAAGCCTGGTTCTGTGGGAGCCTGACTCCACCAGTTTGTGCTTCTATTATTCCAATTTTTGAAAAAACCAAAAGCCTCACAAGCTGTTTACTTCATTACTAATAGGCAGCTCTACTCCTCTATCCTAAAATCTCTCTTCAAAATAAAACAGGACAAAATACACCTTTGAAAGCCATAGTATCATCACACAGTGGATAAAGTAAGAGACCTCAAAGTCTTGGTATATTGAAAAATTTGTCTTGTAAAGAATTGTGTTCTAAACTAACCATTTACATTTAAAATAAAAGATGGTTTAAAATGTAATCCTGCTAGACTATGCTTGCCAATTTGGTGTTGTCCAGAAATTTAGAAAGTGTTTTTTTGATTCCAAAGTCCCATCTTTAATGATCAGAAATGTAACACTATTTTCAGTATCTAGGTTTAAAATCCATAACAGTTCATCTTCCATTCTGGATTAGCTGTGGCTCTCAGTTGTTCACATTCTCAACTCTGCTTCAGAAACTTATGCATTCAGTAAAGAAGTTGTGATTTCATAGCCACTCCAGAACTTGAGAACAAACATCGAGGCTGAGTCTGCATTTGCTTACTTGGGTGGATATAAAAGATCCCATGGCACTATTTCAAAGTAGAGTTTGGGGAACTGCTCTCAGCATCCTGGCCAATATTTATCCATCAAACAACTTCACAAAATAATTATCTGGTCAATATTACGTTGTTGTTTTAAACAGCTTGCTACACATAAATTGGCAGCTGTGTTTTCTACTTAACAGCACAAAAAGAACAACAAACTATGTTTATGTTCTGTCTTTAATGTATTGAAACATCCCGGATCACTTCACGGGTGCAATTATGATACAGATAACAGCTGACTACAGACTTGGGCAAACAGGCGGGTTTAGGCTTGCCTTCAAAGACAAAAATGAAGTAGGGTGGTGGAGAATTGTTGCAAGGATATTCCAGAGTTTGGGGCTAGGTAATAGCTACCAACGTTGGTGTGAATAAAATTGGGAATGCACAAGAGGCCAGAATTAGAACAGTGCAGATATTTCGAAGGGTGGAAGGCTACAGGAAGTTACAGAGAAAGGAAAGATTGAAACAATTCACGAATTTGAAAACGTGGATGACAGTTTTTAAATCAAGACATTGCTTTTGTCCAGGAACCAAAATGGGTCAACGAGATTTAGGCTGACAGGGAAATGGGATTTCTTGCAAGTTGGGACATGGATAGTGGAGTTTTAGATGACAAGCTGAGTGTGCATTGGAATAGTCATGCAGAGATAACAAAGGCAAGAATGAGGGTTTTGGCAGCAGATGATTTGAGATTGGTTGAATTTGATGGTGTTATGAAAGTAGAATGAGTTGATCTTAATATGATGTCGATATTTGCCAGAAATTCAACAGATATCAAATCTGTTCTTAATAAATTGATTTTATACTTGTAGGAGAAAGTGAGGACTGAGATGCTGGAGGTCAAAGTAAAGCGTTTGCTAAGTGTGTGGATTCTTCTCAGGATGAAGAACAGCAGATCTTATATTGTGCCAGGGAGAGAGAGATGGAGTCGATAACAAGGGAATGAAGTTTTGAGCAGCTACCAAGAACAATGACTTAATTCTTCTCAATATTTAATGGAAGGAATTTCTGCTTATCTTGTACTAGATGTTGGACAAGCAGTCTGATAACTTAGCAACAGTGCAGGAGTTGAAAGAGGGAGGGAGGTAAGGCTGAGGGTCATGAGCGTATAAGAAACCCAGTGCTGTGGTTTTCGATGAAATTGCCAAGAAGCAACATGTAAATAAAAATTAGGGGGAACAGAAGAGATAACAGTACAGGAACAGGAAGAGAAGTCATTGCAAGAGATGTTCTAAATAGGATGGGTGTTACAACTCACAAGGGCTGTTCTTGAACGCTGCTGCAGATACCAGGGGACCTCCCTCACTGCTTGCTGTTTCCACATTGGGCTGTGACACCATCACTGCAACTGCCTTTGAAGCTGTCACCTCCCCCATCTCCCCCAGGCCTTGGAACATGGCTGGGCAGGACCCACTCTCACACTGAGAGAGCGCCATGAGCCACCAAGAGACCAGGCTAAGACACTGGCACCAGCCACGAGAGACTGGGCTGAAACACTGCCACAAACCACTGGAGAACAGGCTGAGACACTGCCAAGAGTTGCAAGAGACTGGGCTGAGACATTGCCAAGAGTCGTGAGAGACCGGGATGAGACACCACCGTGTGCTGCCAAGAGACCGGGCTGTGACACTGCCAAGAGCCACCGAGAGAGCAGGCTGAGACATTTCCAATAGCTGCAAGAAACCGGGCTAAGACACCGCCAAGAGCCGCAAGACTGGGCTGAGACACCGTCCCGAGCTGCGAGAAACCAGACTGAGACACCGCCATGAACAGCAAGAGACCGGGCTGAGACACTGCCATTTGCCAATGAGAGACCGGGCTGAGACACCGCCATGAACAGCAAGAGAGCGGGCTGAGACACCACCATTTCTGATGAGAGACTGGGCTGAGACACCGCCATGAACAGTGAGAGACCGAGCTGAGACACCGCCATGAACAGTGAGAGACCGGGCTGAGACACTGTCATGAACAACAAGAGACCAGGCTGAGACACCGCCATTTGCTGATGAGAGTCTGGGCTGAGACACCGCCATAAACAGCGAAAGACCGGGCTGAGACACCGCCATGAACAGCGAGAGACCGGGCTGAGACACCACCACAAACAGCGAGAGACCGGGCTGAGACACCACCACATACAGCAAGAGACCGGGCTGAGACACCACCACAAACAGCGAGAGACCGGACTGAGTTACCGCCACAAACAGCGAGGGACTGCGCTGAGACACTGCCACGAACAGCGAGAGACCGGGTTGAAGAACTGCCATTTGCCGATGAGAGACTGGGCTGAGACACTGCCATCTGGCAATGAGAGACCGGGCTGAGACAGCACCATGAACCACTGAGAAACCAGGCCAAGACACTAGCACATGCCACCAGGAGACCCAGCCAAGACACCACCGTGAGCCTCTGAGAGACTGGGCTGAGACTCTGCCATGCACTGCCAAGAGACCACCATGTGCCTCCAAGCGAGCAAGCCGAGACACCACCATGTGCCTCTCAAGAGACAAGGCTGAGACACCACATGGGTGCCTCGCCGGGTCCGTGCTGAGACCGGGAAAATAAACCAAGAAAGAAAGAAGAAAAAAGGAAAAAAAAGGGGAAGAAACAAAAAAGAAATGATGGAACGGATGAGCTCCGGCTGAAACGTCCTACTCTGCTGTCATCTTTTGATGTTGGTAAGATGAGAAGGCAGTTCATGATCCTTATTCACAGAGTTTGTGAGATCATTCTTCTGCTGATCAGGATGCTGCTTCTTGATCTTTCTGCTGCAGAGACTTTCACTTGTTTGCAGGAGGCACAGGGTGATTGCTTCCTATGTATAAGGGTCTTTAATTTATCAATTAAAAGTCGTAACTTAGACCAACTGGACGAGGGCATAGTAAACAAGATAACTTCAGACTTAAAAGCTTTTTACTGCAGAACAAAAACAGCTCCTTCTACTCCAGGTTTCTCTCAAAACATTCAGACCCCCAAGCTGTTCAACTGCCTGGGAGCCAATCACATCACTGTGGGCAGGGAGAAGCTTTTGTCCTTAATAAGTGGCCACAAGTCTACACACCAGTCAGCTACCTGTTGCTAGCCACAGCTACATTCATACATATCCCTTGGCTCTAACTCGTATGCAGAACTTAAAAATGTGTTGCTGGAAAAGCGCAGCAGGTCAGGCAGCAAAAAAATGAGCAGGAGAATCGACGTTTCAGGTATAAGCCCTTCTTCAGGAATGAGGAGGGTGTGCCAAGCAGGCTACAAGCAGGCTAAGATAAAAGGTAGGGAGGAAGGACTTGGGGGAGGGACGTTGGGAATACGATAGGTAGAAGGAGGTTAAGGTGAGGGTGATAGGCCGGCGAGGGGGTGGGGGTGGAGAGGTCGGGAAGAAGATTGCAGGCCAAGAAGGTGGTGCTGAGTCTGAGGGTTGGGACTGAGAAAAGGTGGGGGGAGGGGAAATGAGAAAGCTGGACAAATCTGCATTCATCCCTTGTGGTTGGAGGTTCCTAGGTGGAAGATGAGGCGCTCTTCCTCCAGGCGTCGTGTTGCCATGGTCTGGCGATGGAGGAGGCCAAGGTCCTGCATGTTCTCGGCGGAGTGGGAGGGGGAGTTAAAGTGTTCAGCCACGGGGCGGTTGGGTTGGTTGGTGCGGGTGTCCCAGAGATGTTCTCTGAAAAGTTCCGCAAGTAGGCGGCCTGTCTCCCCAATGTATAGGAGGCCACAACTTGCGCCCACACCTCCCCCCTCACTTCCCTCCAAGACCCCAAGGGATCCTTCCATATCCATCAGAAATTGACCTGCGCCTCCACATACATCATTTACTGCGTCCGCTGCACTCGATGTGGCCTCCTATACATGTCATGGGGACAGTGCTGAGCCTAAAGTTTGGAACTGGGGTGAGGTGGGGGAAGGGGAAATGAGGAAACTGTTGAAGACCACATTGATTGCCTAGGGTTGAAGTGTTCCGAGGCGGAAGATGAGGCGTTCTTCCTCCAGGCATCTGGTGGTAGGGAGCGGCGGTGAAGGAGGCCCAGGACCTCCATGTTCTCGGCAGAGTGGGAGGGGGAGTTGAAATGTTGGGCCACAGGGCAGTGTGGTTGATTGGTGCAGGTGTCCCGGAGATGTTCCCTAAAGCACTCTGCTAGGAGGCGTCCAGTCTCCCCAATGTAGAGGAGACTGCATCGGGAGCAATGGATACAATAACTGATATTGGTGGATGTGCAGGTAAAACTTTGATGGATGTGGAAGGCTCCTTTAGGGCCTTGGATGGAAGTGAGGGAGGAGGTGTGGGCGCAGGTTTTGCAATTCCTGCAGTGGCAGGGGAAGGTGCCAGGATGGGAGAGTGGGTTGTAGCGGGGGCTGCGTGGACCTGACCAGGTAGTCACGGAGGGAACGGTCTTTGCGGAAGTCGGAAAGGGATGGGGAGGGAAATATATCCCTGGTGGTGGGGTCCGTTTGGAGGTGGCGGAAATGTCGGCGGATGATTTGGTTTATGCGAAGGTTGGTAGGGTGGAAGGTGAGCACCAGGGGCGCTCTGTCCTTGTTACAGTTGGAGGGGTGGGGTCTGAGGGCAGATGTGCGGGATGTGGACGAGATGCATTGCAGGGCATCTTTAACCACGTGGGAAGGGAAATTCTGGTCTCTAAAGAAGGAGGCCATCTGGTGTGTTCTGTGGTGGAACTGGTCCTCCTGGGAGCAGATACGGCGGAGGCAGAGGAATTGGGAATACGGGATGGCATTTTTGCAGGAGGTAGGGTGGGAAGAGGTGTAATCCAGTTTGCTGTGGGAGTTGGTGGGTTTGTAAAAAATGTCGGTGTCAAGTCGGTCGTCATTGATGGAGATGAAGAGGTCCAGGAAGGAGAGGGAGGTGTCAGAGATGGTCCAGGTAAACTTAAGGTCAGGGTGGAATTTCCGCCACCTCCAAATGGATCCCACTACCAGGGATATTTTTCCCTCCCCACCCCTTTCCACCTTTCGCAAAGACTGTTCCCTCCATGACTACATGGTCAGGTCCACGCGCCCCCTACAACCCACCCTCCCATCCTGGCACCTTCCCTTGCCACCGCAGGAATTGCAAAACCTGCGCCCACACCTCCTCCCTCACTTCCATCCAAGGCCCTAAAGGAGCCTTCCACATCCATCAAAGTTTTACCTGCACATCCACTAATATAATTTATTGTATCCGTTGCTCCCGATGCAGTCTCCTCTACGTTGGGGAGACTGGACGCATCCTAGCAGAGCGTTTTAGGGAACATCTCTGGGACACCCGCACCAATTAACCACACTGCCCTGTGGCCCAACATTTCAACTCCCCCTCCCACTCTGCTGAGGACATGGAGGTCCTGGGCCTCCTTCACCACCGCTCCCTCACCACCAGATGCTTGGAGGAAGAACGTCTCATCTTCCGCCTTGGAACACTTTAACCCCAGGGCATCAATGTGCACTTCAACAG